>NC_048219.1:167871598-168179708 GCF_002007445.2 Ailuropoda melanoleuca
GCCATGTTGCCAGTAAAGTCTTTGTTTGTATCGGTTGTGACTTTCTGCTCTGTATCACTCTTGGGGCCTTTATACCTTTAAAGAACCCCCCTTAATATCTCCCNGAGCCCCCCTTAATATCTCCTGTAGGGCTGGTTTCGTGGTTACGAAATTGGTTAATGATTGGCGATTTTGGAACGTCTTTATTTCTCCATCAATTCTGAATGACAGCTTTGCTGGATAAAGGATCCTTGGCTGCATGTTTTTCTCTGAAAGAGCTTTAAAAATGCCCCCCCAAGCCTTTCTCTCATTCCAGGTCTCTGTAGACAGGTCTGACGTAATCCTGATACCTTTGCCTTGGTACATGAGAAATTTCTTTGCCCTGGCAGCTTTCAATACTGTATCCTTGGATCTAATATTTGCAAATTGCGCTATGACGTGATGTGGTGTATNATATTTGCGAATTGCACTATGACATGCCGTGGCGTAGGTTTGTCCTGGTTGAGCTTGGATGGGGTCCTCTCTGCCTCTTGGACACGAATGCTTGTTTCCCTTGCTAGATTAGGGAAGTTTTCAGCTACAATTTGTTCAAATATCTCTTC
Organism: Ailuropoda melanoleuca; assembly: GCF_002007445.2. Lineage (NCBI taxonomy): Eukaryota > Metazoa > Chordata > Mammalia > Carnivora > Ursidae > Ailuropoda > Ailuropoda melanoleuca. The sequence goes on from NC_048219.1 coordinate 167,872,180, forward strand.
TAGACCTCTGTTTTTCTCCACCCCTTCAGGGATGCCGATGATTCTGACATTGGATCGTTTCATAGAGTCAGTAATCTCCCGTAATCTACATTCGTGGGCGTGGATTTTTTTAAGACCAGCTTCTATTTTTGTTTTTTCTTCTATTAATCCATCCTCCAATTCGCTCACGCGTTCCTCTGCCTCGGTGACCCTGGCCGTCAGAGCCTCTAGTTTTGACTGTATTTGGCCCACAGAATTTTTAATTTCTGTCAGATTCGCTCTCATTTCTGCCCTTAGGGATTCTATATTCTCAGCAACGCTTTCTCTGATGCTTTTTTCAAGTTTACTCATCATCTTGACCATTGTTGCTCTGAATTCCATTTCTGATAATTGGGATACATCCATATGTATTAATTCTGTGGCCGAGGCCAATTCTGTGGCAGAGGCCACAGACTCATTATCTTTTCTTTGCTGGGGGGGACTTCTCCTTCTCGTCATTCTGATGAAGAGAGATTGCAGGGTTGTCCAGAGCCCAAGTGTTGACTGGGACCCAGGCCGTGCGCCCTTGTTTTATAGAGATCTTAGGGATGTGGGCTTCTTCCTTAAAGAGTTTATTTATTTATTTGAGAGAGAGAGAGACAGTCAGCAAGAAAGGGAACCCAAGCAGGGGAGTGGGAGAGGAAGAAGCAGGCTCCCAGCGGAGAAGCCCGATGAGAGACTCCTTTCCGGATCACTGTGATCACGCCCTAATCCGAAGACAGGCGCTTAATGACTGAGCCACTCAGGCGTCCCGGGTTGTGGACTTCTTGATTTTTCAGNCAAGCAGGGGAGTGGGAGAGGAAGAAGCAGGCTCCCAGCGGAGAAGCCCGATGAGAGACTCCTTTCCGGATCACTGTGATCACGCCCTAATCCGAAGACAGGCGCTTAATGACTGAGCCACTCAGGCGGCCCGGGTTGTGGACTTCTTGATTTTTCAGCTGCCTTCTGGGGGAGGGGCCTGCCGCGCCGATACTCAGGAAACCCTGTTTGGGTAGAGTCTCCGTGTCCCCTGTGAGGGAGGTGGGGATGGGCACGCTGTGAGTCGGTATTTCCAGGCTTTTGTTCTCTGGCGGCTTTCCCTGGCAGTCTCCTGTGCCTCTTCTGAGAGTCAGAGCAGTAGCGGCCGCATCTCAGCCTCTGTCTCAGACAGAGGGATTGCAGCCCATTCTCCACTGATGTTCTGGCCACTTTAACTCTGTTTCTGTTGGTGCTGCTCAACCCTGCAGCATCCCGGGCTGTGCGCCCCACACCCAGCGTCCCAGCCCTCGCTTCCAGGGCCGGCGCGTCTCTGTCCTTTGTGTTTCTAACCCCACCAGCCGCCAAGCCGCCCCGCGCGCACTCCCAGAGCTCCCGGTCTCAGTCTGGATCCAGTGAGCACACCGGAGTTCTGGAGCTCCGTGAGATGCTTGGTGGCGTGCGCTCCCGGCTCACGGTCTCAGTCTGCTGTCTCGAGGGTGCGGGTCCGTGGTCTGCCCGCTCCCCAGTGCAGGTGGCCCGCCAGCCACCAGCCGCCAGCCACCCCGTGCGTGCTCCCGGAGCTCCCGGTCTCAGTCTGGATCCAGTGAGTGCACCGGAGTTCCGGAGTTCCGTTAGAAGTCTGGTAGCACGCGCCCCCGGCTCACGGTCTCAGTCTGCTGTCCCGAGGGTGCGGGTTTTTGTTTGTTTCTTTGCTTCTATATGAAGTTGGTGCTAAAGGTCAGATGAGCCTATAAAAAAGATACATTTCTTTCTAAAAACCTTGCTCCTCACCACTGTACTATCAATTACATATTCAAGCTGTTGGTTGACCAGGATTGCATCTGCTTCTACCATGACACATGGATCTAGACCAAATCGAGCTCAAATCCCTGATTTGCTACTTACTGTGTGATTGTGGGTAAATTACTTAACCTCTCTAAGTTTCTGTTTCCTTATCTATAAAATGGAGATATTAATAGTACCTACCTTCTGGGCTCGTTGTAGAGATTAAATGAGATAATGGATGTGTAATACTTCTCTACAACAGCTCCCAGCAGAAAGCCTCCAGGAAATGTTAGCTCCAGCTTTTACCCCTTGGAGTCGTAGGCCTGCCTTTCTAAGTAATTGTTTTACGCTAAATTTTTTACCATATTTTTCATGTAATCCTTGATAAAACCTTCTAAATTGTTCACGCAGAAAGATCTTTTTGTAGTAGTTGTTTACTCAGTGGGAGTTGTCAACAAATATGACGGTTGTTTCTTGTTTTTCATTTCTTTTTGGGGTAATTTTTTTCAGGATTTGGTCTTGCTGGCTTGTGCTAATATGCATGGCTTTCTTAATGTCATCTTTGTCTACTTTTTTTTTCAAAAAGATTTTATTTATTTATTTGACAGAGAGCGAGACAGCCAGCAGGAGAGGGAACACAAGCAGGGGGAGTGGGAGAGGGAGAAGCAGGCTTCCCGCTGAGCAGGGAGCCTGATGCGGGGCTCGATCCCAAGACCCTGGGATCATGACCTGAGCTGAAGGCAGATGCTTAATGACTGAGCCACCCAGGAGCCCCTGTCTATTTTTTGAAAAAGTTTTTCATACCAACAACTGAGGTGATATTGTAACACAGCTCACAGAGAGAATCTCAGACTTCATTATTTTCCCACAATCAACATGTGAGCATTTGAACCTCTGTAAGTCAGAGTTCTGGAGAGAATTAGAAACTAAAATGAAAGGCAAGTTTCTGGAATTTAGATCAAAGAAGATATTATCCTGGTAGGCTTGCTCTATATGAGTTAGAGATAGCCACAGGGCTTAACATGGTTGATTGGCTTGACAACTAGAATTCTTTACACTCTTCAATGACACTTTGTAGTTTTTACTGGTATATGTTATTATTAAAGCATTGTGTACCACTGCTAATTTCTAGAACAGAGTTCTGGTGGTACTCATGCTATGAAGAAAAACCAATCCACGTAAATATATCGCACATATAGTCCACAATCCATTTTGGTTGACCCAACAAACATTTATTCAGCCCATTGCAAATGAGTATGAAATGGAGAACCATTAAATCTTATTTCTATCCTCAGAGTGGAAAGATTCACACATTTTGTGAGATATGAACAACTTGTTGAATAAGGTATTTTCATCTCCATTTTACACGTGAAGAATTCAGACTTCTAATTTCTAGGATCATATAGCTACAGAGTGGCCTAACTGGGATTTGAGCCCCAAGCACAGGATAGCAAATCCTGTGCTTTTAGCCATTGAAATTCCAGATGTGTGATTTTCTCCCCATATCTACCATTTCTCCAACACCAGCTCGATGTCCTACAATTCAATTCGGTTCTGACACTGTTTAGGTGGTGTCAGATCCTGCAAATTAAGGGCTCAGTTCCAGGAGACTGTCTTCACTTCAGACACCAATTCCAAGTCTCAAGTTGTCACTTGTACGTCCATCTGACTTACCTATGAAATGGTTTCCTACCACTCCTTGCTCAGGTTCAATAAATTGCTTTGAACAGCTCACAGAACTCATGAGAATACCTATTTAACGGTTTACTATATTATAAAGAATATGATAGTGGATGCAAATGTACAGCCAGTTGAAGAGATATATAGGGTGAGGTCTGGATTCTAAGTGCTGGAGCTTCTGTCCCTGTGGAGTTGGGGTGCACCCCCCTCCTAGCCTGTGATATGTTTACCAATCCAGAAGCTCCTTGAACCCTGTAGTTCACGGATATTTATGAAGGATTCATCATGCAGGCGTAATCAATTATTAACTCACTCTAAGGCTGTTCTCCTCTCGCTGGAGGATAAGGGTTGCGGCTGAAAGTTCCAAGCTTTTAATTATGGCATGATCTTTCTGGTGACCAGTTCCCATCCTAAAGCTTTTCAGGAACCCACCAAAGTTACCTTCTTAGAATATAAGAGTTCCTATCACTCAGGAAATTCCAAGGGATTTAGGAGCTGTGGGTCAGAAACTAGGGTCAAAGACTCAAGGAGTAAAACAGAAGATGCTTCTAGCACCTACCTTTATTGATTAGGAAGTTACAAATGTTTTAAGAGCTATTGGCAGGAGCCAAGGACAAAGACCAAAATATGTCTTATATCACAATCTTACATGTTCTGAGATTCTCTGCCCCACCCCCTGCAAGGCTCTTACCCCCAGCCTTAGTTCCCATTATCTTTCAAATAGCCTATAGAATTTGGTCACTTGTATTACATATTTTTCCTGACAAGCCATGTAGTTAGGATTTCAGTATACTTGTTGGTTGATTAAGGTCATTTGTTTCATCATGATGCATATGTCGTTGCATTTCAAGACCATGTGTGGATTTAAGCAATCTGGAATTTCTTCAGAAAAGTACAGGTGCAGTTTTATGAAACACAGTTTGATTTAGATCTCTTCCATGCCATCTTGGGCCATTAGCTCTTTTCCTCTCCATACTCCAGTCACACAGGCTCTAATAAGACATCTTGTTAAATACGCCTTACAACAGAAAGGTAATACACATTCCCTTTTCTTTCATCCTGAAGGAATTTACAATACTGGGGAGGATTAAAAGTAGGGAGTCAGTCAAGTGCTGTGGTTAAGGAATAGTTCAAGTTTGAAAGATCTAGGCTTTTGTTTTGTTTTGTTTTGAGAGAGAGAGAGAGAGAAGGTGTGCACGCAAGCGGGGGGGGGGGAGGAGAATGGGGGAGAGAGTATCTTAAGCAGGCTCCACACTAAGTGCTGACCCTGAGAGCGTGACCTGAGCTGAAATCAAGAGTCGGACGCTTAACCCACTGAGCCACCCAGGCACCCCAAAAGATTTAGGTTCTAATCTTGGCTGCACTCTTTCCTGACACTTCCTAACTCTCTTTCAAGGCCAGTCTTCTCATCTGTGTAGTGGGGATAATAATAGCATCTTCCTTACATGTTGTGTGAGTATTAAACGAGATCAGGCGTGTAAAGCGCTTGGTACATTAGTACTTGCTATTATTATGGAAAACGTAGTAGGGTCTCAGTACTATACTCCTGTACTGAAATGGGGTCCCTTATTCTATCTCTATCATTTCTACTTCTCAGTATATGTGAATGCTATTGAATTTCAAGAGAAAATGAGAAAGGATTCTAATGAAATAATTTACTTCTTTAGTGGAATACATGTTAAAAAAATTCAGTTTGTGTTTCTTTTTATTCTAAAGAATGAAAACCAAATAAGGTTGGTCAAGTAGTGAAATCAAGTACACGTAATTATTGTTTTGTGAGTTTGTGGAAGTCATCTAACCTCTCTGGGCTTCAGCCTCAGCCTCTGCAAAATAAAGGAGTTAGACCCGATAATTGCATGGTTTCTTTCCACCTAATTTGACTCTATTAAGCACTGCCATAGATACAATATTAATTAGATGCTATACAGTCATCCTTAATATACTTGAAAATAGTTATTAACTCATGCCTTAGCCTTTTTTATCAATCATAGGAAAGTTTGGGGAGTCCGTTTCTCCTGTACGTATTCTTAACCTGTGTAATGAGTTTCAGAGCCTCAGATCGTAGACCTGTGTAGTCTGGTGGCTCCATAATTGGGACTATCTTTTAAAGAAGGGCACCTTGCCTTCTATAAGTTGTCCCTGGAAAGGCATCAGGCCCTGGGTAAGATATAGAGGGTCAGATGCAGGAATACTGGGTCAATTCTAGAAGTGAATCTTCCGCAGGACTGGCAACATGACTTTATCATTTACCTTTAATTCAGAAGTGTAAGCGAATCATTTCCAAGGACGAATTGTTCCAAACGGCAGAGAGAGATGTCAGTACAAAAGGGTCACCAAGATCTTTTGTGAGAAAATTGAAATGAGGACAAAGAGGGCCTGTCAGCAGACAAAATACTTTTGATCTGTCATTTATCAGATGAGGAGGAAGAGATATGAAGACTTCTTCCACTTAAAGCTAGATCATCAAAGATATTCACGGTAGAATTTTAAAATAGCAAAAAAAAAATTGGTAACAACACTAAGGGATTGATAAACAATTTGTGATATAATTATAGGATGGAATATTTTGTATTAATTAAAAATGATGTTTATAAAGAATACTTAAAAATCGTGGGAAAATGTTTAAGGTGTAACGTAATAGTATATACCTGTTGAAAAATATAAATAAAACATGATATTAAACATGTAAAAATCTTGATAGAAAAACATATGGAAGGCAATGGGCCAGAATATTAACAGCGTTTAAACCAGGGTGGTAAGATTATGGGTGAGTTTTGTTTTAATAATTACTTTTAACATTTAAAAAGGTAAAATGTCTCTTTTAATAAATTTTTCATGTGAAATATATCCTACTTTAACAGTCAGAATAAAAAACCATGTAAGCTATCTTAAAAAAATACAGAACACCCCAAATTAGGATTTAGATTATCAGGAAAGGAGAAAAAAATTACTAGGAAGGTTTTGAGGAAGCCGTTGAGTATAAGACCTTGACCCGGATGACAGATGAGGAGAGCAGGACTGGCCCCACCAGCGGGATGACTATATGCCTACGGCCTGGCCCGCAGAAGAGGGTTGCAGGGGTGTGGTTGCTGGCCTGGGGAGCCTGCAATGGAGCCTGCGTTCATGCCTCTAACTTAACTTTGAACAGTTCCTTGTCACGCTTTTGGACTCTCCCTTTGCTCAGGAAACCCCCTTCAGATGCTCACTGGGTTGGTGCTTGCAGGTGGGGTGTGTTCCTCAAAGTTCCTGGAAGTGAGTTGGGGGAGGCTCGGTATAAACTAAGCAGTGTGTGGTAAACGCTCTGTAGGGTTACCTACGTCGGACACGAAAGTTCAATTCCTAATATTTGTAACTCCTCCCACACCAGTGTGGATGCTTCCCAAATCCTCAACGTAATTCTTGTTGTCTTTTTGACACAGTCTCTTCCCATGCAACGAAAATCTCTCCTCTGCGACTGGCTTTCTTCCTCCTTTAGAATACTTTGTCTGCCCTTAAATTCCTGCTGAATTTTAAGCACCTGTTTTTAAAGCTCGGATACGTGTGTACGGAGAATAATTCTCATGAGCCCATCATACAGTAACTGACATTCTTTTTCAGTGACAAGAAAAGCTTGTCTTTAAAAGAAGAGGAAAAGTCTAAAGTCATCAAAACAATGTAATATCCTGTGTGAAATGTTGCAGTCATGATGCCTTGTGGTTTGAGTCCCTTGATCATGTGCCCTGAGGGAAATAAGTTGGTGGGAGCTGTGGATGACGGAGACGCTAGGGCTTTGGCAGGTGCATCTTCAGTTCCCCTCACACTTTGGGCTCCTCAGGGAGGAGGGGCTGGAGCCCTGGCCCACCATTAGCACAATGATCCTCAGGCTGCTTCTGGCTCTCAACTTCTTCCCCTCGATTCAAGTAACAGGTAAACATTTTTGATTTCTTTCCTCCTCTCAGTTTTTCTTGCCTAGTTTTCGGTTGGCTTGGCTCATCTTAAATTTCAGACGACTTATGAAATGTGGACGTTTGAAATGTAGTTTTGCTCTCACATGGCAGCCTGTTTATGAAGAAACTCACTGATTCTCAGTCTACGGTATAATATTTTAACAAACATTCTTTGGAATTAAATAAGATTTATTTAGCTATTAATTGGTAGTGTCCCAGGAAGCTATCCAAATTATGCTTTTTAAAAAACTTTAAGACAAATGCTATAAGTAGGTTGGTTCTGAAAGATCTGGATTTAGACTGCCAGGATTCATATCGCCCATCCATTTCTTACTAGCTAGCTAACCTTAGACTAGTATGTGAACTTTCTAAGCCTCAGTTTTCTTCTCTATAAGTTGGGGATGGTAATAACGTCCTCTCAAGGTCATTGTGGGGATAAAATGAAATAATTTGTGTGAAATGCTCAGTACAGTTAGAGGTTGGCTTGCAAGATGAATGTTAGTTGTAGTTACGATGTCTACTCAAATTGAATTGAGTGTGTCAAAATGAATTTCGGAGTCATTACAGAAGGTGGCACAATGCAAATGCCAAAAAATTACTTTCTTTTACAATTGACTGAGATCTGTTATCTTAGATTAAAATCCCTTAAGTTCCCAATGATGATGAGGAGGATACACCTAACACTATTGTAACAGAACCCCGTGTCAGATGAAGAGACCGAGGGGTATGGATGTTAATTTGTCCAAGGGTATACAGATATTAGTTATTGGAGTCAGGGTCTGAACCACCTTAATCTGACTCTTCAGCCTATGCCCTTGACCATGACATTATTCCACCTAACGTGATATGGTTTATAATTTCATAGCTCCAGATATATCCAGGGTTATACCATCTTTGGAAAATCACGATTCCAAACAGAGTAAGAACTTGTTGCTTTGGTGGGCTGGAGACAGGTGTTTGTTCAACTTGTTCTCAGAATTAGAAAAGTGTCTCACTTGGCTCAAGATTTGTACAGATTAATGAGCACACTTGGGGCGCCTGGGTGGCTCAGTCGTCAAGCTTCTGCCTTCGGCTCAGGGTGTGATCCCAGGGTCCTGGGATCGAGCCCCACATCAGGCTCCTCTGCTGCGAGCCTGCTTCTTCCTCTCCCACTCCCCCCGCTTGTGTTCCCTCTCTCGCTGGCTGTCTCTCTCTGTCAAATAAATAAAATCTTAAAAAAAAATGAGCACACTTCAGTAAGAATAATTCTTTTTCACTTGAAGATACATTGAAAAGCCAGTATCTTCAATTTTCTTTCTCATTTATCTTGGTGGGTGTGGAGACTGAATTATTTGCTGTTATTCTTAACATCATGTGCATGTGCTCCCAACCTGCACTAGTGAAATATTTACATATACACCCATCTATTTTGTTGCCTTCTGTGCCAGTGAGTACTTTTACAAACTGTGTGTATTTATAAAATGTACCCCTTCGGTGAAAGACATAAGCTGGTGAGCTACGTTATGCCCCAGTATTTGGTGCCAAGCATTTAGAGCTACCAAATATATTTTAAAAGAATCTTTAAAATTTATTTTTAAAAAGGTCTTTAAACTCTATTTTTAAGGGATCTTTAAAATTTATTTTTAAAGATATTTATAATTTCTTCATTGATGACACAGTAAGGGATAGACAGAATGGGCAGAAAGGAAAGAGAAGCTCATTCTCACAGAAACTGTTTAAGTATTTGTACACAAAATGCTTTCCTGATGTGCTCTGTGGACATCCATCTGTCATCAACTCACTGAATCTCTTTGAAGATGTTTTTTGTAAGACACAAAGCTTTATATTTTTCCTTTAGAACATGTATTTAAAGGGGGGTAGTTAAAAACCCTGTTAAGGATACACATATGTGGGACCTTTGTTTTCTATTTTGAGATACAACTATGTTGCAAATGCCAACTCACCCCCATAACAACTTTGAAGATTTGATGCTGAGTGGCCATCTAAGGAAGTAGGGAAGAGGTAGAGAAGGCACTTTTGAAATTCCTCTCTCAGTAAAAAAACTTTTGAGATAAAATAACTACAAAACAGAAAAAAATGCATGATCTATTCTAATCAATGGTGCAAAACCTGCCATATGCTCTTTGTCTCTCTGTATTTGCCTTCCATGAAGAAGTTACAGATAAGGTAAAATTCTTTGGTCACAGCGTAATTGTCCTCCCTAGCATTAAGAGAGATTTCTGGGGTGTGTGTGTGTGTGTTGAGGGGGGTGTGTGTGTGTTTGTGTGTGTGTGTAGGACGAACAGTATTACACTGTGTGTTAACTAACTGGAATTTAAATAAAAACTTTTTTAAAAAGAGAAAAAAAAGGAAGAACAGTCCTTTTTTCCACAAATTAAAAAATTCTAACTCACTGGCTTTCAGCGTAGCTTAAAATGCTTATTCTATGAAGGTTCAACCTAACCTGATTCTTCATGATTTTAATGACACTGTAGAAAGATTTTTATGGCTAATTTAAAGAAGTATAATTTAGGAAGCATGAGGAAAACTTCACTAAGACAATTCCTTTACTAAAGTTACATGTTTCCTAACAGATTTGAGTAATTGTGCAATTGAGATCCATAAATTGAGAGGATTTTTTTGGATTTTCAAATAGGTAGCTTAGAACTGTAGTTCCTTTGAAAGGGGACCAATTTGTGATTGATGGTAGAAAGAGTGTGCATATAATAGATGGCATTATTCAGTGGTTTTTCAGCCAATATCGGTTATTTTTCAGCAAGGCTAATCATCCAGTATGAAGATAAAAATTAGGACAACGCCACTTATTTTTCCATGAGAGGATTTCTTTTCGTTTCTCCCCAAAACCTCAACAAATAAACTGTCAGAATGGCCAGTTGGAACGTGATTGATTTCTCCAAGGCTTCTGCATTTCCCTTGGCACTTCTTTTTCTGAGAGAGGCACAGAAGGCAGGAAGATGGTTGATATTTAATAAAAAATCATCAGCAAAGCAAGGTCATTAAAGACTTCATTTTTAGTTCAGCAAATGCCCCCTTTGAGGTAGTTGTTCATAATGGCAAGTAATTGACCTCTTACAGGGAAGTGCTGCCAGGAGGCTGGGCTTGGGAAAGTAAGAGAGAGAGAGAGAAATGAACCTTGAAAAGGCCATGTCATCTGCAGATTGCCATATCTGCATGTCATCCACTGCACGGTAGCCTGGTTTTTTTTGACTTAAAAAAATCGGCTTGGTGTCTTGTCATCTCAAGTAAATTCAATGGGCATTTCAAATGTATAGACATTGCTTAAGACAATATATTACTTTCTATTTTTTTTTTAAAGCAACCATCCAGAAAGGACTTTTATAGAAAGGACCATAAAATCAATATCAATATGTCAATGTCAAGAAATAGAATGAGTCATTTTCACAGACTGATTAGAAAGAGAAATGAATCTGTGATCATAATTCTGAAGCTCTCACATTAAAACATTTTTTTATGGGTGGGGGTGGGGATTTCATTGTCTCTTTTTAAGATATAGACTGTCCTCCCTTTTAATGTCTTCATTCTGTTTTCATGAGTAGACAAATGCCACATGACTACCGCTCAGCTTTTACCACGTGTGGATATTTTCCTTCAAGTATTTTCTGTAGGCAGTGTGCTGACATTTACAAAATGAAAATTTTTATGCCATCAATATCCTAGAAGAAAATTCCGTTTGTGGTTTATCATATTTAAAACAATAGCTCTTCATTAACTAGTACAGGCATTGATAAGGAGACATGATTGCCAACTTTCTTGTCTACAAATCAGAGGGCAGGCCATCTTTCAAAGCACAGTTATTTTGTAGCAGGACTCTCAGAAGGATAAAATCTTTCATTTTTCCCTTTCATCTTGGTTAAATTTTTGCTTGCCTTTTTCTTCAAGATGTTTGTTACTTATGGAACTTCACAGAGGTCGGTACTGTTCTTCTCGGTGGATGATTTAGCTGAACTTCTGGAAAAAATGACATCTGGGTGGTTTTGTGACTGACTGAAGGGGTCTCTGGTTTTTGAAGCTGTGTTAAGGAATCTGCCTCTTTCATGGTGATTTCTTGCCACTTTTGATCTTAACATGGTGTTGTCATCAAAAAAATGGTACCCAGAGCTTTCAGACTGACAATTGTTGCATGAGAATGGATCCCTGAAGCTGGAGGGAAGGTGACAAAGGCCCCATGGAGAAGTGGTCGCAAAGTAGGTGTCTAACTTCTTGCTTGTTACCCTCATTTTGATGACTCTGAACGTCAGAAGAGAGGAGCTCTGGATGGGGTCAAGGGCTACTTGGTCATTTGTTAGGGAATGTGAAAAAAAGAATTTAGACTTCTTTGGCCTTGGTATTTCAATGTTAAGGTCATAGGCATCTCAACTGGGTCTGCGTGTCACCATGCAGGTTTCGTGTGTTTATGTTTTCAGTGCTGGATGAAAATGTGCACTGTGGTGGAGAATTTCTTACTTAACTTTGAGCTGCAACTTTATCTCTGTATCACCATTACCGTCATCTTTTTCATTTGTCATCATCTTCATTATCTGTGGGACTCTGGCTGCCAAGGTAACTGTGTTAATGGTTCCTGATGGTGTCATAAATGTCACCCACTCATAGTTCACTCTGACCTCTGATCTAATCAGGGGCCCTTTTCTGCAGTATCTAATTGAACCTCGTGGCTCACTATTCACCACGTAAGGTATTGATTATGGCAGGAATTCCTGTTCATCACCCACTCATTCATACAAAAATCTGCATTATTGACATGTCTTACATTGTCACAGTGACATAGATTCCCTTGTTAGGAACGTAGGTGGGTGTTTGATTTTTTTTTTACACTTGCTGAGAAGGTAGAGGGTTGTTGTGCTTTTCATTGCTTAGGGATACTTGACAGATGATGGAGTGTCAGAACATCACTGCGGCTGTGTCTGCAGGTTCCATGTAACCAGATGACTTTCTTGGGTATCGAACACTACTACTAGCAAGGCTACATAATTTAAGACAATCTTTAGGAATGTGGGGTCCAGGAGGGCTCCATTTCTGATCCACAGACTCTGTCCCATTGAAACTGGGTGAGAATGGGCACACATGAGAAGAATGTTTCCTTTTACTGAAGCTCTCTGGGGGGACTAAACCAAGGTATTACTAGGTTACTGTTTTCTAAAGTCCTAGGTTCCTGTTCTGTAAAGTGCCTCCTTCCTCTTACCCTTTAGCAAGACAGGTCTTCATTCATAGGCTCATTCAATAGGTATTTATTAACATCTTCTAGGTGCTATTCTAGGTTCTATGACTGATACAAAAACCCAGTTTGAGCTTCAGTGAAGTAAAAATGAGAATTGTGAGATCTTTCTAGAATTTTTTCTTTCAATTTAGCATCATTGTGAATGATTCTCTGTTTGTAGTAATTTATTTTATGGCAAACAGTTCTAAGAACTGGTGAATTCAACCCCAGACATTTATAGATGGGCGAGAACTTAGGTATCTCTCAAGCTATTGAAAAGGTGGTTGTGTTGATGGCTCCTTGAAGATGCTAACAATGTTTCCTGGCATGTTTTGGATGATCTAAGGCCTTTTGCATATCCAATCAATCTTTTTTCACACCATAATATAAGATCCTTAAACCCAAAATTGCAGCTTTCTTCACGGTCTCACCTACCTGCCCTCTGTGTTAATGACTTTTCTGATGCTGTAGCCTTCCTGGAATTCCCTCTCTCCCCCTGTCCACCTATCCAAATCCCACTCATCTTTTGCTTTATGACTATAGTGCAAGATTCATCTCTTTTGAGGAAGCTCTCCCTGGGTATTCAGCCTTTATTATGTACTTCTAAGAGGTATTCCAACAGGAGTATAACTCAATCTAACAAAGATTTATTAAACCTCTGTTATAGTTTAATCTCTATTGGAGTCTGAAAGAATATAAAAAGAGGAAAAGAAGTGTAAGGACTTACTTAGCACACCAGAACTGCTTGTGTAATTAATCGAGTTCTCTCTGCTTCCACAGACGTTTTGATCCAGTTGAGAAGACCATATATGACAGGGTATAGCAGTGGGAAATGGATAACTAACTCTTGCCTACTTCCCCTGCTGTTTCATGCCTTAATGACTTTGCATACATTATGTTGTAATCTGAAATGTCCCCTACACCACCCACTTGAAGAAGCCTTCCCTGAGACCCTAAATGGCAAAGAGAGGGGCTTCCTTCCTTCTCAGTTTCCCAAAATTGTTAGTGCATTGGTACATCTGTTTTTTCTTCCCCCCAGACTATGAGCTCTTTGCAGGCAGGATCATGTCTATTCATCATTATAACTTCACAGCACAGTGAAGTTATGTTATTACAGCACAGTGCTGGAAGCATTATCGGTGTTCAACAAATATTTGTTGAAGAAGGAAATGAATGAGTTAGTACTAAAATGAGCAAGTGTAACATTAATATTCTAGTAAGATTAATATGGAATAGTTAACATTTATGGGAATTGAATGGGACATTAAAGCTAGATACAATTTGAATGGATGATGTTATTAATAATAATGGCTAGCTAATACTTACTTTGCACTTATAATGTGCTAGGCACAGTTCTCCCTGGCTTTCCCTATATCAAGTAATGTATTCTTCCCTGAAATCCTTTGAAACAGTTGCTATGATTACCTTTTCTGTAAGGTGAGGAAACTGAAGGATGGAGCAAATAGAGCAATGTGCCTTTGGTCACACAACTGGTAAGTGAGTAAATCCAGGCACTTGATCCAAGGGTTCATATTCTTACCAATTCCATGTTATTTCAGGAAGGAGAAGAAATACACATAAAGAAATTAAACCAGGAATGTTGTTCTGTGTTCTTGGCCAGAACTGAATGTGTGGAAGCATGGAAAGGTAGGGTAGAATCAGATCAAACCAAGGGCTGAACACTGATACCCCAAGTTCGTACTTCATTTTCAGGCATTGTGATGCAGCTGGAAGCTTTTGGAAGCAGGATGGTCTAGAATGTATAGAGACTAATGGCAAAGAGATCATGTTAGAACACTCTGTCACTGTGCCAGAACGAGGGGTAGTAGATTAGAATTTGGGTAGCAAAGGTGGGAACAGCAAGAAGGGACTATTCTGAGGGATGCTTGAAAAGTAGAAATTCCAGGATGTAGTGCCTGGTTTGTGAAAGAAAGGGAGGGATCAAGAGTGATGTCAAAGTTTTTGGCTTGATAGAGGAATGGTGGTATCACCACCTGAAATCAAGATGTTGTGCAACTGAGTTTTGGAGCAAAATAATGTTTAGTTTTAGGCACATTGAGTTGAAGTAAGGGCTTGAAATGGCAGAAAAATGTCCAGTACAAACCTGAAGCAATGGGAGCTGGGTAAAAAGAAAATATCTAGGAAACCCGTCTTTGGAGTAAAGTTGATGTCATGGGAATGGATAGTAGAAATGAGAGAGTGTACCTGTAGAAAAGAAGAGAGTTGAACTGAGTCTGGAAAATTGCTGTGGTTAGAAGTCAGCTAAAGAGGATGATGAACCAGTAAAGGAGACAGAGAATGTGTTTGGAGAGATAAGAGGAGAAAGAGGAGTGACAGAACATCACTAAAGCCAAAGGAAGAAAGAATTTCAAAAAGAGACAGTGCTTAATAGCATTAATTGCACAAGGGAAGAAGTGGATAGTGGCCTGGGAAGGCTATTGATTTTGACTAAAAGGAGGCCAGTTGGGACTCTTGAGCTTAGACAGAATGGTGGGGAAGGAAGATAAGACTTCAAAAGGTCAAGAAAAAGTGAAGGGGAACAAAATAGAGACAGTAGAAAGAGGAAATTGCTAGGTAGAGTGAAGACAATTGGGAACTTCTATCACCTATAATGTTCACCATTTCTTGTACATGGTAGGTATGTAATAAATGTTTACAGACTGAGTGACTTCATTATGTTTGAGATATGGAAGGAACCAAGTGCTCTTTCTGAATGAGTGTGTGTGTGTGTGTGTGTGTGTGTGTGTGTGTGTTTCTGTGCAGTGTTGAAGGGGTGGAGGGGAGAGGGGTCTTTAGGAAATAAAAGAGGAGGAGGGAGAAAAATAAAGAACAGAGGCAGTTCTCACTAGGAGATGGGGAGGGAGATTTGGAGCACAGAGGATGGGAGTATTAGAGAGAGGAGGACAAACCTCTGAGAAGACTGGGGAGGAAGAGAAGAGATTTATAGGGGCAGAGATAGATATGTTAGGATGAAGCAGGGGTGGACAAGTGATTCCATGATGGCATTCCTGACATTAAAAACTTTTATTTAAAAAAATACATATTTCATTCTCTCAGAACAGGCTATAGTGTTAAAACTATATCAACAAAGGCCACTGGATACTACATACCTTGACTTTGAAGACTTTGCCCATCTCTATTTTAAATTTGCTTGAGCCTTCAAAAATGTACAATATGGCTTGGCTTGGCATCAGCTTGTGGCTGAAACAAGAGGGTCAGAAGATTCAGATCAATCACGCCAAACATCATGGGCAGGGCTCCAGTTCCCAGTTAGGAAAGTCAATCTCAGCATCTCCCTGTGTTTTTGGGACCAAGGATGTAGCCGCTTGCCCTTGGCTTTGGAGAGGCCATATCTGTTTTTCTACACCCATCCCCCCCTTTTTTCAAACTTTAAAGCCACTGATTTCTCAAGGTAGGGGGGATGTAATTAGGAGTTTTAGTCTGTTGAAATGAGACAAAACTTTTTGAGGCCTTCATTTCCTCATCTGATATGTGAGGGGGTTGGACTTGAAAATATTTCAGGTCTATTTCTGGTTTAAAAATGCTTCTTACATGGAATAAAAATGCTGGTTTTTATCAGTTTTAACAAGACAACTCAACCACCCCACCCCTTTGTGGATGCTTGTATGATCGGAGAGAGAAAATATAAAGAACTGCTGAGCAGCCATCTCTGAAATTGCTTGGAGAGACTGCAAACCAGGATGTAGGTACAAAGATGCTTAGAAATTATGGCAGGACTTGGCCTTTGCTCTTTCTCCTCCGCCTTCCTATGTAATGTTAAAGTTCCACATAGTAATTATTTTCAAACTTCCAGGTCATGACATTTTCCTAGAAGATTTCATATGTGTCAGGCTCTTTGGAGATGTAAGATTGAATTATTGCTATACCATTCATGTAGAAAGCTATAAAGCCCTAGTTACCCACTATTTGTACTACAGGTTTTTAGGGTAATAAAATTGGGTATTTGGGTGTGGTTTGGCAGCTTTCATATAATCTCAGGTGCTCTGCCTTTTTGGCCTCTTAGATTATCCTTCTAGCATTAGGAGCTAAGAGGACAATTGTAGACCTTTGAATTGTAGGGGCTGGGTCACATCACACCCATTTTCATTGCTTTGTGTTTAGGAAGTTTCAGTCCTAGGGTGCTCACACCCTGCATTGTTGGGCAGTGTCACTGAGAATTAGGGGTGGATGATAATGCAGGCAATGGCTTACAGCAGGTTTAATATTAACTGTCATCCTAGTACAGATGACATCTTGATATACATATCTGTCTTTGACTTTCTTGAGCTCTAGTCCAAGACATCTAACTCCTGGACCTTTCCTTTGGGATGTCTTACCCACCCCTCAAACCCAGTATATCTAAAACTGAACCCAACAGCTTTTCTCCAAAGAAATGTCCTCTCTTGACTTCCCTAATTTTGTCAACAATGCCTCTGCTTGACCCTCGCCCAGCCCACAAACTCTGTGTCATTTCTTACTCTTGTTCACTATCAGTGAGCACAACCAAGAGCCGACTCCTCATCTGTCCTTTCCATCCCAGCTGCCTGCTCTGCACCTCAGGCCCTGTGAGCTCACATCAAAGCTATTGTCACAGGCTCCGGATGGGTCTCCGCCTCCGGCTCTGCCCTCTCTCCAGCGAGTACATCTGCGCTACTTTGTGTTAACCTTCCCCAAGGGGCACTTACTACCCTATTCTCAACTCAGGTGTCCTCAGCATCTTCCATTGCCTTCTTAGTAAAATCCATGTGCCTTTTCTCAGCATTAAAGGCCTCTATGATTGGTATCAGCCGTCTTTACGTCTTTACCTATTTCCTCTTTATGTAAATAGAATGCTCTGCTGGTCCCCAATAAACCTTTATACTAAAAGCTATTTCCTTTATCTTAGCCTGTCTAAATTTGCCCCCGACTTCATGGCCCAGCTAAAGGCCAGTTTGTCCACATAAAAGCCTCCAAAATCATCTTGTCTGGAAACAAGGCCTCTTTTATATGACCGTTGTGACAGGGTTCATGGACCATACATGGCTTTGGAGTGTAGCTAACTGTCTATTCACCTTAGGATTTCTCCTAGAAGAAAGACGATGTATCTTTTACATTTTCCTATCTCCCAGAACCTAGTACATTCAGTTCTATTATTTATTTACTGAATAAATGCATTACTTCATCATGGCAGAAGTCAGAATACCAAAGAACAATTTTCTGACACATCGAAATTTCTTTTCAGAAAGTACTCATTGATCATGTTGGTAATTTTTCTCTCTTCATAAGTAATGACTAGGTACTCAATTGGGACTTTTTGCTACTGAATTATTTGACCTCTGAGTTACTTTCTGACAGTTGTATGAAGCACAATAGTTTTTTAAAAGGACAAGAACCAATGTCCTCTACACTGTAGTGTCTTCCTGTGTATTAACATAGATGAGGGTGAAACATGGAGCTTAGATTGGTGCTGGTTAACAACAGCTTGTTGAGTAAATGTATTAATTAGGTTTCTATTTCTTTTTTATTGCTACCCATCTATAATCATTTGTATTTGTTTGAACTAAGATCTCTAGATTTTGTATAAAGTGACCCTTTTGATAAGAATAAATGTGCTTGACAGAACTGATAGTTGTACACGCACCATCTTGGGTAGGGCTGGTCCCGTGGTCTATTTCTCTGAACAAAGTCATTGCATTTGTCATGTGCACATGTCATTCAATGACATGTGGCCTCCTCTACACGATTCTCTTTCCTTCTGGTTCTGGTAACCTCATCCTGCTCATGCCCTTTTAGACCTAAGGGTGGTCATAACTCTGCTGCCATGGTCTGCAGTTTCTAGCATTTGCCTGTGGTTCCACACATTCGCCGACAGTCCTTTTATAAATACACCTTCCTCTGCCCAGTTTTGAGTGTGCCATTTGTTTTCTGCTGGGACCCTGAATGAGACAACATATATGTATACACCACATGCTTTTTCAAAGCCCTTTTTTGGGGGGAGCTTTCTTTAAATCTTTATTCCTTGTGAAAATGGGGAGAGTTCAAGATGACAGCCGTTAGAAAACTAGATGGAATGACCACAAAGTTATTTTGAAAATGTAATGTGTGTGTGACTATTTTTTTCCATTTTATCATGAATTTCAGAGTCTGGTGCCATTTCAGGTGTGCTAGGTTATTCATAGCTTTGTTTTTATCTTCCTAGTAGCTCAAGGAAGATGGCGAAAGTCCGATGAGTGTTTTGTACTCCTCTCTCTAACATCTGTATGAGACTGGGCCACCAGCTAGAGTTACCAGAGTCACAGACAGAGGAAAGAGTCACTTTCCTCCCAGAAAGCACAACTGGTCTCACAGGTTCCTGAGCAAACACTGGATTGGCCTGTGAGCAAGACTGTCCCTTATGGAGCCTAAAAAGGAGCAAGTGGTCAGGTGGCCACGTGTTGAAGGGTATCCTCGGCCTGAACAGGAAATGTACTCAGAGGAAAGTTACAGTAACTTCACCAGCTCTGTGGTCAGGAGGGAGGTGCTCTACGCCAAGGAAACCAGCGTCACCTTCACAGTGTGTTCACAAACACCGCAGGGCAAGATGGTTGAAAATAGAAAGCTTTCATTTTCTCTGGTTCCTGCCTGACATGTTAAATTCTGTTCAGTCAGAATTTTAAAAAAGGAAACGACGTGATTAGGATCTTACGATCTGATTTTTAAGCTGCTAAAGAAACTGATTGTGATGTGCAGAGATGGAACCCAATGAAGTTCTTAAGAGGTTCCAAAAGAGAGTCACATTGCTAATTAAAGACCTATCATATCTCCTTTTACTGCTTCCTTAACGTCTCAATGCAGATGTCAGTCTTGAGTGCTGTCTACTCTACTCTCTGGTTCACTAGCCTCTAGGTGCCATTCTGTTTCTCTATGGTGCTATGATAGAGAAAAGGAAAGATGGCATATCATAAATTAAATATGATAAGTATATGCGATTCACAAAGGTCCTGAGGTTAAGAGTTTGCCCAATGAGGTTTAGACTGAAAAGTGACTTCATGTACTGACTAATGTTCACATTCAAAGTGTTTTGTACACACTTGGGCAAGCTGAAATAAAAGAGCTGGGTTGGCATAACTGTTGGTTGTGGATCTGAAATAATTTATAAGAGGCATTTCATGTGACGGTATTGTCTGTAGACCTTATCTGGGATCCATCTATAACCTTTAGGAAGTCTCTGAAATCATAAGCAAAATGTTTTGTGCACATGCATTACAGGCAAAGAAAGTTTGGAAGCATACTTTTTCTAAATATGACCATGAAATCAAGTGAATCTGCTGAATGCACAAGGTTGGTTTTCTGAATAGAACATTCATGATTTCAAACATTATCCAAGAAACATTAAATAAATAACCTCAGCTCTTCCGTTATTTGTGAGACCTTGCTTAAAAAGTCATTTACTTGTTTTGTTTTCAGTTGTCTCCTCTATAAAATAAGGTTTTGGCTTAGATCACCTCCAATGTTCCTTCCAGCTGAGCACTTTTTGCAGGACGGAACTCCAGCAAAATGGTGGAGAAAATAAAATTTTAACTTAGTTTTGTCCTGCTTCCACTCCATTTACTCCCCTACTCAATGGTATTTTCCTAACTCTCACTTCTAGTATCATCCAATTATCCATCCAACTTTGAGAAGATCTAAAATCAATCACTGAAATTGTGTTGAAATTTTGATGCAACCTAAAAGAGGGAAAAGAACAACAGACTAGAAGTCGTGAAGCATGAGCGAAGTTGTAAGCATGAGCCATTTGTCCTATAAACTTGGGCAACTTGTTTGACCTCTTTAATCTCAGTTTCCCCATCTGTGAAATGGGCATAAAGATGACTGTCCTATTTATTTACCTCACAGGTTAATATGGAGTTCATATGAGATAAAATAGGAAAAAGCACTTTGTAGCCATATGAATGTAGGCGACAATTATTAATTTAAGTCAATGTGTTTCCCACACTGCCTTTTAGGCTTCATCTTCTTTTGAAATCCAAGCATTAACTGAGTTGTGAGGAGGGTCCTTTCAGGGGCAGGTTTCCTTCTCTGGTGCTTGGAACCACACCCAAGAGATGGTTATCCACTCCACCGGTGCAGAGAGTTGATGGTTATTAATACAGTAATTGACCCATTTACAACAAGCAAAAAAGGAAAGTTTTTTTTTTTTTTTTTGGTAACCAATTCTCATGGAAGCACAAGTAACTTCCAATTTTCTAAAAGTCAACTGTCACAAGATTCACAGATTATCTGTGGGAAATCTTTTAGCTCTCACTGCCTTTCTTATAAGGAGCAGATAAGTACCTTTTCACCTCCAATCTTACTCTTCATGTTGCCTGTTGTTAAGGAGGAGTTGTGAGGGAAAAGAGGTTTGAGGTTACAGCTTCCTGTCTCCACACCTTTAGCTGATTTAGCTGCTAGGAAAGGCTTTGAAAGCAAAGCACTAAATTCATCATCAAAACAACTTGTCAATTCAGTTAGAGAAATGTCAGTCAAGCGAATCTTTTGATACCAGAAGCAAACACAACTGATGGATTGACAATGTTTGCCTTCTAATGCAGTAGGTTTGACCTAGGTGGACCCTGTCTAACTACTCACAAGAAGGAAAACCAAATATCCACAAGGAAAGGCTAGGTCTGCTAAGACCAAATTAACCTGAAAAGGGTGCTTTTTACTCCTAACATGAAAGGCAAGCTAAATATTTCTCTAGTGTCTTCTGAATCTGGATATATTCTTAAATTTTATAATGTGTTCTTAAATTATTTGAAGTCCTGTGGATTCCCTGAAACTCAGAGAACCAAAAATAAATTTCAAAGCCAAATGTCATTTGATGTTTCCGTTATTGGTAGCTGTGACTTATCCATGTTAATACTCCACTCCAATAGAGTAAGGGGTGTGCATTTTCACAATGCTCCATTTTAAGAAAAAAAATAAGAATTATTGTGTCTACTGTTAAGTTATACTGACCACATATATTCAGTATCATTTAGAGAAATTGGTTATCTTTTTCTACCACCAAAAGTGAATTTCCTTCATTTAGTGTCTCTTCAAAGCAGATATAGATTTTGAAGTCCTATGAGATGCTTTCTCACCTAGGCTTCTCTGTATGATTGACATGAACCAAGGTGGGACCAAGGGCTATCAGGATATAAATGTTGAAAACAAGAAGTTCTATCAGCCAATTCTTAACTTGGGTTGAACCCTAAACTAGGAGACCTTTGCCACACACTAGCACATATTTGGGAAACCACTTCAAGCATAGCACCTAACTTTAAAATTATGTGTTGACATGGAAGACAGAGAAAAGTAAACATTGACAAATACATTGGACATCTCTTTTTCATCAAATAGCCATATAATCAATATTTTTAAAGCTCTTTCCCAACAAATTTTAGTACAAGGAGTCACACAAAAAAGGACTTTTCCTTCCCCTTTGCAGTTGTTGGATGTGCCATCAACCAGGAGAATATTGAATATGTAACAGCCAGTGAAGACCCTGAGATCTTGGATTGCTTTTCGGTGAGAGATTGCTCAATTTGTAGTGCTGAGTTAGAATGGATTCAGAGAAATCCCCTTAACCTTGCTGAGGCTTGAATTTGGAGGCCCCATGGATGAAGAGAAGGAAAGTCTATCTTCTAGTTATCTCACTTTATTATGCTTTGTGAATGAAAAACAGTTTCAGGAGAGAAAGACCACCACTTCTACCTTGTGAGAACAGAAGACAGAGAACTAAGCTCCAGGCAGTCAACTGTGTTCCCAGGAACTTTTGAGGTAACCAGTATTCTCTAAAATCTTTAGGCTGGAAGAATGTCTTTTTCATAGCCCAGATGTCTAAACTTCACCTCAGTTTCTCATAATGAGTGAAGAAGAGATGTAGATAAAAGAAAAACAGTATTATTACTGGTTGGCCTGTATGGCCTGAGGATAATTATTTTAAACTCCTCCTTCTCCCTCCCTCACCACATCTAAGCCAATGCTGAGTTATGCCAGTTTTAACCTGTAAATATTTCTTGAGCTCATCTACTTCTCTGTAATCATAGTTCAGGCCCTGATCACCTCTTGTCTAGGCTACTACGATTGTATCCTAACTGGTCTCCCTGTTGTCATCTTATGCCCTTTAAATTTACCTTCATATTTTTACTAAAGTGGTATATATAAAGTGAAATCACCTTTCTGCTTAAGACACTTCAATAGGTCCTCACCACCAGCAGGAGAGCTCAAGCTGTGAACCATGCTTGTTTTGCGAATCTTGTCTTTTACAAGTCATGGTCCAGCAAAACAGAGGCAGCTGTAAATCTCTACATCTGTCCTTATCTCCTCTGCAAAGACTCTTCTTTTTCTCTCTTGGTCTCGTATTCCCTGTAGTCCACTACCTCATGCCCTATTCTCCACCACACACTCTCCTACTTTACTTCACCCCGACACAAAGGCTCATCTTGCAAGGCTTTTACTTAATAAACTTGTTGAATACATGTATGCATACTTCCACACTCAGGTCAGCAGTCACCTTCAGAAATCCTTAGCTGATTCTCCAGTTGCCCACAGAAATGCTGTGCAGATCACTGTGCCACTATTTTAAAAGTAGCTGTTTGTGTATCTTTCTTTCCCACCAGACTGTAAGCTGCCCAAGGATAGAAACTGAGCCCTGTTCATCTTTGGGAGATAGGTTTTTCTCTTCTGTGTGCATCTTGGGAGGATGTCACATTCTGAGTAATCGAGACATATTAAGCAAACTACTGGCGTATAGATGCTGAGCTTCTTTTCCTTCGTCCCTCTCCTCCTCCTCTCTCCACCTCACTGTGGGTGCTGGGAGAAGGAAGCCAAAGTGGGTCACCATCCAGGGCTTCTCTCCAGCTTTTCTTGGTTTTTCTGCTTATGCTCCCTTTTATTACCCTAGCAAAGAAGTCCTATTCTAGCCAATCCTTTTTTTTTTTTTCCTTCTGTCATCTCTCAAAGGCAGAGCAGGAAGAATTTGACTTCCCCTTAACACAGAATCCAAATAATTAGGAACAGAAACAATCCCTGGAGGGCTCAGTAAACAGAAATATCAATACCTAACCTGGACTCTCTGAAAAGCAGGGGGAGATGCTGGCATTTCTTGCTGGGTTTGGTTCTTTTAATCAGAACTGGCCCAGTGATTCTTTCTAAGTAAACAAAGAATAAAGCCAAGCAAAATGAAACACAACAAAAAACAAGTTGAATTTCCCTATCATGACAGGTTGAACTTTTTGGTTCCTTACATGTGTTTTTCAGTGCTTCTAGGGGGTGTTTGAATGAATAATAAATGAAGCTAATGTTGTTGAGACACAAATTTTGAATAAGGAAATAACGAGATGGTAATCAGACCTAGCTGCTGATAACAATGACACAGTCAGATTACCACCTTTCATTTATTGATTATTTAATGAGATCCTATCATTCACACAGTAGTATACAAAGAAACATAACAGATTGTCCTTGCTCAAAGAATACCAGAAACTGGAAGCCTAGGGGAAATAAATACACACAAATCAAAAACTCAAAGCATATGAAACAAGAGGTGTTCCACACGCAGAACCTGACCGAATGGCAAATGAGTGATACAGATAGTAATCATTTTGAGACCTGAGAAGGGAGAGACACTCTAGGCCATGAACTTAGCGAAGTATGGAAGAGGAACGTGCACACAGTATGTTGCTTAGTCCGGCTAATTGGGAGGATTGGGTTTGAGGAGATGAGCCTGGAAAAATCTGTGGAGGCCTAGGATTTGAGGATAAGAACTGAATTTTCAATTGTTAAGTCACTGGTTCTCAAACTTGACTGCAAATTAGAATCTCCTGAGAAACTAAAAATGCTGATGGCTGGGTCCTATACACAGAGATTCTGATTAAATTGTCCTGGGAATCAAGGGTTTTTAAAATTGCACCTGATTCTAATATGCTGTCAGCTTGAGAAATCTGTCACATGATGGTGATTTTCAACCCTCACAAAATACTAGAATCAAAGGGGGAAATTTTTATGAAAGTACTAAAGATGATCCACAGAATGGGAAAAATATTTGCAAATCACATATTTGAGAAGGAACTTGCATCGAAAATATGTAAAGAACTCGGGTAAGTCAACAATAAAAAGGCAGCCCCATTAAGTGGGCAAATGATCTGAGTAAACATTTCTCTAAAAATGGTAGACAAATGGGGCACCTGGGTAGCTCATTTGGTAAAGTGTCTGCCTTCAGCTCAGGTCATGATCTCAGAGTCCTGGGATCAAGTCCCGCACCAGGCTCCCTGCTCAGCAGAGAGCTGCTTCTCTCTCTCCCTCTGCTGCTCCCCTTGCTTGTGTGCTCACTCATTCTCTCTCTCTGTCAAATAAATAAATAAAATCTTTAAAAATAAATGACAAATTCTTTAAAAAGCATGAAAAAAATGCTCCACATTGTCAGTCATTTGAGAAATGCGTATCAAACAACAGTAAGATACTGTTTTATATACACCAGAATGGCTATGGTAAAAAAGATGAATAATAACAAGTGTTTGGAAGGAGGTGGAGAAATCAGAATCCTCAGACATTGCTGGTAGAAATGGAAAATAGTGCAGTTGCTTTGGAAAACAGTTTATCAGCTCCTTAAAAAGTTAAACAGAATATAACAGAACAATTCCACTCCTGGTATACACCCGAGAGAACTGAAAGCATATGTCCACACAAAACTGTATACATCAATGTTCATAGCAGCATTATTCAGAATAGCAAAAAAGTGAAAGCAAATGATGGATGGAAAAACAAAACATGATTTTATATATATATATATACATACATATATATATAACAGGATATTATTTGGCCATGAAAAGGAATGAAGTTCTGATACATTTTACAACAGAATGAACCTTGAAAACATCATGCTAAGTGAAAGGAGCCAAACAAAAAAGGCCATATATTGTATGAGCCCATTTATATGAAAGTCCCAGAATAAGCAAATCCATAGAGACAGAAAATATTCAGTGGTTCCCACGGGCCTAGAGGAAAGGGGGAAGGAGGAGTGGTTGCTAATGGGCATGCAATTTTGGTTTGGGAGCAATAAAATACAATATTCTGGAATCAGATAGTGCCCATCCATTTGCAACTTGTGAATATAATGAAAAAACCACTGCCAGAAGGAAGGAAGGTAGGGGAGATGAGCAAAATGGGTGAAAGGGAGTGGGAGATATGGCTTCCACTTGGGGAATGAGTAAGACATGGGAAGAACGGTACGGCATAAGGAATACAGTCAATGGTATTGTAATACCATTGTGTGGTGACAGATGGGAGCTACACATTGGTGAGCATAGCATAACTATAGAGTTGTTGAATCCTATGTGGCACACCTGAAACTAATGTAACATTGTGTGTCAAGTATACTCAAAGAAAACAAAATAAAACCCAACCACTGAATTATATACTTTAAAAGGGTGAACTTAAAAAAAAAAAAGAGTGGCTTAATGGTACATGAATTATAGCTCAGTAAGTTGTGTAAAAAAAAAATGAGAAGAAACAATACAAATCCCTTCTCCTGTCCAGCATAGACTAATTAAATCAGAATTTCTGGAAATGGGACCTGGACATAGGTTTTTTTTTTTTTTTTTTTTTACTTTCTTGATGTACAGCCAGAGTTGAGGACAATGCAGGTGACAAAAAGCTACTAGTAACTTAGTTCTACACATCTTCCTTCTTCCCAAAGCAAAAACAAAACACCTGAGCACTTGAATGCAAATCCTGTTTAAATTGTGGGTTTTATTTTAACAGATTTTTATTTTACTTGGCTCTTCAGTATGGGTGTGTGGGGTGTTGCTTTAAAAAACTTTAAAAAAAATGCAAATAGGTAGACAATTATTAGCATAACCCAAAATAACAGCATTTTTTTGGGTCTGTATTAAATTTTGAATGAGAGACACAAAGCCATTCATCGTTTTTGAGAAATTCATTGTTTTAGAGTAACGGAAAATTTAGAGAAATTTGCAAAGTTGATTCTTAGTGGTTAAGTGGTCTATTTCTCAGGTGGTTGCAGTTTACTTGGGTGTTTAGTCGTAGCTTTGCTCACCATCTATTCAGCGATTTTAGACAAATCATCTAATATTTCTGGGCCTCATACAGTCATTATAGTCATATGCCAGGCAATGGGGATATGGTGGGAAACAAGATGGAATAGATGTGTTCTCTTCCTTGTGTAGGTTATAATACCTAGTTCTTTGCTTTAAAAGTGAAGAGATTGAACTAGATGGTCTCCAGATTCTTTGATCATTTACTGGAATAGTGTAGAAGTAGAAAAATGGAGTAAAGGGGGAACTCTTGTACACCTCTTCCATCTCCTGTGATTTAAGGGAATGGCTATGGGAAGTTCTTGAGAAGGCTCCTCTCAGAATTTGCTATGGAAGGTAAGTTAAACTCTTTGGGTTATGTCTTCTCTTAATTTTTATCCTACTCTTGGAATGGCCAATAAACACAGTCTGAATGTTTCAAAACATTTTAATTCCTTCACAAAAGCCTGTATCAGAACTTAAAAGCAAATCTATTTGTGTATCCATGTCAGGTGTTAAAAAGCCATTTCCAAGGATCCCACTCAATCAGGAAGACACACAATTAAGCATGATTAACATCTTTGGAATCTTAGTGCAGATTCAAAATTTCCAAATGCATAGCTGTGGTGCTCAGTGCCAACAGAAGGCCACATTCTGCCCTCCAAGTGAAAACATGCTCCATTGGTCCATTCAAAAGAGGGTGAAAATAATATCAAAAGGCAAACTTCTAAACTCTCAGCATAATTATCTTCCAAAGAGCTCCTGCATCTTCTTCTGCCAAGAGAAAACCTTTGCTGGAGATCTGTTTATTTTGTTAAGATGTCTTGATTTCAGAAAAAAAAAGTCCTCATGCCCTTTTTCTAAGCAAATGATTTTTCCTTCTTTAGAAAACAAGATTTTGGTGAAGCAGTTGCCCAGGCTTGTGGTGTACGACAATGAGGTCAACCTGAGCTGCAAGTATACCCACAACCTCTTCTCAAAGGAGTTCCGGGCATCCCTTTATAAGGGAGTAGATAGTGCTGTGGAAGTCTGTGTTGTGAACGGAAATTACTCCCATCAGCCTCAGTTCTACTCAAGTACAGGATTCGACTGTGATGGGAAAATGGGCAACGAAACAGTGACATTTTACCTCCGGAAGTTGTTTGTTAACCAAACGGATATTTACTTCTGCAAAATTGAGGTCATGTATCCACCTCCTTACATAGACAATGAGAAGAGCAATGGGACCATTATCCATGTGAAAGGTAACACACAACTCTAGCAGTGCGCCACTCTAAAGCAATGGTTTTCAGTGGCAGTCTTGAAAACCAAGTCATGATCTGTGGTGGGGTTGGATAAATCCCAGAGAGGAAGTCTACAAATTCTGCACTAGTGGTATTTTGCATATTTTGGTCCTTTTCCCGTTCTTCTATAATGTTCAGAAGGAAGGAAATGTACTCAAGTGCCTTTCCCATGTTGTTTAACCCACTCTGTTCTATTTTTCAGAGAAACATCATTGTCCAGCACAGCCGTCTCCTGAATCGTCTAAGCCATTTTGGGCACTGGTGGTGGTTGGTGGAGTCCTAGTTTTCTATAGCTTGCTAGTAACAGTGGCTCTTTGTGCCTGCTGGGTAAGAGAAGCAACACTGCTTTTGTGTAACATTTCCACTGCACGTGTAATCTGAACATGTTCAAGAATTTTACCTATGTGGTTCATTTTCTGTTTAACGCGTGATTGTTATTATTATTGCTGTTATTTCCCTGCTAGGTTTGGGTAGGTTCTCTTCTAGCCTGTTCAACTTTATCTGAGATGAAAAATCTAATGTGAATCCTATTTTCCAAAAGGCAGTAATTAAGTGGCCAGGCAGAATAAGAAGCTAAGTGGGTAAATCAGGGGGTGGGGATTGGAGTCTTAGGGCTAGTTACTTTTCTTCTCCCCATTTTGCAATATCATGATGATATATAAAATAGTTTTAATATACACATATGTATAAAAATCTAAGCAACTTGGGAATCTAGGCACTGAAACCAATGAACAATTTTGGTTCAGGGTCAAAAATTGTGAGAAATTTGGCTACTGAAATTATGCATTCAAACCTAGCAAAGAAACTAGGTCTGTTTATCTGAGTCATATTTTTATCTCCTCTGAAGCAGTTGAATTTCGTGAGGCCAAGTATGGTTGCTGTCATTATGAAACCATAATGGGAGTTAGACTTTTCTGAGCTCTCAGCACTGAATTAGAGTTTACCAATTTGTGTAAATGTTCATGCAATGAACTTGGTGTATTTTTCTTTACCTTCTTCAAAGTTGAAGTTTTGAACACATCCTGATGACCATATCCACTGTTATGATGGGACTCCCTTACCAACGATCTTTTCTTTACTCAGAAACCTCCTTTTCTCATGTACACTCTGTGGGACAGAATAGCTCCTGCATTGATTCCATGCTGTCTTTGAGTTCCTTCCTATAAGTTAGATGCCTCTATGAGTCATTTCGTCAATAAGAAATGTAGCTGCTCAAGGATAAAGGATGATTTCTTTTGATATTCACCATCCATCCGGTATTAAGCATATTTAATGTTTAATGAGTGCTTATCAAATTGATGAATTGGTAACCCTCAAAAAAGCCAAACTAAGGGATTAAATGAACATATCTTTAAGACATATTCTACACATTTAACTAATCCATATATGGGTCAGTGATTTCTGGAACCCCTTCTGAGCAAGAAGGGCCAGGTGAAACCATCCTATTTACTAAAGACTTGGTGCTGGGGGAGTGGGTAGAAGTGAGGAGGGCAACCTTGGGTTCACAGTCATGTAAATGATAGATCCAGCCTGAGATCCTTTCATTTTATTTTTTTAAAGATTTACTTATTTGAGAGAGAAAGAGCATGAATGTACGAGTGGGGGGGAGGGGCAGAGGAAGAGAATCCTTAAGCACACTCCCTGCTGAGCACCAGACATGGGGCTCAATCTCATGACCCAAGAGATCATGACCTGAACTGAAACCAAGAGTCTGATGCTTAACCGACTGAGGAACCCAGGTGTCCTGCCTGAGATCCTTTTAAACTCTGTTGGCCTATTTCCAAAGTTTGCCTCTCGATCATTCCCCACATGCTTCTAACATTTCAGAAGACTCTAGGGGCAGAGGGACATTTGTTAGGCTGCCTGTTGCTTAGACTGTCCCTTCTGCAGGGTAGAAACAAAGTGTCTGTTTGTTCTTGGAAATCCCTTATACTAGATAGCAACTTGGTATTTACCTGTCTTGCCTCCTCTAAGTTGTCAAACCTGGGAGCCTTTTACTTAGAGAAATATTGCTTAAGTTCTTCCTCTGATGTCAGTTGAGTCCCTCATCTTTCTGGATCTTGGGGTCTTCATACAAGGTACCATCCCACATTGAACCTCTGTGGTGTTGGCCAATGATTTTAGAATTTAGAATCTTAGTCCTTATTTTTATCCCTTGGGAATTTCAACTTCTTAATTTAAAATATAGGTGCAGTGGCTTTATGGGTCCAGGACAGGTGTTCCTTTGTAACATGCTGACCTAAGTCCATGAAATTTACCAGCTTCCCAGGTAGTAGTTTTGAGAATTATTTTAACTTTCAGTGGCCAGAAGGGTACTGCTCATCATTTAAAACTTATTATAAATACACGTTAGTATATCAGCTAGTATAATTAGGCACTAATTTGCTCAGTGACTGGAATCACCCAGAGGAACAAAAGCCACTTCTCATTTTCAGTGAATTTAAACAGTTCACTTTCAACTTGGAAACATCATAGACGCTATGGATTTTCCTTGGTAGCACCACTTGCTTTGTCTTGATAAAACTTAACTTTGATCTTATTCTGTTTCATAAGTTCCCTGTGAATTAGGAAGAGCCAGTGGTTGGCATGATCTTATCTTCTGTGGCCTCTTAGAGGCAATTAGGTTGTCTAATAAGAACCCTTTATTTGCATCTCCACCTAGGTCTTTGTACTTTCTGACCAAAAGGGTGTGAAATAAATACATATCTATATTCATAAGATAACATCGCATTTTCCCCCTTGGCTCATCTTTTCTTGCTGCTATTACTGTTTAAGCAACCAGCACCTTGTTGAGCAAGGCAGATGGGCCATTAGGGATCCCTAGAGGTTAGCCATTTCCTGGGTCCTATTCTGGGAGCCTATTTTTGGCCGGTCTGCACTATGCCTTGGTGTGAGCTGCTGTTCTCCGGAACTTCCTGAGGGCTTGGGATGTGCTACCGTAGGCAGTTGTAGGCTGAGTGGGTTTCTGGGAGCAGCTGCACATTCTATCCCAGCTCTTGACCTCTTGCTGACATTTGGGTAAATAAAGTGCTCCCCTCTGCCAGGCTGCTGCCGAACAGCACCTGTTACTATCACTCAATCCTCCACTCACTCAGCTGAGCTGCTAAACCTATTCTCTTTCTTAGTCTAAAGGAGCCTTCTCAAAAACACGGTCTTCTCCACTATCAGTCACAATGTGGGGAATGTGGAGTGTGTGGAAGGTGGTATCTGCCTTTAAATCCACTGTGGTCTTGAAGACTGTGTCTTTAAGTGAATTGTGTCTTGCTGCTGCTTCCAGGAAAGAGGCCGGTAAGGGTGGGGGTGGAACAAGGGCAAGGGAGGAGTGGTCCTGAAATCACACATCTTTATCAGACATAGCAGAATGGTGAAGGGGCAGAACAGAGGACCCAGTCACACAGACACATAAGGCGAGTACTCTCCACATATACATGCAGGTGCACATGGACCCTGTGGGTTCTGGATCATGTTCCCAGCCATGCATGTGTCATTTCCACTGTTGTGTTTACAGTTTAGTGGACTAAATCCACTATCTGAAACTAGCATGAGGGGAAGCATGGGAGCTGGTTGAGCAGATCTTTCAGAGTCTTTGTGCAATCTAGAGAACCTCAGACTCAAGACATCTTCATTATTGGGGCCTTTCTACCAGCTATAGTTGTATTTGGGTGTCTGGAGGCAAAGACAGCTATTTGGGAGTCTGGCAAGTGAAGTCCTCAGAGTTAGAGTAAATACTAAAGTGCTTTAAAGTGCTTTCCAGGGTACCAGCAGCAGCCTTCCACATTTTTTGGAGGCAGAGTCCTCCTTGCCCTTACTCCTGCCCTGCCATAACCCTGTGCCCAAGAGAACTCTAGTCTTTATTTATAGAAAGGCTGTAGAGCCAAGATGTTTGAAGAACAACTTCCCTCACCCACTTTGTTTCCGTGACTACCTCTCTTGAATGAATCTCCCAATTATGTCTGTTTAATGCTATCCTCTTCTTAGTTTCTGCTGGATAACCCATTCATCATTCAAATCCCAAATGACCAAAGCTGAATTTGTAATCTTCTCTTACAAATCTACTTCTCCTACTGTCCCACCTTATATCTTGGATGGAACAGCCTCTTTCCAGTCTCCCAGGCTCAAAACATTGGTCATCTCGGGATGAGCAAGAAGGGTCAAGAAAGCCAACAATATTCATTCTAAATTTGGTCCCACATTTTGTATCCATTGCTTCCTTTTCATTCCGTTCTTTTTCATGGTCAGACCCCATAGATCGGGATTTCTCAGTCTTGGCACTCTTGACACTTTGGGCTGGGTAATTCTTTGTCGTCGGGGGGCTGCCCTGTCACCAGAGGGTTTAGGAGCACCTCTGGCCTCTGCCCACTAGAGGCTATAGCATTCTTCCCAGTTGTGACGACCCAAAATGCCTTCAGACATTGTCAAATGTCCCCTGGGACAAGGGGTAAGGGAGCTGGCGGTGTCAAGGGTGAGGCTTAGGAAGTCTTGGGCAACAGTATATATGTCAGTGTCACTTACTGAGATAGAAACACTGGGAGAAGACCAGACTTTAGGGGAGGATCTGAGTTACCTTTTGGACACGTTGGGTTTGAAGTGCCTTCGACGTCTCATCCGGAGATATAAATTTGGGTGAATACGTGGTAATTGAAGCTGCTAGTGGGGACGAGTTTGCCTAGAGAGAGAGGATGGAGTAGAGGAGAAGGCCTGCTAGGAGCTCGAACACTGAATGGCTACTTAGAGAAGGATGAACTTGCAAAGGAGGCAGGGAAGGAGTAGCCAAACAGGTAGGATGAAAACCAGCATGGTACCATCTTATGGAAGGCAAAGTGGAAAAGTGTCTCAAAAAGGCAACAGTAATCATTAATAGAGAATGCTGCTGAGAATTCAAAAGATGAGGACTGAAAAAATGTTAGTTGGATTTAGCAATGTGGAGGCCAGTGTTTTCCAGCCTTTCTTTAACACTTGCTCATGCTCATTTGACAAGGCTCAGGGAGGAGTGCATGGAAATAAAGCCAGGGCAGAAGCCACTTGCTCACTTGTTCAAGGGTTCATGTCATTCACGTGCCATGTATCTACTTACGCATCAGGCCTAGGTGCCCAGAAATAGACATATTTTTTTCATAATAGGGAATTCTGAATTCAGAAACTTGGGTAGCTATTTTTAGAATTTTTATGGGTCTTTTATCAAACATGTAAATTTTACCATCACATTGGTTCAGAAAAGATGCTCTTCACCTCCAGTCAAAACTATGTTAAGATTCATGGTGCGTATAACTCTTGCTCTGGGTTTAGTATCGCCCCTACTTCCCTCACCCCTGATAGAAATTCATCCAGAAGGAGCTGAGTCTGAGGAACAGAGATTGAGTGACACTATTGTCTTTACGGAAATGTACATACACATAAGAGAATAGGAATGTAACTAGTTATCTTGAACTATACCTCTCCACTAATTTGGACTCCAGGGCTATGAATTTATGATTATTTCAGACTCTAGAGGGCTGAAGGTCCTTTCGGATTAATGATGGAAAAACAGCTTGTTAAGCAAATGGCAGCTGTAAGAAGATTGCAGTGGGGATGCTTAACCTTTTCAAAGAAGGAAGGGCCTTCAAGAGTATTTACATATCAACAGTGGATATATTAATTAGATACACTTTTGGAATTCAGATCAAATGACTGCATTTAGGGTAACATGGGTACATTGAAATACCTTCTTTGGTACACTAAAATACCTTCTTTGATTCATCTTTTGCATGTTAATTTAGAAAAGTCCGAAGTAGTTAGGTTTGATTAGGCACTATCTTAGTCCAAGGTGCTCAATGAATTCAGGTGTATTCAGCTTCCTTTGACAGTCTGTTCTGAGTAGTTGCCCCCTCTCCCCCCAACAAGTCTTAGAACTCCTCCCACTCCATCTCCCTCTGTTCCCCAGCCCCCTTCACAGCGACACTTCTCTTTTCTGCAGATGAAGAATAAGAGGAGCAGGATCCTTCAGAGTGACTACATGAATATGACCCCCCGGAGGCCGGGGCCCACCCGAAGGCACTACCAACCCTATGCCCCAACACGCGACTTCGCGGCGTACCGCTCCTGACACGGACGCCTATCCAGATGCGAGCCGGCTGGCAGCTCTTCACCTGCTCAACACAACTGCTCTGGATAGGAAAAACCCGCCTCGTCTTCAGCCGGCCACGGGCTCCTTTTACGGGCTCTTATTAGGCTCTTATTGCCAATTTTTCTTGAACGACTAGACCAAATAACTTTATTTTGAGACTCTGAAATGAAGTTAAAGAATATTACTGTGGCAGGCTCTATCTTGTAGTGCCATGACCCAAATTCCAACTTACAGTGTATTTATTGACTTAAGAGGTTACAGTAGAAAACAAAACAAAACAAAACAAAAAACCCCATGGATTCTGTTAGCCTTGAAATCTGCTTTCCATTTCACTCCTATCTCACTCACCTGAACATTGTGGTCAAGTGCAGTGTGACACGGAAGGACTTTTTAGATGGAGAAGAAAGGTTTGAAACTCATTCCTTTTGGTTAAATGGGGGTTTAGAGTGGGGATATGTTAGAGTGGGGAAGAGGGGATGGAGACTCATACATTTTAAAAATCATTAAAACACTGTCTCTCATTCATGAAATGAGCCACTTAGTTCCTATTTAATACTGTTTTAGTTTAGAAAGATATAGACATTTTTTTTTTTTGATGTACTCTGGTCACATTTAGTCATTTTGACCAATGGAATTTCTTCGAAGCAATTTGAAGCCGACAGTCTTGCTCTCCTTACTCCCCATGATGGGAATTCAGTGCAGTATTCACAATATGATTTGAAAAGAATAAAATAGTCCTCCCATACCAAGGAAGAATGTGTCAGGAAATGAAGCCCCTTGATGTCAAAATCATTTGAAGAGTTACTTCTTTAGCAAATCATTCTAGTCAAATCATATAGGGGGTTTTTCTGTTCGCTGTATTTCAGGTTTGCCTGGTTGGTTTCTTTGTTGTCTGCATGGAAATCTGAAGTGGGACACTGAAAGCGGATCCAGAGCAGTGCTGATACTGTGAAAAGGGGGTTGGTATTCATTAGGGCGCGGGGGATGAGTCCCAAGAAACTTCTTCTGGAGGAGGAGAATAGAAGGGAATCACATGACTCTTTCCAATGTACTGAGGGGGTGGCCAACAACTGGTGGAAGATTGCCAGAAGACAGCAGGGAGAAGGAGACACGGCGAGAGTTCCTTTACAGTGACTTTATATGCCTTAGGGCTCAGAGCTCCAGAACTCTGTGGGTTCAACTGGAGGTCCATTGACACGGAGAGGTATTTTGGAGTGTGTCTTTTAAGACAGCATCAAAGTTCTCAAGATACCCTGCAAAGACCTGACCCTGTAAGACCTGATCTTGTCATGACCATGGATATTTTTCTGCCTCTAGTTGGGGTCAACTGGCTATGCCTGGGGACCTTGAAGAACAGCTTTACTGCTGCCTTTACGATTTGTTCAGTGCTTCAGTTTACTCAGATGTTAGAGGAGTCTAGGTTTTAGAAGCAGATAAAATAGATTTGGTTCAAGTCTCATTTCTAGTTGGCCTTAGGAGAATCACTGACTTTCTAAGACTCTACTTTTCAACTATAAAATGGAGGTCACGATCATGATTGTTTGTCCCTATACTATAATCTCCATCAGGGCATGGCCCAAGTTTGTCTTTTTTTTTTTTTTCCCTGCTTGTCCCTGGCACTAGTACCATATTTGAAAAATAATGTTAGCTACTATTATTATTGCTGTATAAGTAATGTATAAAGATTAAACTGAGGATTCCTGAGTGGCTCAGTGGGTTAAGCATCTGCCTTCAACTCAGGTCATGATCTCAGGGCCCTGGGATCAAGTCCTGCATCAGGCTCTCTGTTCAGCAGAGAGTCTGCTTCTTCCTCTGCCTCTGTGCTCTCTCTGTCTCTCTCTCTCTCACCCTCTCTCAAGTAAATACATAAAAATTAAAAAAAAAAAAAGATAAACTGGGCAATGTTCCAAGAAGGGAAAAAATATTGTAACACAAATTTAAACCCACTACCCAGGGATAAGGTGCTATAAAATTTGAGAGCCTCTTAACTTCCACCATTTTCCTGTTTTGGTGTACTTTAGCTTGTAATGAAATGTACAGTGTTCTGCCTCCCACTTTTATGTATAGAAAGAGGTCTTTAATTTTTTTGTGATGTGGGGAGGGGAATCCTATGATTCCAGACAGAAAATATTGTGCTTCAGTTGACTTTGAAATGGGCTTCTATTCCACAAATATAATTAATCCAAAGAAAGTCAAACTCACTAGTATTTGGGTGACAAAGAACTTTTGAGTTTATATTGGCACATGGGCTGCATTGCTGGCCTCTTGGCACACAGAGTTGTTTAATCCAAGTTACTGGATTGGATTTGAAAATGATAGAGCTAGAGAATTTTATAAAGAGCAACAACAAAAAATAAATTTAAAAAATGGAAAGATTTGATCTTTGGTTAAAAAAATGGTTTTATTTTCTGATGGGAAAAATAGGTTTACTAAAGATGAATCACACTTTAGATTTCTCTTACTCACTCTGAACAGAGCCAAAGTAGAAATGTTAATAGGGAAGTCCGTTTTCACTATTAGTATGAGCCAAGAAATGGTTTAAAAATAGTGGTTGGAGCAATGGTTTTACAGTTTCAGATATGATAATTATGAAGAGAACAATGTCATTTGCTGCTATTATTGTAAGAGTTGCATAATTAACAGTATTTCTATAATTTTTGATTGTGAGCTCACTTATTTTGGGTTGAGCATGCCAAGTTAAAGAGACCAAGTGTACATTATATTCTGTGTATTCAGTGGTAAAATTACTAACTACCATGTGCTTGTTTTTACTTTGTGCTTTAGTATTTGTCTTTCAGAGTAGGTATGATTGACTTTTGGCCATGAATCTGGAGAAAACTTGCTATTTAAAAATGGTGTGGGATAAATATTTTTTTTATAAATCTCCAGTTTAGGTTTTTAAAAAAGAATCCAGACTTTCATATATTAGTTTTATTTCAAGCAAGGTACAACCCTGGTTTGTTTACTTGGCTTTAGTCACAATTTCTCATCAAACCAATGGTTTATGTCTCTGGGATGTGTGCATTCTGTGTGATGTGTATACTCTGTGAGAGAAATCAAACTTCAGCTTTGACCCCCTCAGTCCTTTGGGTTCACTAACTGAACCACTGGTTCTCATGGCTAATTTAATGGGAATGTTGATGGTTAAATGGATGTCAGATCCCTCATTCCAGGTTTTTGCATTGCTGGATAGGAACTACAGCCTACCCGGGGACTGATCCCAAAGTGTTAGATTCAACGTGCTGGAGGTTGGAGATGGTGGCAGTGATGGACCCAGAACCAGGGTCATCACTGCCGTAGACCTGTTATTAACCCAAGTCAAGGACGGTGGCAAGGACTTTCTCAAGTTCTGGACTGCGTGACGTCTTGAGATATGAGGCTTAGGAAATGTCCGTTGTAGGTATATGCATACTCTCTGACATATTCCTTCTCAGACGTCAGGCATGTTCTCACCTCAAGGCTTCTGCACATACTGTTTCCTCGGTCTGGAATGTTCTTTCCCAGATATCTACCTGGCTTGCTCCCTCATTTCCTTTAGGCCCTTGCTCAAATGTCACCGTCTACCTTAGTTAACCACCTCCCTCCCCTGTCCCACCAAACCCTATTTGCTTTCTTGGCTTGCCTTTTTTCCATAGCATTTCACCCTCTCTTACACTAGATTTTTTTACTTATTTATTTGCTTATTGTTTGTTTCCCCAAACTAGAATGTAAGCTCCATGAGAGATGGAACTTTGTCTGCTTTGTTGATTGCCATATCCCTAGTGCCTACAATAGTACCTGGCATAAAATAAATATTTATTGATTGAATGAATGAATTTCATATACCTTATGGATTAATGGTCAGTTTAAATGTACTAATCACAATCTGAGAAGGAAAGAGACAGTTCTGTTTTCTACTTTCCTATTAATAAATACCAAAATCCATTTTATCAGTGAAATAGGTAATACATATACACAGCCAAAATTGGTAAAAGAAAACCTGAGGGATGGAAGTTCATACACATTTTAGAAATTTTTGTGCAGTGAGGAAAACCAATAGTGTTAGAAAGAAACATCTTGAAAAGTCATGCTAAGTAAGCCACAGTCAAGAGTAAGTTGATTTTCCACTGAAGTCCCCAAATCTACTCTTAATGGAGTATTGACTATGTTTTAAACATTCCTTTAGACTAAGACTTCTAAAAATATTGCCTTTGTAGTTTAAATCCCCATCTTACTATTGAGCTGCTGCTCATTTCTCTCTCTCTCTCTCTTTTTTTTTTTTTTTGGTCCCAACAAATTCTATAAATGTCTCGCCTGCCTGTGAATCAAAAAGAGCTCAAAGATGAGAATGCTGGGGACAGACAATTTCAGCTTCTTTATCTGTCATGTTCATAACTGAACACTCTAATGGCTTGCAATAATTTAAAAATAAAAGAACAACAATGAACAAAATTGTGGCCCTTGGAGTAAGTTGAAAATTCAAATCAGACATATTAATCACCACACACAGACAGACACACATACACAGAGCTATTATCTTGTGGGTAGGGGAAGGCCCTTGAACAAGAGACACAGAGCTGGTCTGATAATTTACATAGCAGCTCCTATTTACTTCATTGCAAATTGTGCTTTGAAGGTGGCCTGAAGTCAAATAGGTGTCCCATGAGTTCTTCTCCAAAGAGACGCTTCTTTGTTGAAATAGAGCTCATGAAGTTAAATTAAGGTAAACTTGACAAAGATGAGTTTAAATGCATTGTTCTACTCCAGGAAAGACTGAACTTAGCTAGTCACTCATGAATTCAGCTGGACAAAACAATCAATCAGAAAGGGACAAGATTGGTCAAAACTAGCCATTAAGTGAATCTGCTCAATAAGCACTCCTTTGTTGGGCTAATAAAAATAGTGTGACTTAGTTCTGTAAAAGGTTCTAGTACCTCGAAACCCAAGTTCAAAGAGAAATAAGATACAAACTTCATAACTTCACCTAGCAGACCTCCCACCATGTTCTAACTACATAACTATGTGAATAGTGTAATTGCTCACAGCCCTGAATTAACTTTTTTCCTCCAGTATGAGAAAATATAGGGATTTCTTTTAAAGCAGTACCATTTCTCTTATCTCATCTTGCCTGTAACAAAGATAAAGGATGAGTGAGAAAATCAAAGAAACTTCTGGATCCATCATAATGGATGCTTAACCATCACACTAAGCAGCAGCAAAAGGGATGGTCTGGGAGACCAGACCCTTGTTTGGTAACTTATCGGTGTCTCTTAAACTGAGGCACTGTCTAACTCTTGACTTTTCTTCAGTTTTCCTGGTCCTCAAAAGAAGCTTGGTTCTTCAGGAACAAATCTGAGTGGGTGGATCTCTCAACTTTCTCTGATTTGGCATCCCAAAGAATACATGCTTTCCCTTTGAAGATTCACAGGCTCTCAGCACTTAGAAACCCAGACCACTGTCCAGAGCACACTTTCTCTGCGGTCCTTTTGTTCTTTTCAGGGTATGTGGACACATGGGCTCCATACTTGAAAAATGCCTGGGATGAAATACGGGTGATCCAACAATACTTTGTCTTTTCTAAGCTGACCCCGTTATTGAGGCCACTCTGAAGGCCAGACTGCATGCTTTCCAAGCCCTGTTTCCTAGCCTATTTGCCGGCTGAAAGTGTGAAAGGTTGCAGTGTGCCAGGAATTCGAGGGGACAAAAAGTCACAGAAGGGTGAATTTATCCCAGAGTAGGGGTGGACTGGATTCTCCTTACACTGCGCCTGACAATTCTATGTCAATGACAGACTCAAACGCTCCTCTGGCTCCAGAGAACAAGTTGTGAGAGCTGGCTGGAAATGTCAGTTGAGACAAAAGAGCAGCAAACAGCTTTGTTTTCCTATAGTTGTGGTTTTACTTGGTGATGATGACACATGAAGATGAAAATGTGCAGCATGAACTCCAGTTGTTATCTGAGTGAGCATCTCTGCCAACACTGAAGGATATGTGTGGGTGTCACCTGCAAGCAAAGAGAAGAGAGAAAGAAAAAGAGGCCCTGTTTCGGAAAGAAGAGCCTGTTAATCAAAGATCAACAAGTAGTGCTGTTTATTTCATGAGCTTTATATTCGATTTCCTTCCCCTTGTTAGTCTCCAAGTCTCAATGTAGTCTCTGGACAAAATATGTAAGTGTCTGGTGTTGGAGGAAGGGGTGGAAAAGGTGGGCTTGAATGGGCATCATGGCCATTACTATAGTGAAATCATTTCTTTCATGTCTCCTGGGCGCATACTTAACATTTGATATGTTAGCTTCCAAATGGTATGTTAGCTTCTAACTCTTGAGAACCTGCGGCCTGTTATACAAGGGTAGACACACTTGAGCTTGCTGTTGGGGACCCTTTTCCACTCCCAACCCTTGTTTCACTTGTTTTATGCTTCTTCCTCCTCCCTTCCTCTTCATTTACTCAAGAACTACTTTGTGAGCCCCTGCTCAGCTCCAAGGAGTGCGCTAGGTCCTGGGGATGTGGCAGCAAGCAACACGGGCATTATTATCTCCTCCCCTGCCAAGTATAAAATGTAAATGTCATCTAGCCCTTCTTCTTCCTCTTCTTTAAATGTCTGCTCCTCCTCTGGATAACCACTTAGTCTTAATTATGGGCTCACGCCTTCATGTGTGTATCTGATAGCCTTTGGTTGGTTAGTTTGCCTGAAATTTACTTCTTTGAGATGTTCTTATTTAACATTGCTAATACATTTAATGTCTTAGATCAGGGATTGACAAACTTTTTCTGGAGAGGGCCAGAGAGTAACTAGTTTAGGCTTTGCAAATGCACAGTTTTGTGTAGCTACTCGACTCCTGTCACTGGAGTGCGAAAGCTGCCATAGACGATACGTAAACAAATGAGCATGTCTGCGTTCCCATAAACTTTTATTTGTAGACATTGGTATTTGAGTTTCATATAACTTTCATATGTCACACAATATGAGTATTCTTTTGATTTTTTTCCCCAGCCATTTATCACGTAAAATCCATTCTTAGCTCATGGGCTGTTCAAAGGCAGGCTGTGGGCTGGATTTGGCCTGCAGGCTGCAGTTTGCTGACTTAGACCCAAGCCACAATTTTAGCTACAAGTGTGTCTTTGAGTTTCAGCCACCATCTGCATTTTTAGGGCTGGAAGCAATCAGTTTGGATGTGTAAAGGCTTCTTGGGGGTGGTGAATGTTAAATACCTGTTTTGAAAGAAGGACATGGCTCATTCAAGAAGAAGGAAGAAGAAACTTCTTTGGAGGGAAAGCCATTTTAGGTGGAAGGAACAGGAGATTATAAGGAATGATGGAGTCCCCTGCACATTATTGCCAAAAGCCTACAAATCTTGGGAATTGTGGTTACTCTTCTCTCAAGTCCTGTTTGCCTTTTCTCCTCTTTTCTAAGCATCAAATCCTCTTCATCTCTAAGGAAACAAAGTAAATTTTGAGTCACAGCAGGTGGGGAGCAAAAAATACCGCCTTGTCTTACGTAATGAACAGGACTACATTCCCTATGAACTCTTCCACACATAACACAATCAAATCCAACATGGGCTGGGTGCAGCAGAGGTCAGAAGCAGCTGTCTCAGAATTCGCCTCCTACTTTCTGCCCATTACCAGTGCTTTCAGTCTGCACTTGGCTGCCATTTTATGGATGACCGAGAGTGACCCTCTTGGAATCCAAATTTACACAGGTAACTGGTGAAATCGGTTTTACTCAGATAAGCGCACTGACCTGGTCCTTACCATTCCCTCATGCCCACTCCTGACTCCCGTCTACAGCTGCTCGTTATACCCAAGGTACAAACAGTCCCTGGAAGCAGTCCAGTATATGTGGGCACCCCAAGCCACACACCCATTCACACCATCTGGGCAATTTAAAAATAGGGCCAAATGTAGCATTTAGCCTGATCTGTCCAGCCAAGATCAGGAAATTGCCTCTAAAAGGTCAGATGATTAAGATCATTATGTCGACAGTCTAGGATGTCAGTAATGAATAAAGATTCTGGCAGAATGAATTTATCCTGACTTTGTTTATGACATTCAAGTTTTGGGTCCGCATGAACAGCCTCAGGAATTCCAAGATTTTTCTTCTCCATCATGCAGGGCCACTGTGTACATTTATGTGTTGTATGCTGTGCACAAGAGCCCTGAGCCAGGGGGCCAGAGGGAGCTGAAATCCAGTAGGATCCCCTTAAGCTACTCACCTGCAAGAGCTATGTCCACTGGGAGAGAGCGCCTTTCTCTAATGCCCACACATGTGGGCTACTGAGGCACTGACAGAATGCTTGCCTCTCTGCCACTTGGTTACTGAGCTCTTTATAGAATAAATTTGATCCTCATTCTCAAAACAGGAATTATCTAGGATGAACAAGAGTTAAAAATCAACCCAAAAAGTGAAATGATTCTTAATACCATAAAAATTCCTCCCCTGGTTCCCTTCTTTAGTCTTTTCTACACAGTTTAATTCAGTTGGTTGATTTTTCCTGAAATAAATCTTGGTGGGGTTGAAGGAAGGTTGTTTTTTAGGAGTAATGTGAGAAGAAACTTCCTGGCTCAGATCTCAGAAGAAAAAATCTGCCACCTGGAGAACACTAGGTTTGGAGTTAGTTCTTGGGATGTCCTTGGAACTTTTCGGTTAATGGCAGAGTCTACCTTATTTTATAGTTATCAGTACATGAGGGGCTTAGACTAAATGACGTCAAGTCTGATACTTATAATAGTTTCCATATTCCTTATTATTACTCTGCCAGGATAATCTTTCCAAAATAAATGCCATTGTTTTGTGTTTTTGCCCATCATCACATTCCTGTTTTATAGATATAAATATTTTATGTTTGATATTTGTCAATAAGCATTATTTGAATAAACCTACAATTTCCTATAACTTTTAAATACAACAATTTATCACAAAGCTTTCCATCACTTTCTCTTAAGAAAATAATGAATTTTATTCATGAGTTTAGGCTGGAAATCTTGAAAAATTTTTGGAACTTGTAGGCTTTTTGTGTGAATTTAATTTAAAAAGCACCTTCACGTTATAACATAAGAAACTATTACATCATTTTTAGAGTTTGTCATTTTCCAAATAATGAACTTTTTCTTTTTCTTTTTTTTTTTTTTTTGGAATGTGTGAACAGTGGGGAGGGGCAGAGGGAGAGGGAGAGAGAGAATCTTAAGTAGGCTCCATGCTCAGTGTGGAGCCCCAATGCCGGGCTCAGTCTCACGACCCTGAGACCATCCCCTGAGTCAAAACCACCCAGGCACCCCTGAAATAATAAACTTCTTGATGACATAAACTTTATATTATTTAGTCTAGCATGGTGAACTCTACCTTGAATATGATAGGTGCCCAGGTACTCTTAGCTGAATGACTAAATGGATGGATGAACGAACATCTTTTAACTGATAAATATCTGCAACCTGTTTTGGTCTTTGACAGATTAGAAGAACTAGCTACTATGAAAAGACTGGGAAGATTGGGGACTACTGATAAAGATTTAGCATTTCTAAAAATGGAGAAATGTATTCTATTAGTATATACAGTTTCAGACATTGTTCAGTGGTTCAGAAGCAATACCCGTTTCCCCTTCTTTGGCAACAAACAGAACTCTAATTGTGTTCAGGTATCTACCCTTCATGTGCTTCTGGGGAGTTCCAGGAAGGGATAATGATTGATTTAAGCCAGAAAAGTGGTCCTATCTTCTCATTACTGACTGTTATAAGCAGGGACACATGACAACATTCTGACCAATAGCCATTGCAGTGTGTTCTAAGGGGCCTCCATGAAAGTTTTTCCTCGCTCTTAAAAAGAGGTCTGTGGAAATAAAGAGTCTCTTCTCTGCTACAGAGTGTTGTGTCTGTAAGCAGCATCTGGAACAGTCATTTTAGGACTGTGAGGGCTTAGCCTGAGAAGAACATGCTGAGGTAGACAGAGCAGGAAGAGGGATGGAACTCGGGTTCTGATGACATTGTTGAGCTGCAGATGGAACCGACACGGAAGCTGTTCTTTTTTCAACTTCTTGTCATGTGAGACAATAAATAGCTGTACTATTTAAGGTATTTGAGTTGGATTTTCTGCTGTGAGAAGCTTAAAGCATTTAACTAGTAACTCCATCTTCATGCTTACTGATGTTCATAAATACCCATAGATTATATTACTTGGGGTTACACAGAACTTGACTAAATAGAATCTTGTCTTGTTGACCTGCTCAATAATTAGTCCCTGATAACTCTGAATAACTAAATGTTATTACCACACTCAGGACAGTATTCATATCTGCTGACACATGAAACTTGGGAAGCTTGTTTCCTTGAACACAATGTCTGTTAGGGTGTTATAGATTACACAATAGCAGAAGATACAAGACCCCCACAAGAGATCAGTAAGACTTTCTCCTTCTCTTCCTTCTATTAAATGAATGGATGATATGAAAGGAGAACCTCTTGAAAGAAGTATGGGGAATTTATAGTTATTTTTGAATTAAATATATATGTGAAGAAAAGGAGCATTGGCTTACTTCCTTGCAGTATAGGACACTACACACCAGTAAAGTCCTTCAAGATTCTTTTAGCTGAATAGTCTCCTTCTGTTCCTGTATTTATTTATTTTTTATTATGTTATGTTAGTCACCATACAGTACATCCCTAGTGTTCCTGTATTTCTTAATACTCCTTAAACTCTAGGGACCAGTAGGAGAGGGAGGTCCCGGTAGGTGTAAAACGGTAAGTATTTCAAAAATATATTAAATTAAAAAAAACAAAATGTACTTTGTTAAAAATATAAATTAAAAAATTACATTATTAATTTAGACCAGTGGCTTAAAATTAGGGGAAAAAAACCCCTCTCTTTCTTTTAATGAAATCTTATCAGAAGGTCAAAGTAGATTTACTAGGCTTGACCCTGATTGTTTCAGTC
Source organism: Ailuropoda melanoleuca (assembly GCF_002007445.2). Lineage (NCBI taxonomy): Eukaryota > Metazoa > Chordata > Mammalia > Carnivora > Ursidae > Ailuropoda > Ailuropoda melanoleuca. The sequence continues at coordinate 167,917,070 of NC_048219.1, forward strand.
TCTCTTAGCTTCTGGCAGTGGCTACTCGGTAACACTGATCTTCCTTGGAATGACACATTAACTTCTAGAGTGGCTTTGGGATTTCCTGGAGGAAGCCTTGCGTCCTGTGAAAAGAATGTAAACTGAACCCGTGTGTTCATGATAGTGATAGACGCTGAGAAGGACAGAGAGGTTTAACACATAGTCCTGACCTCAGAAATTTACTATCTGGTTAGAGAAATAACTGGTCATAAACAGTAAAAACTAAGCTCCAATTAAATGATAGAGAATTCAAATACAGAGGTGAAAAGTTATTGTGGACTGGAACTTCAGATATGGCTCTGCACTGGAATGAGTATTATTGTATATACATCTTTTCAAACTTGTGTGAAGTAGCATTGCTTCGAGGAGGAGTATTTGCATTTTTAATTTTTAGAAATGTTGTCCATTTGTTTTGCATAGAGGTCATACTGATGTTTGAGAGAGGCTGTCATCCTATTTATTCCCAATAATGCAGTGTTATCAACACTTTTGATCTTTGCAATTTGAAAGTTTAAAAATGATATCGCATCACTGAATTAATTTGCATTTCCTTTTTTATGAATCAGATTCATTATCTTTTCATATGGTTAAGAGTAATTTATATTTCATTTTTTGTGAACTGTCAACTCATATTTTTGTTTATTCTTTTCAGCTGTTCTGTTGCCTTTTAATGTAGGACCCTTTAAGGAAACTAGTCCTTCGCTTGTAACTCTTCATTTTAGTGACGTAAGCTGTTGTTTCATTGTTCATTCATCAATACCTATGAAACACTCATTTGGTGCCTGCAGTGAACTTGGCACAGGAGTTAGATATAACCCCCATCCTCAGGAAACTTTCAGGCTATGGAGATACAGTACCTTTCCCATGTTTTCTTGATCTATTATAAACAAGGCATAGAGAGATATCGGAGCTCAAGGGTACAGCATCATTTAACCCATGGGAAGAGTTGGGGAGACTCAGGAAAGTGTTTGTGGAGCACATGACACCAGCTGAATCTTTTTTTATTTTATTTTTTTTAATTTTTTTTATTTTTAATGATTTTTTTTATTATATTATGTTAATCACCATACAGTACATCCCTGGATTCCGATGTAAAGTTCGATGCTTCATTAGTTGCGTATAACACCCAGTGCACCATGCAATACGTGCCCTCCTTACTACCCATCACCAGTCTATCCCATTCCCCCACCCCCTCCCCTCTGAAGTCTTCAGTTTGTTTCTCATAGTCCACAGTCTCTCATGTTTCATTCCCCCTTCTGATTACCCCCCTTTTCTTTATCCCTTTCTTCCCCTACTGATCATCCTAGTTCTTATGTTCCATAGATGAGAGAAACCATATGATAATTGTCTTTCTCTGCTTGACTTATTTCACTTAGCATTATCTCCTCCAGTGCCGTCCATGTTGTAGCAAATGTTGAGAATTCATTCTTTCTGATAGCTGAGTAATATTCCATTGTATATATGGACCACAGCTTCTTAAGACACCAGCTGAATCTTAAAGGACAAGGGAGACTTAGCCAGATCACAGAGAGGAGATTTACATTTCAGCTAGAGAGACCAACTTGTGCAAAAACACAAGCACGGTGTCTTTGAGGAGTTCAGCATGTGAATTCAGAGTGGCTGGAGAGCAGATTAAATGTGGGAGAGTGTAAGAGCTAAGAGTAGCAGCGGGGTTGACATCAAACTATGACAAACGCATGCCAAGAAATTTGGAGTTTATCCCAAGGGCACTGGAAAGCTAATAATATATATTTATATCTATATGTCTATATATCTATATATATCTTTACTTTAAATTATTATAATTTATAATTAATAAACTTACATTATGGAAAGCCACAAAATGAAAACTAAAAGTCTTCCTCTCCCCTACAGTTCCAGTCTTCAGTTTTTACAGTTTCTATTTATTTTCATAACTCTAAATATGTGTATGTTTATATTTCTTGATTTATCAAAGTTAACAGTACTTACGGACTCTCCACAGTGAAAGATGAAGAATTTAGCTCACTTCCGCTAACTCCCACCCTCCTAATTTTTTCGAAGAGTTTCAAGGATACGAGGGACCTAATTAGATTAGCATTTTGGAAAGGTAATTTTGCTGGAATGTGAGGGTGCTCTGGTAGCTGTTGTAGTGAGGGGGCAAGAATGTGGGATGGAGGGAGGGGTTAGTGGAAGGTACTTGGAAAGGTTAGGATGGCGGCTGACTAGGAGTTATTGGAGGGAAAGTGTGCTTTCTGGGTGCTAACGGGTGCTACACCAGGTGGTACTTACACTCTGAGGTAGGGATGCAGAAGGAGACAGTGATTTTAGCAGGGAAGGAAGATGATGAATTTCACTTTGGATATGTTGAGTTTGACATGTTTCTGGGAATCCAGGTAGAGATGCCTTCTGAGGCAGCTGGACACAGAATTGTGGCTCTCAGGAGTCAGACCTGGGCTGGGAGATAGATTTTTGAGTCAGGCATCAATCCATAGTTTATTCATTTTCTCATTTATTCCTTCAACACATATTTATTGAGTGTCTTCTATGAGCTACATGCCGGGTATAAAATGGTGACAGCAGGTAAGTTTCTTTACCTCATGGAGCTTTCAGAAAGGTGGGAGATGGACAGTAACACGTAAACTTACAAATATTTGCATAATTACAGATTGAGGTAGGTGCTATGAAGAAAATAATACAATTTATGAGATAGAATAACAGCATAAAACAAATTTAGACCGGGGGGGGTAGGGGGAGAAATATGTGGGTAGATAATGCTTCTCTACATGGACCTGCAGGGTGCAGAGCATTAATGAGGTCTTAAACATAGGGCCTTTTGAATTTGAAGTCATGGGCAGACCCAGACCTAATCTTCATGGAGCTCAGTACCAACTGATGGAGGCCCCACTAAATACCTAAACATCATAAACCAAGACAACAAAGTGTTAACAAATATGTTCTATTCCCCTACTGGGTCAATATACCTTCATGATGATAAAATAGAAAAATATGTGTGAACCAAAAGTTAGCAGTTGTCAACGACAACTGAATTTGTTGCACATGGCTGGATCTTCTGTGAATTGGCTGAGATGTCTGGGTGAGCAATAAAATTAAGACACATATCATCTTGTGTTTCTTGAACTGGGTGCTGGTTATTATTTGCTCTGAAACTTCAATGAGTTGTACACGTATGATTTGTGCAATTTCTGTGTTGTTATACCTTAGCAAAGAGTTTAAAAAATTTATTATATACTAAGGCCATAAAATTTATTCTTCTTGTTTTTATTTCAGCACAAATCATAAGTGTTATAATCAAGATTTTAAGCACAATTTGTGTATCATTGACTGTAATGTTGAATGAGACAATTTATCTATATTCATTGTAATTCATTGTAATTCTTTGTCTAAATTGAGATTATACCTTGATCTCAAATGGTCAGAAAATAGTCTGTAGAGAAATTAGTTTCAGGATAACTTATGGGTGGATCTTCTTCATATCCATTTCTTTATATTTTATTAAAATGCCACTTTTGTTTATTTTTCACATGTAGTTTTTTCTCATTTAGAAAAATAATTTACTCTAAAATAAAAATACTTTAAATTTCTTTTAAAAAGAAAATATCCACAGTTAGGTTTATTTCTTTTTGTAATATAAAACAAGTAATAGTCCATACCAAATAACTGTAGCCAGAACAAGTATAGAAAAAATTTCATTTTTCTAACAAGACCACAATTTGTTTTTTATTTGAAGATCTTCTGTTATTTCATTTCATTCTTCTAATGGATTCTAAGGTCTAAGGTAAGTCCAATTGCTTTAACAGTATCTAGTTGGCAGTTGTAAGGTTCATGTGTTCAAAAGCAGTTGTAAGGTCAAATTTACTGTTTCATGAAGGTTTCTGTCTTTTGGCAAATCCCTAAAATATTGTGTATAGTCTTTCAATTTTTTCATAGAAAGTTATCACTCACAGCATATTTGAAGTCATATCTCATATAGTGCCAAACACAAACAGTGAGTCATATATGACTTCTGTATTTTGGGCCAAAATTCTGGCTTGCATACATTTTTATTTCCAACTATGTTAGCTTCATTCTCACAGACTTTTTTTGACAATTAAAAAATTATTTAAATAAAATTACTTTATTTATTTCTTTTGAAGATTTAAATAAATGGTATTGATGTTTTTATAAATATTGTATACTTTGCGATCCTACCATGTGATGTCCATTTAGTGGCCCATGTAAATGTGGTGTGTGCTAAGATGTGCCATCCAGATTCCCTGCAGGACCCTTCACTTCTGAGCTGCTGGAGTGTTAGCTTCTGATGGTGCCCTCTCTAGGAATTGCTCTCTGCTGAAAGCAATTGCTTTACCCAGAGTTATAACTTCTCCACTAGAACAGCCTTTGTTTAGTGGTGGGTCGATTTGAAGGTTCAGTTTTGGGGCAGTTCAGAAGGGCCAACCATCTCTGTCCCAGAACTTCTAGTAGTATCAACTGAGGTATCTGTTATAACTGCAACTGACAGTTCAGTTTCTCCCTGTCATATCATTTCTCCTGATTCCTTCATTGCTCTTCCCTACTGAATTTTGTTTTTTTCCCCTGTAAAAGCTCTAATAATTTCATAGTCTCAGAGTTTGGTCCCAGGAAACCTAACCTATGGTAGTAAAGAATCAGCCTCAATCTTCATGCATGTTGTCTAGGCTTACAGATATACAAAATTTGGAGTCTTTTAAATAGTTTAATATTGCAAAATATTTCAAAATATTATGTGAACTTATTGCAAGTATGTGCTAAGTTGTGAGCACCTCTGGAACTACAAATTGGAACTGAAAGAGAAACAAGAAAAAGGATGTTTAGTCGTAGTGGGAAGTGATATCTTGTTGTAAAGGATCTATTGAATTTATACTGAGAGGAAAAATTTAAAGGATTAACTTTTCTTTTGATGAAAAGTTTCTGGCATTCAATCCTCCTCAAAACTTGGAAGCAGTGTCTGCGTCTAAAATGGGCAGGGGTGCAACCTACAACCTTTCATTGCGTACATCCAGCATTTCATCATCATAGGACAAGAGATGTGGAAAAGCTTTTCCCGCAGCCTGTTAGACAGGATCTTCAGGACAGAAGTCTTTTTCCTGTGGTGTTTTCAGAGTGAGAAGAAAACACAGCACCCTGGGGAATACCAACAGCTAAGAAAAGGACTGAGGGGAGAAAACCTGTGGAGACCTAAAGAAGACGCTGGAGAGGAAGAAAATAGAACTGTTAGGTTGAACCCCGTGAAATTGCTGATATTTGACCTTTAAAAAATTAATACACAATTTTTTGAAAGAGTAGTTTTAGGCTCACTGCAAAATGAGGTGAAAAAGTAGAAGGAGATCCCATATACACATACATGGGGAGAGTTCCATGCCCCCAAAAGCCTCCCCCAGAGTCAACATCTCCCCCCGGACTGGCACATTATTGCAGTCAATGAATCACCATTGATGCTTCATTATCGATCAAATACATAGTTCATATTTGGTGTTGTTCACTCTTGGTGTTGTTCATTCCATAGGTTTTGGAACTCTCCCCATGTATGTGAATGGGCCTCGGTAAGACTACTTACAGTGAAACGGTGGGGCTGGAAGTGAAACCCTAGCAAGAAAACTTGTGATCAGACAGGGAAAAATGGGAAATCAAGAGTAGAACTTCTGGCAAGAAATTTCCTTCTGAAGAGCAGCTTCTTGGCTCCTGAGCTCCTTTATTGGTCTGGGAGCTCCTTGATGGTATCTCCAGAGTTCAGCACACTATGTAGTGGTAACTGGTTCATGGAAGACCCTCAAATGTTTGTTGATTGGTGAGCAAGAGGAAAATAATTAGGTAAAGGAAAGTTTGGTTGTTGTTGTAAGAAGGCAAAGATTTAAGACTTTAAGGAAACAGGGAAACTAGTAGAAAGGGAGAAATGAAGCTGAAGGAATAAAGAAAGTCATAGATGGTGAAAGACCTTTAAGCAATGAGGTGGGTTGGTAGTGCTGGGGAAGGGAATCTAGGACTGGGTAGAGCAGTGAATCTTGCCTGGAGAGTGATTCTGGTCACCTTTCACACATACGTATGTGTACAGACTGCCCTGAGCATTCATTATTTTTAAAGTATGGGGAAAGGCCATTTCAACCATCCAATCTGATCTTTTTGCTGCACTATGTACTGAATAGAAAAGAATGGACAAAGCGGGATTTGTTTTCTGCAAAGCAAGCTCTTTGATTCTTCTCTTGGTGCAAAATGCACAGGATGACTTGATATCAGAGAGGCAAAGACAAATCATCAGAGTCTGCACTATATTCCTTCTATGTGTGGACAGAGCTTTTTCCTCCATAGGATTAACTGGTTCTTTGAGGGTTGTTGCCTACACCTACAAATAGTACCGAAAGGTACGAGAGCTCTCTCCTCGCTCTGTACCCCTGTTTTAATTCTGTTGTTTACTGGTATGTAACAAAACATCCCAAACTTAATGGCACACAACAACAACAATATATTATTATTATTATTATCTCTTATAGTTTGAGGTTTGACTGGGCTCAACTTGGTGATCCTCATTTGGGCCTTTGGAGCTTCTTGAAAGCTTGAAAGCTTCCAGGCTTTCCAAAGTTTTCCAAAGCTTTCCATCTTGAAGGCTTTTTCATATAGTCTGATGTTGGTATCCGGGTAGGATTTCAGGGGATGCTATTAGCTGGAGGTTATTGGCCTACATGGTTCCTCACCATATGGCCTAGGATTCCTAATAGTATGGCAGCTGGAGGCCAAGGGCAAGGATCCCTTGAGAGATTCAGCAGACGCAGTTTGCCTTAGAGGTTAGAAGTGAGTCACTGAGACCAACCCATTTTCAAGGGAAGGAGAATTAAACTCTATCTCAAGGTGGGAGGAGGGGCCATGAAACAAAGCATGGCTAAGGGGAAAGGGTATAACATTTGGAATCAGGAGACTTGACTTGGTAGATAGTTTGCTATGTAAGATCACTTTAACAACTATATTCTCTCTCTCTCTATATATATGCGGCTTTCCATATATTGGCATTCAAGAAGTTAATATTTGAATCTTCAATAGTAATGCAGGGCCAATGTTTAGAGAATGCTTACAAGCACCAAGCACTGTAGCGTGTGCATCATATACATGGTTTTATCCAATCTTCACAACTTTTCTATGTGATTGGCTTTATTATTTTGTTTCTTTTAGACATAATGAATTTTAGACATAGAGAATTTAAGTGGGTTGTCAAGGATTCAGACTCAGGGAATTTACTTCCAGAGCCACATTCTTAATCATTTTGCTTTACATGGTCTCTTTCAACTTGTTGCAAGTCATCGGTGCCCATGACTTGTGGTAATTTCTTAGATGTGAATCTGAGACTTTTTCCCCATGCGGTTCACCTGCGGAGACAAGTCACTTACCTAGAGAATGAGCTATGCTAGGAATTGTCTGGATATTGTGGGTTACAAAGTGCTTACCACTGCCAGTCCGTTCACATTTTTGCTAGCAACTACGTAGTCAAATTCTTTCAACCTTCTGTGAATAAGCCTAGGGGCTTGAGGGTAGGGTATGCATGTGTAGGAGGGCTAAGGAGCACATGCTGACCTCACTGAGCCTGAATTTTTGTCTTCTCTTCCTATTTATCTGAATCCACAGCTTCCTCTGTTAGTCATTAATATAGCCCTTGCTACCATGCAGCCCCAGTCTCTTCCTCCTTGGGCAGTTGGCAACCCCAACATTAAGGACACAGTAAGGAAAACTCCTAGACAGTTTTCCAAAGACGGAAAAGGCTGACTAGACAAGCAAGGAGTTTCTCATCTCTAAAGTGAAGATAGGTGGACGATCATTTGTCAAATATATAGGAATTAAATAAGTAGATAAATAAGATGATAGCTACCATTTGTTTGGTGCTAGGCACAATGTTAAGCATCTTAAATCTATAACCACCTATGCTCATGATAAACCTGAACACTATTTTCAGCATTTTTCAGTTGAGGGAATTGAGACCCAGGGAAGTTAAATAACTTGTCTAAGGCCATGTGTCAAGAAGTGGCAAAGACAACCATTTCATCCAACTTCAAAGCTTCCTCTCTTTTCACTAGTGCTCGTGTCAATCTCACTGTGGGCTAGGTGCTTAAACCATTGTGACCTTAAGATCTCTTCTAATTCAGAGATTCTACAAATCTATGAGCTTTTGTGTCAAGGCATGAAATAATACTGTATGAGGTTTCCTTCCCACTTGTTTTTCTTTTCTTCATTTTTCTGGGGGGGGGATAGTCCAGAAATTGAAGTGATTAATACATCTTCATAACTCTTTTAACAAACAAGTGAATACGTGGTTTTCACACTCAAATCAAACCCAAGGTTGTTTTCTGACTGTAGATGGGTCTTTGGAGAATGTAGTCATTTATAAATTAGGTGGAGCTTCTGCCTGCTTGCCCTAGCTGGAGTGGAGAGAATGAGCCATGAGGGTCTGTGGGAGTGTGGGGGTCATGCTGAGGGAGGTGTGGGCAATATTTTGAAAGACAACTACCACAGTCACAAATACGTTACACCTGGGTGGCCTCTGGGTGTTTGGGAAGGATTACAAGTACTACATATAATACAAAAGGAAAAAAAAGAGGGGCAGGGGTGTTGGGTCTGGCCCAAGAACTTATGATCTGACTCATAGAAGCGTGAAAACATTTGAGAGAAGGGGAAGGTGTGTGCTTTAGGCAGATATGAATGCACACACATAGGACAGCAAATTTGTGACTTTGAGAGTGTGTGGAAAATTTTTATGCCCCAAATAAGGAACTGAGTGCCACTTAAGTTGTGCTAAGGCCTAAAATGTGCTAAATGAAAAAACTTAACTATGCATGCTGTCTTTATATTAGCATGCAAACCAATGCCTATTGAACCCCATATCATATAGTTCAGGCACCTAAACTACCATGTAACTCAAAACTTGAAAAGCTGAGATGTTAGGTCTTGAAAATCTACAGTAAAGGGACCTACAATTAAGACTTCATATCACAGTATTATTTCACAAGAAAGAATAATTGAATTAAATTATGATGATTGATTATTTACCTTTATGAAAACCTGTTTTGTAGGTCAGGAAGTATAACTACAGTGTAACTCATGTTTTGTTGTTTTGGATTCCTTTTAATACTTTGTTCCCTTGTGTTCCTTTTTTTAAAAAAAGATTTTATGTATTTGTTTGTTTGGAGCACTTATGCAAGTGAGGGTAGGTGCAGAGGGAGAGGGAGCAAGAGAATCTCAAGCACACTCTGCACTGAATACAGAGTCTGACTCAGGACTCTATCTCACAACCCTGAGATCATGACCTGAGCTGAAACCAAGAGTTGGATGCTTAACCAACTGAGCCACCCAGACACCCCTGTTCCCTCGCTTTCTTATATGCTATACTATATTACATAGAATGGGCTTACCCATGTAGTTTTTGCTCCAACAAAAAATTGTTTTGGACAATCTAGTATTCTCTGCCTATTAACAGATTTCCAACATAAAAAAATTAGAGAGTGTGTCCTAAGAGTTAGGTAACAAAAATACAAGTGCAGAAATGGAAGAGAATGGGCAAAAGATAAAGTTGTGCTTGCTAAAGATAGGATTTTGCAAAAAGAAAACCGATAGGGGGTCAAAAAATTGGGGAAACACTGCAGATAATATTCCCTTCAGATAGTCACCATGTACATTAGCATATTAAATGTTCTGAGAAGTCCTGTATTAAAAAACTGGTTTACCTTTTTTTAAAAATCGAAGTATAGGGGCGCCCGGGTGGTGCAGTCGTTAAGCGTCTGCCTTCGGTTCAGGGCGTGATACCAGCGTTCTGGGATCGAGCCCCACGTCAGGCTCTTCCGCTGGGAGCCGGCTTCTTCCTCTCCCACTCCCCTGCTGTGTTCCCTCTCGCTGGCTGTCTCTGTCAAATAAATAAATAAAATCTTAAAAAAAAATAAAATAAAAATAAAAATCGAAGTATAGATGACATACAATGTTACATTAGTGTCAGTCGTATAACATAGTGATTTGACAACTCTATATGTTGTTGTACTAATACTCACCAAAAACTGATTTACCTTTTAGACAAATGTTTCCCAACTAATTTTAATCTTTTTGCTTATTTTTTAATAAATAATAACTATTAGTAACTCATGAATGAGTGTTCTGCATCACATTTTGGGATGTTGGTTTAGGATCCTTTTTGCTTCTATCCTTGTCTTATCCAGTGTGAAGTTGAGAATTAAAATAATAATAAAACTAAATTTGTATAGCACAATTTGGCTTATGAAACGCTGTCACATTCTTTCTTTGCTGATCGTCATGGCAGTAGTCTGAGGTAGACATATTGTCCCAATGTTCTAGATGAGGTAACCAAGGCATAGAGAGTTGAAGTGATTGTTATGGTAGGACCTGCACAAGAGAAAGGAGTTGAACCTTAGCCTTTTGCATCTAAATGACAGACCCATATTGATTGTACTATTAGAAATTTTGTTAGTGAATCTGTGGACTTAACTGAGCATATGTAACTGGCTGAGAGGGAGAGGAAAGAGAAGGGTGCAATTGTGTAGACATCAGTGAAAGTCCTAGTCTTTCTCTGGACGACCAGCACTCCCTGCTGGAGCAGATGTGTGGATGTGGAGAGCTTTCTTGTTCTCTTTAGGCCAGTATTTAACTCCAGGGGATTGCCCTAAGAGAAGACCAAAGTAGTTTAAGGAGAGAAGGGTAGGCTGGGCTACTCAAAGTTCAGACCAAAGGGTGCAGAATCCATCCATCTTCAATATCTCCAATGGATGCGGGAAAACATGGTTTATTTTGTTTATTGACATGGATTCCATAATGACTCCATGTTTATAATGATTTGAATGATTCAGTTAACATTCTTTTTAACTAAACACTTTAATCATTGGGAAGAAAAGACACAGCACCACAACTGAGCAGCAGAATATTTTATCCCTGTATTTGGTAATTGGATCATGGATAAAAACAAGGGCAGTAAAATTTGTCAGTTCCCAGAAAGATTTCTAAATAGTCACAGCCAAAAGTTTTTAACAAGAATTCTTAATGGCATGTGAAAAATTTCACAACTGTTCTCAAAAGCAAAGTTTTAATCTCTAATGCATATGCATGTGACTCTGTGTGCACGTGTGAATGTATGTTCATATAGACACGCGAAGCGCAATATAGTTAGACTACAACATCTTTACGAGAAACCTAATTATAAGATCAGCTATTGAATTCAAGGGTGAGAGATCTTTTCATAGTAAGAATCAAGAAATAATCATAACAGGAAAAAAGACTTATAAATAATGGAGGGGGAGGAATTCAGGTCACAATATGCCCAGAAGCCATACTTTTATTTTCTTTCCTCAAGTAAGGAGATCTCTAAAAATGTAATCTTTATAGATATAGAAAACATTTTTATAGAGATTTTTTGTAGGATCCTATTTGCAGATAATATTCCAGAACATAGTTCCTGTCGGATCTTTACTGAATTTTCAGCATTTGCATGTGTGATAATGCATAGGAACATATGGGCTACACCAATAGAGACACAGTTAATGAAGCCAGTGGTTGAATTAGAAAGTATAGGTTAAAATGGAAGTTCTAGCAGGTGAAGAAATTGGGAATGTGTTGTAAACGTGTTGCTATTAGATTTGATACAAGAATGGGGTATGGGTCAGTATATCCCATTGATGTGAACGTGATCAGGGGATCAGGACAGAAGACTATAGTTGGGACTAGAATCCTGAGGGTTTCATTAATACTCTTTCCTCTAGGGTTCATTCAGGTGAGAACAAAAGACAGCTTTAGTCGTAAATTTCTCAATCACAAGAAGTTTCCTAGGCTGTCTAGGGCTGGTACAGGGGCTCAACCACATGATCAAAACCCAGGCTTGTTCTGTCTTCCCGTGCCCCGATCTTTTGCATGTGGCTCTTGTCTTCAAGGTTGCATGTAACTTGCTTCATTTCTGGGAATCGTATCTATATCACACTGAGGAGAAAGGTTGAAGGGTTGAAAACCATCATGAGCTTGTCTTTTTTTTTTTTTCTGAAGTGTTATTTTATTATAAACTATATCATACATACAAAAGAGTCCAAATAAGGCACATGTAATGTGTGTGTACACACACTCGTGATTCAAAGCAAAATAATATAATGAAAACCTGTTACAACTGTCCCAGAATAAGAAATAGAATGTAGAACATAGCCAGTATCCTGGAAACTTCCCATATTCTTCTTCTATTCCATCTCCCTCTCTCCTTACCTGAGATAAATATTGGTTTGTGTTTTGTCATTTTCTTGGTTTGTTTTAATTTTGTTATATATGTATGCATCTTTAAGCAATATATATTTTAGTTTTGCATGTTTTTGGCTTTTATGTAAAGAGTCATTTTATGTTTTCTTCTGCAACTTGCTTTTTTGCTCACTGTTCAGTTTATTTATTCATTTTGATGCTATTCATTTTCACCGAACTAAGGTTTTTCTGTTGACTATGTATCAGTCCAGTCTCCAATTTAAGCTGTATTCCGTTTTCCCCCTGTTTTAAGGAAGAAAGCTAGTATCTCCTTGTGCATGCACAGAAGATATTCTTTAAAGACTACATATCTAGGAGTGGAATTGCTGTGTTATAAGTTATGTTAATTTCCAACTTCTGTAGATAATGCCAAATTCTTTCCAGGTATTGTATCAATTTTCTTTCCCACCAGCGATGTTTAAGATTTCTGTTTCTCCACCTCCTTGTCAACTCAATATCATTTAATTTTTGTGAGTATCCTGGGTATAAAATAGTATCTCAATGTGTTTTACTTTGCATTTTTCAGATTACAAATTAGTATATTTCTTCAATTTTTTTGGCTATTTGTATTTTCTATTCTGTGAAATGCCTGGCTGGACAAGTCTTTTATCCATTTATCTATTTTTGGTGGGGCAGGGCTGATTTCTCATTTACTTTAAGAAATTCTTTAGATTTTCTGAATTCCAGTTCCCTATTATTGATTCGTGTTACAAATATGATCTCTCTTGTGTCTTACCTTTTGCCTGATCTTTATGGTGACTTTGAATAAACAAGGCTAAGATTAAATTGATAATTTCTTTGTGTAAGTTTTTTTCCTTTGGTTTTGTGTGTTTTATGTCTCATTAGAAAATATTCTTACCATAGGGGGCGCCTGGGTGGCTCAGTTGGTTGAGCATCTGACTCTTGATTTCAGCTCAGGTCATGATCTCAGGGTCCTGGGATCTGGCTCTGTGCTCTGTGTTCCGTGCTCAGCAGGGAGTCCACTGGACGTTCTCTCTTTCTCCCTCTCCTTTGCCCCTCTCCTCCATGCATGCAGTCGTTCTCTAAAATAAAAAGTCTTTAAAAAAATCCTCTCATCTGGAAGACATAAAAAGATGGAAAAATATTCCATGCTCATGGATTGGAAGAATTAACATAGTTAAAATGTCCATGCTCCAGAGCAATCTACACTTTCAATGCTATCCCGATCAAAATACCGAGGACATTTTTCAAAGAACTGGAACAAATAGTCCTTAAATTTGTATGGAACCAGAAAAGGCCCCGAATCTCCAAGGAACTGTTGAAAAGGAAAAACAAAGCTGGGGGCATCACAATGCCGGATTTCGAGCTGTACTACAAAGCTGTGATCACAAAGACAGCATGGTACTGGCACAAAAACAGACACATAGACCAATGGAACAGAATAGAGAACCCAGAAATGGACCCTCGGCTCTTTGGGCAACTAATCTTTGATAAAGCAGGAAAAAACATCCGGTGGAAAAAAGACAGTCTCTTCAATAAATGGTGCTGGGAAAATTGGACAGCTACATGCAAAAGAATGAAACTTGACCACTCTCTCACACCATACACAAAAATAAACTCCAAATGGATGAAAGACCTCAATGTGAGACAGGAATCCATCAAAATTCTAGAGGAGAACATAGGCAACAACTTCTATGACATCGGCCAGAGCAACCTTTTTCACGACACATCTCCAAAGGCAAGAGAAATAAAAGATAAAATGAACTTATGGGACTTTATCAGGATAAAGAGCTTCTGCACAGCCAAGGAAACAGTCAAAAAAACTAAGAGACAGCCCACGGAATGGGAGAATATATTTGCAAAGGACACCACAGATAAAGGACTGGTATCCAAGATCTACAAAGAACTTCTCAAACTCAATACACGAGAAACAAATAAACAAATCATAAAATGGGCAGAAGATATGAACAGACACTTTTCCAATGAAGACATACAAATGGCTAACAGACACATGAAAAAATGTTCAAAATCATTAGCCATCAGGGAAATTCAAATCAAAACCACACTGAGATACCACCTTACGCCAGTTAGAATGGCAAAGATAGACAAGGCAAGAAACAACAATTGTTGGAGAGGATGTGGAGAAAGGGGATCCCTCCTACATTGTTGGTGGGAATGCAAGTTGGTACAGCCACTCTGGAAAACAGCGTGGAGGTCCCATAAAAAGTTAAAAATTGAGCTACCCTATGACCCAGCCATTGCACTACTGGGTGTTTACCCCAAAGATACAGACGTAGTAAAGAGAAGGGCCATATGCACCCCAATGTTCATAGCTGCATTGTCCACAATAGCCAAATCATGGAAGGAGCCGAGATGCCCTTCAACAGATGACTGGATTAAGAAGCTGTGGTCCATATATACAATGGAATATTACTCAGCTATCAGAAAGAACGAATTCTCAACATTTGCTGCAACATGGACGGCACTGGAGGAGATAATGCTAAGTGAAATAAGTCAAGCAGAGAAAGACAATTATCATATGATTTCTCTCATCTATGGAACATAAGAACTAGGAGGATCGGTAGGGGAAGAAAGGGATAAAGAAAAGGGGGGTAATCAGAAGGGGGAATGAAACATGAGAGACTATGGACTATGAGAAACAAACTGAAGACTTCAGAGGGGAGGGGGTGGGGGAATGGGATAGACTGGTGATGGGTAGTAAGGAGGGCACGTATTGCATGGTGCACTGGGTGTTATACGCAACTAATGAAGCATCGAACTTTGCATCGGAATCCGGGGATGTACTGTATGGTGACTAACATAATATAATTAAAAAAAAATCCTCTCATCTGAGATCATACACATATTTGCTTCCAAAGGTTTTCATGATTTGTTTTTCATATTTAAGCCCACAATCTATTTGAAAGTGACTTTCGAATATAGTATGAGGTTGAGCTAGTTTTATTTTTTCCATATAGATTCCCATTTGTCCCACCATTGCACTGATACACAATGCCACCTCTTCATCAAGCTCCCATATGGGTATGGATCTATTTCTCAGCTGTCTCTTTTGTTCCAGTTGTCTAAGTGTCTATTTTGCTGAGCTAAAATTGTCCTCCCCTAATTGCAGTGCTTTCTTAATCTTGCTTTCTGGCCTTCCTCATCAGGAGTACCTTACCTATTTGGTCTTCTCTATACATGTTAGCTTGTCAAGTACTATGAAAAATTCTGTTGGGGTTTGGATTGCAGTTTCATTGAATTTAAAGGTCAATTTGGGGATAATTAACATGCTTATAATATTAAATTTCCCCATCTAAATACATGGCAGATCATTGCATGTATTTAGCCTTCTAAAAAATACCACTGTAGAAAGCAATAAAAATATGGTGTCTAGGAATAAATCTGGAAAATATATGTAATACCTTAAAAGAGAAAAATCTTTACTGGAGATATATTTTCTAATGTTTTGTTGGTGGTGTAAAGTAATGTGATTGACTTTTATACATTAATCATATATCCAACAATTTTGTCAAACCCTCTTTTTAATTCTGATAATTTTTCTGGTTATTCATTTGTGTTATATATGTTCATATGTTATATATTCACATATGAATAATGAATGATAGCTTCCTTTTCTTTCCCAAGCCTAATGTTTTTTATTTCTTTTTCCTGCTTTTTGTTGTAACTAAGAGCTTCAAAACAATTTTGAACAGAAGTGGTGAGAGCAGGTATTCCTATTTTGGTCTTCATTTAAAAGAGAAGGATTTCAATATTCACTGTTAAGCTTGAGATTTGCTCTAGTTTTTTCTTTCTTTCTTTCTTTCTTTCTTTCTTTCTTTCTTTCTTTCTTTCTTTTTCTTTCTTCTTTCTTTCTTCGTGCTCTTTACCAGTAAGGTATATTCACTTCTAGTCCTATTTCCTAAGGATTCTTTTAAACTCACAAATGGACATTGAACGCAAACAATGTTTTTGTTATATAAAGTTAATCTTATAGATTTTCTAGTCTTTACCTATTAATGTAGTTGTGATGCACATGAAAACATGTCACTCAGCTTTCCTGTTGCAAGGAGCATGATTGACTCTGGCCCCAGCTTCTCCCTAATGGGATCGAACACTGTGTTCACATGGAGGCCCAAACTTCATGTGGGCTGCTACCAGCCAATGACTAAACAGGGTGAGAATTCTAATGCAGGCTATTTCTGCAAAATGTGGGACTCCCTGATGAACCACTGTGGCTTTGGTGTTGAGTTGTATAAGTTCTTTATATATTTTGGGTATTAACCCTTTATCAGATATGTCACTTTCAAACATCTTTTCCCTTTTAATAGATTATCTTTTAGTTTTGTTGATTGTTTCCTTTGCTATGCAAAAATTTTTATTTTGATGTAGTCCTAATAGTTTATTTTTGCTTTTATTTCTAGACATATCTAGAAAAATGTTGCTATAGCTGATGTCAGAGACATTACAGCCTATGCTCTCTTCTAGGATTTTTATGGTTTCTGTATTTTCTTTTTTTAAGCATAGTACTCTGATCACTGGTAAAAAATAAAATAAGAAGAACTGTAACTCTGGAACACAGCTGGCCCTTGAACAATGTAGGGATGGGGTGTCCATCCCCTGCACAGTCAAAATCCATGTATAGCTTTTGACTCTCCAAAAACTTAACTTCTAATAGCCTACAGTTGACTGGAAGACTTACCAATAACATAAATAGTCAATGAACACATATTTGTATGCTATATGTATAATCTTACAATAAAGTAAGCTAGAGAAAATAAAATACTATTAAGAAAACCATAAGGAAGGAGCTCAGTTTAAAAGGCCACCTCCAAAAAAAATGAAGATGAGGAAAGAGCCAAATGTCACTGGGTCATAGTTTGAGATATCAGTTCTTATATTTCTTTTTTTTTTCTCTCTATATTTCTCTCTTCCACCCTCCTTTCCTGTCTATTTAAGTAATAAAGTGGCTCTAAACTTCATTGTCTAAGAAGAGATATGTGGGTAAGGTGGAACATCTAAAAGACATTCTAGCTTTTATTTCCAAGAGTTTAAGCCCTTAGAAGTCTTTAAGAGAAAAGGATGGGAGATTTTTGGATCAGGGCATAGTATTTAGGGAGAGTGGGACTCTTCCAGGTTTGACAGAAATTGCCTGTAGGAAGCAGCATGTCTATAGAGGTCTGGAGTAGAGGAGACTCGTGCACTGTTCTTTGGCTTGTACTTGTTCATGGACACACCTGGTGATTCTTTAGCACAGGGTTTTCTACGAGGCAAAAGCTCATAAAGATTTGTTAAATGTTTGGAAGTCTGAAACTTAGAATGTAATGACTTGCAAAGAATTTTAAGGATAACAGAAAGAGGGGTGCCTGGGTGGCTCAGCCAGTTAAGCACCGACTCTTGGTTTCAGCTCAGGTCATGATCTTGGGCCTGTGAAATCGAGCCCCATGTCGGGGTCCAAGCTTGGCAGGGTTCTGTTTGGGATTCTCTCTTCCTCTCCCTCTGCCTCTTCCCCATCTCACTAAAATAAATACATAAATGAAATCTTAAAAAAAAAAGAAAGAACTTTTGAAGAACGTCTTAACAGAAAGGAGAAAAAGGAAGGAAAAGCACACTATTTGGCCAGGAAGTATATGAAATGATACTAAGAAGACAAAATGATTAAATTCTTATTTCATTACCCTGTTTTCTAGAATGGAAAATTATCTTCAAACTGAGATATGTAAAATAAACATGGTTAAGATAATTTCCAAGAGCTAATTTGCTGGTTAGTCTCCATCTCTATCTTTGCCTGCTCTGCTCCATGTTCTGGGAGATAGCCCTAAATGGATTATATCAAGAACTCCTTTGTTAACTAGCTTCTTTTTGGGTTTGAATCAGGGGGCAGGGGAGAGAAGTTGAAAGCTAGATAAGAGAGGGGGTGAGTTGTTCTTCCCTGAACCCTCCCCTGTTTTGGTGCCTCCTTCCTTCACATCTACAGCTTTCCACCAGATGGCCCCTCTTCCTCTTCCAATTCTAGTTTGCAGAGGGCTCCAGTAACATTTCCTCCTCTTGTCCCTTTGGGCCAAAGGAGCTATGCTGGCTATTCTTTGCAGTTCTGGATCTACTTATCCCTATTGTCCTTCTTGCTCCATGTCTAGGAGGCTACCCTGTATGGACTTATTCAAATGGCTCCCTTTTCTCTGGCTCCCAGGTGGGTTCAGTCAATGAGAGGCATCAACAGGATTTCAGAGGATGGGGGTGGGGAGAGTGAGATTGGGATATTTATTCCTCTGTCCCCTATCCCTCTCCATCCTCCCTCCTTTTGACATGCTGGGTTGGCTTTGGGCTGTGGGCCTCTATCAAAGGCCAAATATAGCTTCTATCAGAGCTATTCCATACTGTAAACTCTGTAGATTCTAGCAGCAGCTCTCTCCACTTTCTCATTTAGGCTTGGGGGATACTTTTTTCCTGATCTCCCTCCCTTACCAACTCTAGCATATTGCACTATCACTCCTCATTTATCCTAAACACTGTCCAGGGCTTTGTAAGCAATCTAATCCCTCAATTACCCAGTTTAAGTGTGTCATCTGTTTCTTACTGGTACCCTGAAGATATAGCAAGACATTTCCTTGTTGCCTTATGGGCATTTTCGTTCTCAGGCACAGATAGATCGTAACCCATAGATCTGATATCACTTGCATTAGCACCCTAAGATTATTGTCAGTAATTTCTAAAAGATTGTGGAGGATAGGAGGCATGATAGGAAACTAGAAATGACAGCTGTGGTCCTTAAAGTTCCAAAAAAGGGAGAAAAGTGGCTTCTAGAAAATTAATATCCATGAAAACATAGTTAGAGGATGTATACTACCAGATGTGTCAGGACTGATTAAAACAGCATTTGCAAAAGAGAGGCAAACTGACCAAAGGAACGTTATAGAAATCTAGACGGAGAAGCCACATGAACCTATTACCTGAATATAACAAAGGAGTTACTCCAACGCAATGGGGTAAAGGATGGTCTTTTCAATAAATGGCAGTTGAGTCAATTGGATATCCAAATGGAAAAAACTAACTTGACCCCTACCTCATATCATATCCCAAAATTTAATTATAGATGAGTTGCCAATACAAATTTAAAAGATAAAACATCGGTGGTTCAAGATGGAGATATAGGAAGAGCCTGGATTCACCACCTCCCATAGGTATTTCAAATCTATTGTTACATGTGGAATAGTTCCCTCTGAAAAAGAACTGGGAAGAAGCTGACCAACTGCCTCCACAACGAGGGATAAAAGGGCTACATCTAGACCAGCAGGAGAGGCAGAGATGAGGTCTCACCAAAAATCCCACCTCTTGTGGTGACACACAAGTGGGCAGGAGCTTAGAGTTTGGAGCTTTTCCCTGAGGAGTGAGGGGTTTGTGCCCTACATTGGACTCCTCAACCCTTGGAACCTGCACCAGAGAAACAAGGCCTCCAAAACATGTGGTTTTGGAAACCAACATGGTTTATGTCCAGGAGACCCAAGGGATTATGGGGATCTGAGATGCTTCTTTTGCAGGGCTTGTATGTAGACTCACTTATACCAGGAACTAGCACAAAGGCAGCAGTATGAGAGGAAACTGGATTATATGTGAAGGAGTTTCATTTGCTAATCCTAAGACATCTGGTAGAAGAGCAGGGACCAGTTAGGACTTTCTTTTGGGACAGAGGTACTGGTGAGCACCAGTTTTGTACTCTCTGCCTACCTTGCTAGTGTAGGCAGGCATGTGTGGACACAACTTTGCTAAAGCTGAAGGCATGCCTTACCCCAGCACCTTCTCCTATGTCACTAAATCTCAGCTGCCAGCATGCTTTCCTGGCTTTGCTAAAGCCGTGAGCATGCCTCACTCCCAGTGCTCATCCCAGGCCTCGCTATAGCCATGGTTGTGCCCCTCCCCAAGTGTGCTTCCCAGGCATTGCTAAACCCAAGGATGTGCCCTCCCCTCAAAACTCTCCTGTAGCCTTGCCTAAGCTGGCAGGTAAGCACAGTCCACACAGGAGATACCTCTTGATCTCCTGGCTTTGGTGGCCAGAGGCGTTTGTGTTCCTAGAGCTCACAAGACTATAATAATTAGAAAGACAGCTCTGGACAGGCTACCACACCCAGAGTACTGCACAGACAGCAGACTGAAACACATCCCCAGTCTGCCTGTAAAAAAGGTTCATTTAATTGTCTTAGAGCTTCAACCTGAGGGATAGGCTCCAGGTTTGCCACATGGCTAGAGGTTACAGAGGTACTCTAAGAAAATGCAGTCAGGGAGACACCATCTTTAAGACCTCCATTGGTCTCACCACAGTTCACTGGTACATCTTAGAAAGAAATTTGTATACTCATCTGAAGCCCCAGTTCTTACAACTATCACCCAGGAAGCTAGTCTGAAGGACAGCAGGACCTATGATTGTGGTTCCTCAGAGCTGTATATATTTTCATACTTCAAAAGCTGCTGCCTAAGGCGATGGTTTCCAATTATTCTGATACAGAGTGCTGACTAGAATCCCTCCCTTTGGAATATTGACAGGTCTTGGCTTTCTCTCAACAACTGAGACCCATCAATAATAAATTAGTTTACTTAGACAATCACAAGGGCTCAAGAGACAACCTAGAGCTAGGGCAAAGTTGAACAATAAGATTCATCTTCTCCACAAAGCCACTCATTCAAAAGTGAGAGAGGGAGCTGTTTTGCCCAATACATAGAAACAAACACAGAACAGTCAAGCAAAATGAGGAAACAGAGTAATATGTTCCAAATTAAAGAACAAGACAAAACTTCAGAAAAAGACCTTAATGAAACAGAGATAAGGAATCTGTCTGAAAAAGAGTTCATGGTAATGGTCGTAAAGAACAGAACTCAGGAGAAGAATGGACAAACACATCAAGAACTTCTACAAAGAGATAGACAATATAAGAAAGTACCAAATAAAAGTCACAGAGCTGAAGTATGCAATAACTGAATTGAAAAATATGCTGGAGGGGTTAAACAGCCAGACTAGATGAAGTAGAACAGATCAACGACCTGAAAGACAGGGCAGTAGAACTCACCCAAACTGAACAAAAAACAAGACAAACAAAAATTTTTAAAAGTGAACTAGCTTAAGAAACCTATAGGGCAACATGAAGTGAAATAACACTTGCATTATAGGAGTCTCAGGGGGAGAGAGAGAGAAAGATGTAGAAAACTTTCATGAAAAAATAATGAAAACTTCCCTAATCTAGGGAAGGAAACAGACCTCCAGTTCCAGGAACCACAGAGTTGCAAATACGATGAGCCCAAAAAGATCCACCTCAGGAAACACTATGACTAAAATGTCAAAAGTTAAAGAGAGAACCTTAAAAGCAACAACAATAAAACAACTTGCTACGATTTACAAGTGAACCATAAGACTCAGTTGATTTTTTTGGCAGAAACTCTGCAGGTCAGAAGGGAGTAACATGATATTTTCAAAGGGCTGAAAGGAAAAAAATACAAACTTCCAACCAAGAATACTCTACCTGGAAAGTTTCTCATTCAGATTTGAAGGAGAGATAAAGAGTTTTCCAGACTACAAAAGCTAAGGGAGCTCATCACCACTAAACCAGCCTTGAGAAATATTAAAGGAGTTCTTTAGGCTGAAAAGAAAAGGGACCAACTAATAAGAAAACATATGAAATTTAAACTCTCATAGGTAAATGTGAATATATAGTAACAATAGTGGATTACCCACTTAGAAAACTAGTATGAAGGTTAAAAGACAAAAGTAGTAAAATTAGTTACAACTAGAATAATTAGTTGGGGGATATACAAAATAAAAAGATGCAAGATATGACACCCAAAACATAAAACATTGGTGGTGGGGGGGGTGAGTAAAAATGTAGAGCTTTTAGAACGCATTCAAATTTAGTTGCTATCACCTTGAAATAGACTGTTGTATTTACAGACTATTATCTGTGAACCTCATGGTAACCATAAAGCAAAAACCTATAGTAGATACACAGAGATAATGGGGAAGGAATCTAAACATAACACTAAATAAAAAAGGTCATTAAACCACAAGGGAAGAGAGCAAGAGAAGAAAGGAATAGACAGACACTACAAAAACTGCCAGAAAGCAATCAACAAAAAGGTAGTAAGTATATACCTATCAATAATAATTTAAAATGTAAATGGACTAAATTCTTGATCAAAAGACAGAATGGTTGAATGGATAAAAAAAACAAGACTCATCTATATATTGCCCATAAAAGACTTACTTTAAATCTAAGTACACACATAAATGGTAAGTGAAGGGATGGAAAAAGATATTCCATGAAAATGGAAACAAAAAGTAAGCTGGTATAGCTATAGTTATATCAGAAAAAATAGAGTGTTAAACAAAGATCATAATAAAAGACAAAGAAGGGCATTACATAATGCTAAAGGGGTCAATCCAACAAGAGGGTATAACATCTGTAAATATTTATGCACCCAACATAGGAGCACCTAAATATATAAAACAAATATTAACAGACCTAAAGGGAGAAATTGATAGTAATGTTATAATATTAGGGACTTTAATACCCCACTTACATCAATGGGTGGATCATCCAGATAGAAAATCAATAAGGAAATATTGGCCTTAAATGACACAGAGACCAGCCAGATTTAACAAATATATACTTAATGTTCCATCCAAAAGCAGTAGAATACACATTCATCTCAAGTGCACATAGACATTTTCCAGAATAGATCACCTGTTAGGCCACAAAATGAGTCTCAATACATTTAAAAGATTCAAATCATATCAGGCATCTTTTCTGACTTCAATGGTATGAAACTAGAAATTGATTACAAGAAAAAATCAAAAAGTAAAATATTTAGAGATTAAACAACAGCTACTGAACAACCAATGGATCAATGAAAAAATCAAAGAAGAAATAAAAAAATACCTTGAGACAAATGAAAATGGAAATACAACAGTCCAAAAATCTATGGGATGCAACAAAAACAGCTGTGAGAGAGAGCAATACAGGCCTACTTTAAGAAACAAGAAAAAAATCTCATATAAGTCATCTAACCTTATACTAAAAGGAAACAGAAAAAGAACAAACGAAGGCCAAAGTTAGTCAAAGGAAGGACATAATAAAAATCATAAATAAATGAAATGGAAACTAAAATGAAAAGCAATAGAAAAGGTCAATGAAACTAAGAGTTGGTTCTTTGAAAAGATAAACTAAATTGACAAACTGTTAGCTAGATTCATCAAGAAAAAAAGAGCAGAGGCTCAAATAAATAAAATCAGAAATGAAAGAGAAGTTAAAACCTATACCACAGAAATACAAAAGACCCTAAGAGACAATTACTTGTCAACAAACTGGACAATCTAGAAGAAATAAATTTCTAGAAACATGATCTTCCATTACTGAATCATGAAGAAATAGAGAATCAAAATAGATCAATACTAATAAGGAGATTGAATCAGTAATCAAAAACCCCCTACCAACAAAAGTCCAGGATCACACAGTTTAGTTTCACTGGTAAATTCTACCAAATATTAAAAAATGATTTAATATTTATCCTTCTTAAACTCTTCAAAGAATTGAAGAGGGAAGAATGCTTCCAAACTCATTTTATAAGGCCAGAATTACCCTGATACTGTAACCAGACAAGACACCACAAAAAAAGAAAGTTATAGTCCAATATCCCTGATGAAGATAGATGCAAAAATCTCCCACAAAATATTTACAGACTGAATTCAACAATTTGCTATAACAGTTCAACAATAATCAACAATAATCCTATAATTAAAAGGACCATAGACTATGATCAAGTGGGGTTTATTCCAAGGATACAAGGATGGTCCAACATCTGCAAATCAATCTATGTGATAAAGGATAAAGATCATATGATCACCTCAATTGACAGAAAAAGTATACAAAATTCAACACACATTTATGAAAAATACTCTCAACAAAGTGGGTATAGAGGGAATGTACCTCAACCTGATAAAGGCCATATATGACAAACCCACAAGTGACATCATACTCAATGGTGGAAAGCGGAAAGCTTTGCCTCTAAGATCAGGAACAAGATAGGGATGCCCACTCTTGTCACTTTTATTCAATATAGTATTGGGAGTCCTATCCATGGCAAGAAAAACAAATAAAGAGCATCCAAATAAGAAAAGAAGAAGTAAAACTGTTGTTGTTTGTAGATGACATCATACTACATATAGAAAACCCTAAGGACTCCACCAAAGAGCTGTTAGAACTAATAAATGAATTCACTAAATTTGCAGGATACAACATCAACATACAGAAATCTATTGCATGTCTATAGACTTTAACTATCAGAAAGAGAAATTTAAAAAATAATCCCATTTACAGTTATATCAAAAAGAATAAAACATCTGGGAAAATACCAATGGTTGCTGAAGGGTCTTCTGAGATTCTGGTAATGTTCTCTTTTTTGATCCAGGTGTTACACATGTGTATTCATTATGTGAAAATTATTCAGATTATTAATTCACTTATGATATGTCACTTTTCTGAGGTACATAATAAAGAAATAATTTAAAAATTAACAATAGAGATAAATATAAAGTTTTTAAAAAAGGTTTTATTTTTTTAGAGAGAGAGAGAGCAGGGAGAGGAGCAGAGGGAGAGTGAGAGAGAGAGAGAATCTCCAGAAGACTCTGTGCTGAGTGTGGAGCCCAATGTGGGGCTCAATCCCAGGACCTGAGATCATTACCTGAGCCAAAACCAGGAATCGGACACTTAACTGACTGAGCCACCGGGCGCCCCGATAAAAATAGTTTTGAATTAAAGTGTAAACAAATGAATTGCACTAATACCAGTTTGGGGAGTTAAGTTAATTAATGGTAGACAAACTCTCAAATTTTAGCATTTAACACAGTAAATGTTTATTTCTCATTTATGCAAAGTCTTTTGCAAGTTTTGAAGCCTACCTTCACCTGGAATACATCTTCCAAGTTCACCGCAATGAAGAGAGCAATAGAGGGGGGCACTGTCTCTTAATTGCCTCAGCCCTCAAGTGGCACTTGCTTTTTCCACTCTTAGAAATATAGACTGGCTTCAACTGAACTACCAAGGAAGGCTAGGAAGTGTAGGAGAGTAAGTGGGATATTTGGTGAATATTAATTTTGCCGTCATAAGCTTAAGAGAAGTTGGCTTGAAAATACATTGGTGTGTTTTGTTAACTACAAGTTTAACTCATGCCACACATGTTTGTGTGATGTGGGTGTTAAACATAAGCAACTTTAGAAAGCATTGATAAAATGTACTCAGGAAAATAAGGAGGTAGTTTTCTTCCATCAGAGCTGGGTCACAATTGAAAAACTGTATTCAGATGATACAAAAATTGTGTCATCTTTTAAGAGGGCCACTGACGTGTTGGTATATGTCCAGAGAAGTTTAACTACAGAAGTGTATTAGCCTTGATAGGCTATGATACATTGCAGTAACGAATAAATCTTCATCTTAACTGCTTAATTCAATAAAGGTTTATTTCCCACTTGTGTCACAGGCTGGCAGGTGTCTGACAGGTAGCTTTCTATGTGATGACTCAGGGATTCAAGCATTTTCCGTCTCTGGCCTATGGTCTCCCAGGCTTTCCGTGGAGTCTTCTACCGAACCCTCTCCATCAAGCAGGTCAACAAGGGAAAGAGAGCAGGGAGGATCTCACGGGACATTTGACCTGGCCCATGTCATGTTGCCTTCATGTTACTGGCCAGAACCTTATGTCTAAGGAGGTGGGGGAATGGGATATTCCTGTAGGCACAAGGAAAGGAAATGTGATTGGTAAGCTTCTAGGCAGCTTTGCCACAGAATTCAAAGGTGTGTGGAGAATGGGTAAAGGAACTCAAGATAATCAAACTGGAAAAATAGTGGCTATCTCCAAATATATGAAAAGAGCACATGATAGCTTCCTTAAATATTTAAAATACTATTGTATGGAAGAGGGAATATACAAATCCAGAATAGCTTCTGGAGGCAGAACTCAGAGCAATGAGTGATGTTATTAATGAAATGAGCTTTAATCTATTTAGTATAAGAAAGAACTTACCATCAAAAAAATATAATCAATAAAACAGTTCATTCCGGAACAGGTACTTTGTGAGTGCTAATAAATAATAATTTATTAAGTGCTTACTATGTACTAAATTCTTTTTATTTTGAGATATAATTGACATATAATGTTGTGTAAGTTTTGAGTGTATAGTGTATTGATTTGATACATTTATATACTACAAAATTATTGTCCCTATAGGTTGGCTAACTCCCTCCATCATACCATATAATTACCATTTCTTTTTTATGGTGAAAACATCTAAGATCTTTTCTCTTAGAAACTTACTAACCATAGTCATTATGTTGAATATTAGGTCCCCATAAATAATTTATCTTACAACTAGACATTTGTGCTCCTTGGCCAACATCTCCTCTATGCACTACATTTTTAATAACCACTCTTAAGGTATTACTATTATAAATATCTTTACTTTGCAGATAAGGAAACCAAGTCTCAGAGAGATTAAGCAACTTGCCCAATGATACACAGATGGTAAGGGGCTGACACAGCCAGGATTTGAATCCTGGTCTTTCTGAACCCAAAGGCTGTGCACGTAAACCCTATGCACACTGCCCTCAGGGAATTTTGTATCAGGTAGTGTGGATAGCAGTTCAGCAGGAATATTTCAAAGAGGATTTCTTGCTAGACACATCTCCAAAGGCAAGGGAAACAAAAGCAAAAATGAACTATTGGGACTTTATCAGGATAAAAAGCTTTTGCACAGCAAAGGAAACAACGAAACTAAAAGGCAACCTATATGATGGGTGAAGATACTCACAAATGATATATCAGATAAAGGGCTAGTATCCAAGATCTATAAAGAACTTACCAAACTCAACACCCAAAAAACAAAAAATCCAGTCAAGAAATGGGCAGAAGGCATGAAGAGACATATTTCCAAAGAAGACATACAAATGACCAACAGACACATGAAAAAATGCTCAACATCACTTGGCATCAGGGAAATACAAATCAAAACACAATGAGATATGGCTTCACACCGGTCAGAATGGCTAAAATTAACAACTCAGGAGAAAACAGATGTTGACGAGGATGCAGAAAAAGGGGAACCTCTTACACTGTTGGTGGGACTGCAAACTGGGGCAGCCAATCTGGAAAACAGTACGGAGGTTCCCCAAAAAGTTAAAAAATAGAACTATCCTACAACCCAGCAATTGCACTGCTAGGTATTTATGTGAAGGATACAAAAACAGTGATTCAAAGTGTCACATACACCCCAGTGTTTATAGCAGCAATGTCTACAATAGCCAAACCATGGAAAAAGCCCATATGTCCATTGACAGATGAATGGCTAAAGAAGATGTGATACACACACACACACACACACACACACACATACACACACGCAATAGAATATTACTCAGCCATCAAAAAGAATGAAATCTTGCCATTTGCATCAACATGGATGGAACTAGAGGGTATTATGCTAAGTGAAATAAGTCAGTCAGAGACAGACAAATACCAAATGATTTCACTCATATGTAGAATTTAAGAAACAAAACAGATGGATATAGGGGAAAGGAAGGAAAAATAAGATAAGATAAAAACAGAAAGAGACAAACCATAAGAGACCCCTAACTATAGGAAACAAACTAAGAGTTGTTAGAGGGGAGATGGATGGGGGGATGGGGTAATTAAGTGAAGGGCATTAAGAAGGGCACTTGATAGAATGAGCACTGGGTGTTACATGCAACTGATGAATCTCTTAAATTCTACCCCTGAAACTAATGGTACAGCATATGTTAACTAAATTGAATTAAAATTTTAAAAAATTATAAAAAAAGAGGATTTCTTGTTGTGTCTGAATTGGGCAGACATGGAAGGTGTTTCATGACAGAAATGTATAAAAGCACTTCTGGGAACATTGACAGGATCTGTTAAGTAACTAATGCTTTTGTGTGGAAGGGGGCTGAGGAAGCAGAAGAAACATACGGGGAGGTAGAATTAAACAAAACCCATTGCTGGTCCAACCCAAGCTTTGCCAAAATTATGGTTGCCCTAAGTGATGAATAGCATTAGGAGGTATGGGGGCTAAAAATGATCCATGGTGTTATTTCCTATGCCTCAGGGATTGGCTAGTACCAAAGTAAATCTTGGCTACAGTCGCTGCCAGGAATGTTGTGCCTTTGTTGGACGCTCAACATCTCCCCCTACAGGACTTGGGGATACAGATCCTCTCTTCTGCGTAGGCTGTAGTAATTTTAGTTCACACTCAGCCACAGAGGAATAGGCTCTGACAGCCTTAGTAACTTTGTCAAGAAGCCTTAGAGATGCTGTGCTGCTTCAGAAATTCATAGGGAGAATAGATTCTGAAGCCATTGGAAATGCATCATAACTCCCTGTCTTTGGGTTTTATTCGTAAAAATAGATGTGTACAACAAATACAACTGGACCCAAGTACCCAGTTAAGACACTCAACTGGTCAGAATACAGAACCGCTAGTTCTTCATCTTATAAGGAGCAAGTTTTTAATTTTGATTCAAGTGCGCTTTCAGGAATTGTTGCATGCCAAGAATTTCATGCAAGAAAACGTTCACTCTCTAGTTTGTAAAAATTTATACCCTCTCTAAAGTGGTTCAGAGGTCACAGACCACGACTGTACAACAGGTCATTTAAATGTAAAACAAAACTGAGTTCACTGACAAGGAGGAGAAAGAATAAATATATTTAGACCACAGAGTTGAACAGATGATCACATTTGGGCAAGAAAATTGCTATACGATTTCCAGTTGCTAAAGTCACAATAGAAACACAATGTTATATACTTTCCATTTTCTGACAACAGGAAGAAAATAAATCCATCAGCAGATAGATTTTTTTTTCCTCTCTGCAACTACATGAAGTCATGAATAAATGGCATGGGGTTCTTGCATAAAACACAAAAATATATGGCATGAATAGAATCTTAACTTCATAATAGGATACTGAAGCGAGATGGTTCTTGAATCCACAAAGACAGAGAGAATAACTTTAAGAAGTAACAACGAGGTCAATTTTGCAACAGACTGTTGATAAGGAGCAAATATTGTTTTTTTAGGGTTTAAGTCAACAGAAGGATAGAATGTGAAGGTATATATCAGAGATTCTCAAGCTTTAGTGAATCGTCTTGGAAGCTTGATAAAAAAAAGAAAGGGTGGATTCTTAGGCCTTTTTCCCTGAAGAGCTTTGGCTTCAGTTGTCTGGGGCAGGACCCAGAAATCTGCATTTTTTACCACATTCCACCAAGTATTTGAGGTAGAGATTGGCCCTGGCTCTGATTTTGAGACACACAGAGGGGATGACATAAGTGGATCTGGGACAGGTGCGGAATCAAGAGCTGTTTACAATTGTGGAAAATTAACTGGAGGCACTTCACAGCCTATGTGGAGATGAAGCTCGTCTGGAAGGAGAAATCGTCAAGGTCTAATGTAAATCAGGCACAATGCGAGATGCTTTGCATGTACCGACTCACTTAAAGAAACGAGGAGCCTCAGGCAGTAGTTCTCTTCCCAACATATTAGATTAGATGCCTATTTAAAGTATCTGCCATGAATTGTTTGGAGCACCGAGTCTATTGTATCATACTAGTTACGGAATTGCGTGAACTTGTTATGTCCAGGGTCCCAAGACTGTTAAGTGTATCCTCAAATGGTTCCATTTTTTTTTATTGCTCACAGTTATGAACACAGAAATTTAGACGCTGTGTCCCTATGAAAAGAATTCACACTTTGAAGTTTTTTCTACATCTGAGCAAGCCAAAGATGCCAGTGGTCAGCATGAACTGGAGGGGCACATGGGTGATGGTGATGGCAAGGAAGCTGGGGGCAAGATCAGAGAGTTCCCGCAAGGTTTCCCATTGCTGCCACACAGGAAGCATCCAGGTTTTGAAAACAAAAACGAAACAAACAAAACTTCACCTGGCTCTATGAGTGGTTAACTTTTGGGCATGGTGTTGATATGCATCCCTATTCACTGGGAGTGTAGGTCAGAGAGCGTGTGTAGGAGAGGGAAAGACCCATGACTACTGCTGAGAGTCTAATCTGTGTCCCAACAATGGTGGTATAACCCCAAACCTTTGAAAAGTCTATGTTAGAGATTTCCCCATCGTGAAACTTATTTTTAAAAATTTTCATTATACAGGAGTACAGGACATTGACCTTGGGACAAAGTTATAGAAAATAAGGAAAAGTCCAGTCTTCTGGGTTCAGGCCAATTGAAGACTAGACAATGGCAATGTCTATACAATACGACTCCACACCAAGTTGAAAAGTTGAAAGTCCTATCAGACATCTGTTTTGTCTCTACAACATGAAACAATTAATTGAACCACTTTTTCTTCCCCTCTATTAAGTGGCTGATTAAACATTAGTTTCACCTCAACACTCTGATTTTCTTTATTTATTGTTTAACATTAGCCCTGATAATACTATCACTTTTTAGCCCTGATAATACTATCACTTTTAAGTGCTAAGAATATGTTTAAATCAACTAAAATATATCCATTACATTTATTTAGGGGATTTTTCTCTGCTTCTCTTTTAGCCTCCTAAAAGCAGGCAGCCAACTTATTAGCTCATCTATTTTGGCACAAGAAAACGATGAATGGTCTTAAAAACTTGGGAAATGTAAAACTTCAGAGAAATCACGACAATATCCAGCTTATACTGCTGTTTATGTACTTTCTATGGGATGTATGTCTCATCCTGTGGAAGAATTTCCTCATTCTGAATCCCCCAAGGTCTCTGACTGATTTCCCTCTTCCTTTGGCACTGTTTGTGTTTAGAAAAGAATGCCCAGGAGAAAGATAACCATCTTGCTGTTGCTTTGTGGACACACATGCATTCTCATACAATTTCTATTCCTTCTTCCTCCTAAGTGCTGAGATGAAGACCTGAGTTTAAGCACGTCAGCAAAATTGCACAATAAGTGGTCAGGAGTCTCCACACCGCACGAAAGGAGGCTGAGTTAGCCCAGGAGGGAAGCACAGCTGGAAGCTACATATTGCATCATCTGGCCTTCCTCTGCTGAACAAAGAATGTTATTCTGTAAAGTATTTACAGATGCTCTTACTTCAAGTGCCAGAATGCATTTGTTTCAATGGAGGTTTTCAATCTGCAACTTTGAAATTTTCCTTAGTATGGAAAACCCCGTAACAATTCATTGTACCCTGGAGTATATTTGAGGGAAAATAGTTGAAGCTTAAAGCTAAACTAGCAATTTGGATAACCTTGAAGGCTGATTTTTCTGGGATGTTTCCATTTTGTATTACAACACAGAAGTTCTGCCTTTATTTCAAAAAGGAAGACTTTAAAAAAAAGGCTTTCTGTAGCCATGGAACTGGGCATACTGTATGATTTTCAATCTGTACTGAACACTAGGGTGTGAGTATTCAAACGGATATTCTCCGGAGCTGTGAATTTGTTCAGGAGAGCCAAGATCAGGATGGGCTTCTAGAAGCAATTGTCAGGGTGCCTGGGTGGCTCAGTCGGTTAAGCGTCTGCCTTTGGCTCAGGTCATGATCCCAAAGTCCTGGGATGGAGTCCCACATTGGGCTCCTTGCTCAGCAGGGATCCTGTTTCTCCCTGGCCTGCCTCTTTCTCTCTCTCTCTGGCAAATAAATAAAATCTTAAAAAAAAAAAAACTAAAACTAAAACAGAGGGTTGTTGTTAGAATGGTCTGACTTCTTTCTTCTTCCCCTTTTGTGGGGTAGGAATGTGGATGGAGTGGCAAATTGTCTTGGACAATGCAGACAAGGACAGAACTCCGGTGATACAGAGCAAAAATAGAAGGACCTCAGTTTCTGACACCATAGAGAAGGTCACACCTGCCTAAGACCCTTTATATCCATACATTATTTATATGAGAGAGAAATAAATAGCTATTTTATTTAAACTGCTATTATTTGGGATCATTTGCATGTTGAGAATCCTAATCAATAAACCAATTTGGTGCTAACTGATCTCCTGACTCTGACCTCATTGATTAAGTTCTAATTAACTCAATCGAAATAAGACTCTCCAGATCATCTTAAAATTAGAAATATAACCAAAATATATTGTTCTTATAAAGAAGTTATTTTATAAGTTGAATAAGAAATTACAGAAACAATATAGAATCTCAATTTTGTTTTTTTTAAAAAAAGATTTTATTTACTTATTTGAGACCGAGAGAGAGAAGCAGACTCCCTGCTAAGCAGCGAGCCTGATGTGGGACTTGATTCCAGGACCCTGAGATCACGACCTGAGCCGAAGGCAGATGCTTAAGCCACCCAGAAGACCCTAGAATCTCAATTTTCTGAGACAACTGCCAAGGCCCCAAAGGTGTATGCCTTATCCGGAGCTGTCCAATAGAGCTTTCTGCAATGATGGAAATATTCTGTATCTGTGCTGCCTGATATTTTAGCCATTAGCTATCGAGCACTTGAAATAGGACTAGAATAACTGATAAATTGGACTTTTAACTTTTTTCATTTATATAATTTAAATTAATTTAGATTTAAATACCCATAGCCTTAGATCATGGCCATAAAGATTTTAGTTTTTAAAAGTTTTGATATTCTGTATGTTATTAAAGCTAAATAATTAAAGCTTAATAACATATAGAATATCTCTCTTTGAGAATTTCAACTTTTCTAGAGAGACCTCCAATATAAATAAATGGATTATAAAATATATGCTCAGGTGTCTTGACTTCACTTGCTTTATAAGGTTGTTAGTCAGAAGACCATTAAATATTAGAGAAGCAGTCATGTACCAAATATGATTTTTTAAAAAGATTTATTATTTATTTATTTATTTATTTATTTATTTATTTATTTATTTTAGAGAAAGAGAGCAGGAGGTGGGGAAGTGTGTGTGTGGGGGCAAAGGGATAGGGAGAGAGAGACTTTCAAGCAGACAAAGGGAGAAGGAGAGAGAAAATCATAAGCAGACTCCCCACTGAGTGTGGAGCCAGACGCGGAGCTCAATCCTATGACCCTGAGATCATGACCTGAGCTGAAACCAAGAGTCTGACACTTAACCTACTGAGCCACTCAGGCACCCCCAAATATGATATTTTTGATATAGTTGATATTGAGCTACTTTGGAACAGTAATTAGAAGTAGGGCCAATGATGTATTGAGGCCTTTCCTGGGTAATGAGAGTAAAAGCAAATAATTAGCTAAAGGAATTAGGCTTCCCTTTTTGTCTTCTCTGGTGGAAATGACACGCATGCAGCTCAGCCAAAAAGTGGCAAAATGCATTGTATTTAAAGCACAGATGAAATTAGACCCAGAGCCCAGTCCCAGCTCAACTAACTCACGGTGTGGTCTTGGGCAAGTTGCCTACTTATCAGTTTCAGATCATCATCTATAAAATGAAGAGAGCAATAACTCCTATTTAGAGTTGTGAGGCTGGTCTGAGATGATACTCATTAAGCACTTGGTGCAGCAGCAAGATCAGAGGAAACATGCTGAACTTTACAGAATGATAGGTCACAATCTAGGTCTAGAACTAAAGGGTGAAAATGAAAAAGAAGAACAAAGGAGAAATTTTCCAAAGGAGACAGATTTAGCCACTAATGGGAATGCATTGATTTTGCAAATGCTTTGGGGTACTTCTCTTAGAGGCAGAAGTAGAATATATAAACTTAGACGATAATCAAATAATTGACAGATGTTCATATAGACAAAATGTGACTCAATAAAAGTTATGTGTTAGGAAATACGGTGTTTACTCTTCTAACAAGTTGAGTCGGAACCAGAGATTTCTGTCATATAGAGCCAGAAAGCTTGAAAGCAGTTTCATGAGGTTGGCAAAGATAAAGGTTGATCAAATTAACTTTATTTATTTACATGCTTATTTATTTCCTTGAAAACCAGAAGGTATTAAACGTCAAAACCAGTGCATATGGAAAATTGGATGTTCTCTAGTCCGTGTCTCTTATAGGCACATAACTAATAGAAAACCAAATACACCCTGTATGTATTAATCAAATTAAGCATGTTTAGGGAAACTATCTCTTTTGGTTTGTATTGAGGTGTTGATGTAGGATGAGAAACTTCACATTAGAAATGAACAAATGGACTATTCTCATTTTCCACCATTTTTGGTGCTCAAGTATTTGCTGGGCATTTGCCATTTTCTTAGCTTAGGTGTACAGGGGAAAACATGAGTTAGGAATTATGATCTTAATAAAAGTGAGTGAATCTAAAAAAAAATTTGTGGTTCAAATAAAAATTTTACCAGTCAAATAACCTCTAATAACCCCTTTCAGATTGCTTTATCCAGTTTCAACCTAATATTTTATTATCTTACTATTTTGTATATTCCTGCACTAAAGCCAATGATATCCCAGAGGATGTTATTACAAAATCATATGACTCTCATCTTGAAAGTATGAGCAAACAAAAAAAAGTAATCTGAAATGTTGGATTTTCTTACTTTTATGATCTAATCTGGCTGCATTTCAGGAGAGGAATGTTGATCATTCCAGGGATTGTAGTCACTGGAAGATAGGAGTGAGTGTGGGGTAAGGTAGGACTTAAAGGGACAGTGATGAGAAACTGGCGTTGTTTAGAACTGGCTAAAAACATAGTTACCAGTGTAGCATGCCATCCTAAATTTCTCAATGAAGTTGATCTGGTTTAAGGTATAGCCATTTAACCAGTTCCTAGACATAGAGGAGTTTTCTGGCATTCTGTGTTCATAGGGGTTTTTGGTTATAAGCATCAGAAATCAACCCCAGCTAACTTAAATGAAAAGGGAATCATCAGGCCACTCACAGAACCAATAGAAGGTCTGAAAAATTAGGCTTGAAAAATAAACAGGAACCAAGAGAGACTTGGCTGCAGTAGACATGGCCAGAGTTTCACCACCTGTTAATGCCACCCTCACTGGACTTACGATGCTGGTGCTGTCACGTACATTCTCAGACATCCCTAGATCTTTGTGTCACCACCACAAGAGTCAAAGTCCCTGATGAAAGCATCTGATTGGCAGAACCTGCACCCTTTACTTTCTCTTTCATGGCTGAGGTGAGTTATTCAGTTCTTTTAGTTTCACTTCAAGATACAGACAGTGGGGGATTATCTACCAGAGAAAAAGTGTTCAGATAAAAAAAGATAAATATCCATGATGCTTTCTGGACCATATACCTTGGAGTTGGATTTACTGGTTCCTCAACCAAACAGGACTCCCCTTCAAGGTGGTGGAGTTGGGCCAGGTAGGGTTGGGAGGGGGCCATTCCAAGGAGGAATACATATCTGTGACAACTATAAATCTTTTCAGAACTTATATAATCAAGGTATATATTAAACACGGCATAGGGAATGCTGGGGACATGATGTCTCAGCAAGCCCCATCCTCTCTTCCCCTTTATGGCTAGTAATTCCAAGCCAAAACTCCTGGGTTACCTGGGAGCCAGAGCTGGGAAGCAGGTGGAAAGCGGAGGCCAAGCTTCCCTTCCCCCTACCATTCTAAAGCCAGATAAAGCCCAGATAAAGCCTAGGGAAAGTTTGAAGGCTACGGTTCCTGGGAAGGGCTTGACACACAGACATCCCCAAGCACTCAGGGAGAAGGCTTACATTGGCTAACATGAGTGTAACTGTCTTCTTGTTCCCCAGGAAGCCAAAGAAGAAAGCCAGGTCTTCTCCCACAGAGAAGAAGAGAGGCATCCTCTCAATTTCTCAGCAAGGGATTGAAAACTTTTTAATCAATGTCATGGGCCACACAGTCAGAGTTTGCTGTGCTTCCACCCCTCTCCAGGTTTTAGTGCTAAAGTACCTTCAAGGACGAAGGAAAATAACACTACACCTCAACGGCCAGCAGCCATAGAGAAGAGTAAATAAAATAATC
The DNA here is from genome assembly GCF_002007445.2 of Ailuropoda melanoleuca. Taxonomy (NCBI): domain Eukaryota; kingdom Metazoa; phylum Chordata; class Mammalia; order Carnivora; family Ursidae; genus Ailuropoda; species Ailuropoda melanoleuca. The sequence goes on from NC_048219.1 coordinate 167,953,219, forward strand.
AGAGCAGACTTAAACAAAATCTGAGGCATTCGCTGAAGGAAAGACTTTAAGTAAAAAATAAATCTAAAGACCTCAAGATAGGAAAAGATATTCGGGGTGAAAACAGTAGTAATGAAGGAATCCTGTGATATATCCATGTAGTTAAACCAAAAGGAATAACCATGAACTATCGAATGTGTATAACCTAAGAGGGAATTAATATAGAAGGAAATGGAAATTAATGAAATAGAAATTTTAAAATGGCACAGAGGCTAAATAAAGCTGAAAACTGGTTCTTTGTAAAAGTTGATAAAATAAATAAATTCCTTGAAGCCCGGATTGAGGAAAAAAGAGCAAAAATATATAAAATTGGGAATGAGACAGGAAACATAACCACAGAAATGTAAGAGATTGAAAGCATTGTAAGATAATACCACATATAACTCAATTGCAACAAATTTGGAAACCTAGAAGAAATAATTTTTAGCAAAATATAATTACCCAAACTAAGCCAAAATTAATGGGGAGACGATTAGACTAATTACTACAGAGTTTGATACAAATCATCTGTACTTGCTGAAACTATAAATTCCTACAGCTGGTTGTATCCCAAATCTGATGAATCAGAATCCCCAGAGTCAGGGCCTAGTAATTTCTGATTTATCAAGAGTCCCCACTGATTTCTATTTTCAGTGAACTTAGGAAATGCTGTTATAGAAGATTCAGGCTAGGTAATTGTAGACCTACCATTTAAGAAAAGATTTTAGGATGTGATGTTTTTATAGCTGAGTTCTATTTAGTCTTTAAATAGCTGATACTTTTGGTATTATATAACTATTCCAGACCATAGAAAATGATGGAATAATTCTTATGATGTCAGCATAATGTTCATGCCAAAACTTGATATACTACAAAGAAAAACAAAAAATGCAAACCAAACTTACTAATGAAATAGATAGATCAATCTAATAAAAAAGCACACAGAACCCAGCAATATATCACAATAATAATACACTATCACCATATAGAATTTATTTTATGACTGTCAGGATGATTTAAAAACAATTAATTAATTTTATTTATTTCATTAATAAATTGAAAGAAAAAACATGATGATATCAATAGATGATGAAAAGATATTTGATAACATTGATTCCTAATAAAAACTATAAGCAAAATAGGAAAAAAGTGAGATTATTTAAATACGATAATTTCTGTTTCTAAGAGCTAATAGCAACTATAATCACAAGTAGCAATACATCAAAACATTTTTAATTAAAACAAGAAGCCACATATGGATGCCAGCTATCACCATTCTTACTTAACATGATCTTAGAGTACTAGCAACTAGAATAAGATGAGAAAATAATCAAGATTGGAAAAGAATGGGGAAAGTCATGTCATTTTACTTGTGAAATAATTGATCTAGGTAACCAAAGGATTTTGGTTAAAAGTAAAAGCTGCTAGAATTAATGAGATAATTTAGTAAACTAATTACATAAAGGTATATTAAAAAGTCAATAGCTTTCCTTTATATTTCAGTACTTAACATAGTACTGAAAAAATGGAATTGAAGAAGACAGACTCCATTCATTATAGAAACAAAAACCTGTAAAATACCTAGAAATAAATATAACAAGAGGCAAAGGATCTCAGAAGGGAATTACAAAAACCTATGACCGACAGGGAGCAACAAAAGGAAAGACATCATATTTTCTGAATGTAAAGTCAATTAGCTCAAAACTGATATATACATGTAAGGCAGTTTCAAGTATAATGCCTGCAAATTTCTTTTCAATGGCATAAAATGATCTTAATATTCAAATGAAAGAATGAATGCTTGAGAATAGTTCAGAAAGTGTGAAAAAGAGTAACCACTCTTAATTCAGTATAATTCTAAGCACTTTGCATGAATTAACTTAGTTAATCTTCAGATAACTCTATGGGGTAGGTTTTACTTTTGTCTCTATTTTAATTAATTAATTAATTAATTAATTAATTAATTAATTTACTTGACGCGAGCTCCATGCCCAGTGTAGAGCTCAACAAGGGGCTTGAACTCACAACCCTGAGATCAAGACCTTGAGATGGAGACTTGAGCTGATATCCAGAGTTGGATGCTTAATTGACTGGACCACCCAGGTGCCCCTAATTTTCTCTCTATTTCAAAGATTAGAAAAACTGAAGCTCAGGAATGTTTTGAAGCTACTAAATGGCAGAGCTAGAATTTGAACCCAGGTATGCTTAACCACTAAACATACCAAAGCCAGTATACTTAACCACTATGCCATAGTCTTCTTTCCTGATATTAGGACATACTATAATTCAGAAGTTGAATTAACTTTTTTGTCATAGAAGTAGATAGATTAGTGAGACCAAACAGAGCATCTATGATAAAAGTGACATTCAATTCAGTGGGAAAGAATACTTTATTTAATTATAGGAGCTAATACCAGTAATTATCCAGAAAAACATAAGGTCAAGTATTTATCTGTGAACATAGATAAATTTCAGCCGAATTGAAAATCTAAATGTAAAAAATTAAAAAGCAATAAAATATTAGAAAAAATCTGGGAAACTACTTATATAACTTGGGAGATAGGAAGACCTTCTTAACTAGATAGGCAACATGGGATATATAAAAAAGAAATATTTGACAGTACAAAAATAAGAAAAACTTTTTGCAAGGCAAAAAATTCTGTAAATAAACTCCAAAGACAAGTGACAGAATTGGAAAAAATATCTGTGATTCAAATGCTGATATCTACAACTCATACCTAAAATGAGCTAATGGTATAAATAGTTCTTAAAAGTATATATTTAAATAGTCAATAGAATGTGAGAAGATGTTCAAACTAGCCAGCAGAAAATGCAAATTCAAGTAGAAATAAGAGTCTCTCTTTTGAATTGTTGCTAGTATGATGGGTTTGAAAACACCTGCTGTTGATAGAGACAGAGGGAAAAGAAAATTCTCATGCATTGGTATAAATTCTTACAGACTTTGAAGAAAGCAATTTGGTTACATCTTTTTAAAACTAAAAATTCAGGGGTGCCTGGGTGGCTCGTTATTTAAGTGTCTGGCTTTTGATTTTTAGCTCAGGTCATGACCTCAGAGTTGAGCGATCAAGCCCCAAATCAGGCACTGCGCTGGGTATGGAGCCTGCTTAAGATTCTTTCTCTCTCTCTCCCTCTGCCCTTCCCCTCTCACACTCTCCTTTCACTCTAAAAAACAAACAAAACAAACCTAAAACGTCATATGCCTTTTGACCCAGCAGTCCCATTGTGGGGAATCTGTCTCAGGGAACTGAAAACAGCTGTAGATAAGCATATTGACTAGAAGACATTTAGTGGAGGATTGCTGTAGTGACAAAAACCTAGAAATGCTTATAAAAAAGGGGGGTGGACAAATAGGTACATTCACATCATGAAATATCACATCATCAAAAAGAATGAAGTCAGTTGACTTGCAGGGAATGCCACAAAATACTGAAGAAGTAAAGTGAGATTTAGAGATATGTGGGGGCACCTGGCTGGCTCAGTTGGTGGAGCATGCTACTTGATATCAAGGTTGTGGGTTCAAGCCCCACATTGGGGATGGAGCCTACTTAAAAAAAATAAATAAAAAGAGATACACATAGTATGACCTTATTTTTATAAAGCAAATAATTCCAAAATCCTATTATTTATCTGAAAATTTATGAATATTTACATATATGTATATGCACTAATTTGCTTGTATGTGGCTGCATGTATACGAAAAATACAGAGGGGTGCATGTTGATATTAATATGAGGTTAAGGGTAGAGATTGAGTCAGCGTAAGTGGAGAGGAGATGGAGGTGAGGGACAGAAAGAGGTTAAAAAAAAAAAGACCGAAAGCAAAAACAACAAAAACACAGATTTTCCTAAAATGATCCAATGTGTAAAATGTAATTCTATTTATGTAAAAAAAATTGTGTGAGTGTATTTACCTATAAACAAATTTCCTTTTCTTTCTTTTTTTTTTTTTTAAAGATTTTGTTTATTTGAGAGAGAAAGCATGAGCACAAACGGGGGGCGAGAAGGGCAGAGGGAGAGGGAGAAGCAGACTCCCCGCTGAGCAGGGAGCCTGATGCAGGGAACCTGATGCAGGGCTTGATCCCAGGACTCCTGGATCATGACAGAAGCAGAAGGCAGACACTTAACTGACTGAGCCACCAGGTACCCGAAATAAATTTTCAAGCAAATCCCAAATGCTATATAATTTCATCTGGAAATATTTCAGTAAGAATCTCCAGCATATACCCTTATGTGTGCTTGTGCCAGTATCATGAACCAGGGAAAGGAAAAAGGTGGAAGGATGCACACAGGGTTGTTAGTACTGGACCCCTCATGGGTGGAAGTGGAGTGGGGGGCAGGAGGGATATAATTAGCTTTGCTTTCATATGCTTTTGAACCGTATTGTTTTACTTGGTGCATTAAACATGGAAAAACTCATGATTTGGTCCTTTGGCTGGCCTTAGAATTGGAGAAGACTTTAGCAATATCTGCCATTGTTTCTCTCATACTCAAGGCAGCATGGTTGAGCAGTGGTGAACATGAAATAGTTAAGTAGAAAACTATTAGTGAGGAAACAAATGGATGACTTTTTACCAAAGCTGTTAAAATTAAGATAATATTCAGTGGTCAAAGGTATCACAAAGCTGTCAGGGAAAGAACTTATGAATTTTGGAGGGAGGAATCATATATATATAAGTATATATACTTACATATATATATAAAGAAGAATCATATAATCACATATATACATGATATATACAGTAAGACCACACCTAATGAAATAAATCTAAATCTAAATTTTGAAAATTTTTTACATTAAATACTTTCAAGTAGATAAACTTAAATTCTCCAATCGTACCTATGGATTATTTCCCAAATAATAATGTAATAATTATCTTTTTTTATGTTGTTATTAAAAATGATGTTTAAGAAGAGTATACAATAGCTAAAAACTTTTTAAAGATTACATGTTAAGAGAAACAAAGAATGATAGGCAAGAAAATACCCCTTCTTTTAAAACAAAACAAAACAAAACAAAACAAAACAAAACAAAACAAAACAAACAAAACAAGGCCTATGCAATGAAAGGAGGCAGGAAGGAAATCTAGCACACTCGAATGCTAACAACTGTTTCAGAAGTGATATCATATATATTTATAAAATGTTACTCTATTTTGTTTTGTTGAACTTCTGTAATTAGTATGTTTTTACAATGAAAAAAGAAATGAACAAACTTAAATATCTTTTCTAATTCAAGTGCAAAAGTTTATTGACATAAAACCTTCATCGGCATTCTGCGAGGTTATTGTTAGAGTCATTCTTTCACCGTTTCTGGCGTTTTGTAGCTAGTGAAACATGACACAAAGGCAGAAATACACATATCGTCAGTTATCTTTAGTCGGGTCAAAAAACAGCTGTAAGAAATTGCAGACAGGAAAATAGGAGAATACTGTGAAATCAGTATTTTGGATCCACTATGAGGAAAATACCAGCCTGGCAGGAAGAATTGAAGAGAAGAAAAAAAAAAGATGTTATTTCTGAACTAATATGACTGCTCTAGAGCCGTCCCAATTCCCCTTTCATTTAATTAGCTAATTTCGTTATTCATTCTCATTTGTTCATTCACATAAATATTCATTCGTTCAAATATCATATTCTAAATGAGACAAGTTAACCTCTGGGACTGGCAGTATCCCCACGTGTAAAATGGGGATCACACGGAGTACTACTTACAGCCTGCCTCTGAAGGCTCGGGACAATGAATGTGAAGTTCCTGGCACATGATAGGTTCTAAAAAAAAAATAGCACCTGTTGTTGTGGTCATTATAATTCTTATTAGGCGCCTAGCTTAGCACCAACCACTCTTTTTTTTTTTTTTTTAAAAGATTTTATTTATTTATTTGACAGAGAGAGACAGCCAGAGAGAGAGGGAACACAAGCAGGGGGAGTGGGAGAGGAAGAAGTAGCCTCCCAGCAGAGCAGGGAGCCCCATGCGGGGCTCGATCTCAGGACCCTGGGATCATGCCCTGAGCCGAAGGCTGACGCTTAATGACTGAGCCACCCAGGCGCCCCTGCAGCAACCACTCTTGTCAGAACACAACTGTTTTTACCACGGAGGCCCCACAGTGTGTTGGGCACTATTTATAATTTTAACAGTCTACAGAAGTGTGTGTTTTATCGCACAAAATAGATTCAGTATTTCTTTACAAGTTTTACACTGATGTTTGTTGTCTGTGTCAAATCCTTAATGGAAAGCTGCCTTCAGGCCCTGAATCAGGACACTGCCACTAGACAGACCCAGTGGGAGATGAAAAGCTTTTTGCTGGTAGGCGATGCACCCCTTACCCATGTGTGAAGTGATGACATGGGCCCCTCAAATCCTTCCAGAGGCTGTTGCTAGGCTTCTTGCTAGAAACTGCTAGGTGGGAGTTTTTCTATGAGCAACTGGTAATAGCAAACATGTGACCCAGTGGCTAATGCATCCCATGGCCACTTGGAATAATAATAAGAATCTCCAGATGGAAGGATGCTGCAAATGACATTTTATATAGTTAAAAGGACATTTGGAGGTCTGGGAAGACACATGCACTTTATGTAAATCCAAATTCCATTTAGACAGACACCATGGCCTTCGGGCACCCAATAAAGGAAGGTGACTCAGATGCACGTTCCTATCAGGTGCTAACTCTCAAGACCTGGAGTTGACTAAGCTTTAAGTGGTTACGAAGAGTGCCCAGCATGGTCAGCTGTCAATCATGGGAGTTATCGTTTCTGTTGTTGTTAGCATCATAATCATCATTATCAAGCCCTGCGGTGATTATCTGAGAGCTCGACCAAGAACGAACTTGCCCAGACCTCATTCTGTTTAATTGCATGATACACTCAGTGTAAGGGAAGCTGTTTTTCTGGTTCTAAAATCTGGTTTCATTTGGGGGTAAAAAGGAAAGGTCTCCATATATCACAATCCTTTGCTACATTTGCTTTTTACCCCCAAATCCAAGTGCTGGCAGCTCCTTTTCTAACCTAGAAATCATAGTGCTTTAGAACAGCTTTTCTTAATGCTCACCCCCTCTTACTCTGGGATACACATGAGTGCTGCAGACCTCCATTGAATGTATTCAGATTTGATGAAAACCCAGAAAACTGTGGTGACGTGAACCATTACAGTAATTCGTGAGTGCTACATCTCTAGCTGGTTCCCCAGAGCTGAGAGCTGTTTCAGTTTGGGTCCTCTCTGAGGCAGAGCCTGAGGCAAGGACTAGGGTGTGAGTTTATTTGGGAGGCGTTCTTTGAAGCAGGAGTGAATGAATGGAAAGCGAGGCCAGCAATGAGGAAAAGCTAACATAAGGGTACATTACTGAGGTTGTCACATTAAGCAATGGGGCCTGGGTTCTCCCAGAACCCTGGAGAAGCATAGAGAATGTCTCTTGGAAGCAACCATCTGAAGGGTGTCTCCATTCACCCATAGTTGAGGATTTCTGGGGAGCTTAATGGCCCTGAAATTCTGGGATTATGTTTGCACATAGTTGGGGTGGGATTCAGAAAGGCCATGAGGGAAAACAAAAGCACAAATAAACAAATCAGGGGCGTAAAGACCTCCAAAAATCTGCTCTCTCGTATGAGCAACAAGAACTACCAAAATCAACTTTTTTAGAACTCTGGAAATTAATGAAAGGTGTGCAATAATCCAGGGAGTGTTTTCTCAAGAAAAATAGCTAAATCTCAATAAGAACTATAAGACTTGTAGCCTTTCAAGGCTGACCACATAGCTTAAGAGGAAAAACTGGTAAATTGGAAGGTTTTGAAAAGCTCTGATGTATTCCTACAAATCTGGAAGGCCACAGGCATGTGCAGGACTATGGATATACTCAAGAAAGGCCTGGAAGGCTTTGCTCTCCCACACAAGAAAACAAAAGGGAAAACGAATGAATGGAAGCGCTGTAATTTATAAAGATCACCTTGAATTCCCTATAGTTAATTTTTAAATACAATTCCAAATTTTATATTGTAAATACAGTTCTAAACTTAATTTTTAAAATTTATTAATAATTTTTTCCCTCTGTAACACATCTTGTAACAGATAGTAACCTAGATAGTGGGAGCATGGTGGAGAGCCACTGCTTGCCTCATCACCTATTGCAGTGGGTCCCAAGTTTTAATAAGCATAAGGACTATTTAAGAAGCTTTTTAAAATGTTGATTTTGGATTTCTTCTATTCTCTAAACTACCCTCCGCCCTTTTCACCCCTACTAAGGAATGAGACTAAGTAGGATGGGGAGGGTCCCAATTGTTTGTATTGCCAAAAAGCATCCCTGGTGATTCTGATGCAGGTGTGTAGATCTCAGATGAAGAAACAGTGATCTTGTCCAACTCACTAGTTTTATAGAGGAGATAAGTGAAACACGGAAAGGGGAAATGACTTCTCCAAGGTCACATGATAGAGGTAGAGGAATAGAGTGAGCGTCTAATTTCAAGTCTTGTCACCTGCAGTCTTGTGTGTTTTCCAAGATACCACAGTTCTTCTCATATATGTGGGTTAAAATAGCCCTGCAGTCTCTGGTCAGGTGTGCCCAGGGAGGTGGTGGATCACATATCAGGGAGTCTTGAAGCTGCCACCTACCTGCCCACGGCTTGGGCAATCGGAAATTGTGCTATACTATTGCCCATAAAAAGCAGCCGGTGCGGAGCATCAGGATGTGAGCAATGCCACTGTAGCCACCATGAGAGAGCCCGTGAGCGCAATGATGTATTTGAACGTTCTTGCAGATTTCAGAGCGTGGTAACCCCAGGACACGCTAATTACTAATTTCTTCTTAGACCAGAGCTACACAGTACTAAGCATTCACATATTTTCAGACATGTGGATCATTGAATTAAGTGTTTAGTTTCCTGCTGGCATCTGACATCATGAAGCCACAACTGTAAAGAATTCCAATTCACAGCTATAAATAAACTTGGCTGCAAAGACCAGAGACAACAGGAACTATGAGACAGAGTGTGATGTACCTTTTTCTAGGATAAAAGATCAGCCTGGAAACTATATTATTATAATTTGATATCACTGGGCTGGTAAGAGGAACAGAGGAGGTTCTAGGCTGAGAAAGCCTCACATGCAAAGACATGATGGTATAGGAAAATACGAGAAGCTGGGAATGATGGGGAGTTTGCTGTGGGTGGGTGAAGAGGAGTGAGAGAGAGAGAGGACTGGCTGGGGAATAGGGAGGGGCATGAACACTGATACTGGAGTTCAGAGTAGGAGGCAGGATCCAAATCACTAAGGGCCTCAAACGCTATTTTCAGGAGCTTGGACATCGTGTTATTAACAGTGGGGATCCATTAGGAGGATTTCAAATGACAGACTGCAGTTTAGAAAGATCACTCAGGTTGGAGTATGGAGAGAAGTTGGAAAGGGGGCTCAGGAATAAAGACCAGTTAGACAGTTGCTGCTACTGGGCCAGTTCTCAGGAGGCCCAATCCTGGGAATGTTTTTGCCTTCTGCCTCTTTATTTCTTAGGAGACATTCCAATGATCTGATTCCAGGATCAAATTTCAGAGAGACAAGCTTGAATGATGGGAATAACTGTTACAAGAAAAATTTGTAAGGAGAGGGGAGGAGGAGATCAGAAAAGGGGAAAGGGAGAGGAAGAATGGAACGATACATGGACATGTAAAACTTAGAAGAATCATCAAGAGGCTACAAAAATATCTTACAAGGATTGCTTTAAGAAAAACATCCAGAATTTCAAGATGGATATCTTCTGTAGTGATTAAATTTACTTTTAAATGTGTTTTTAAAGAACATATTATTAAAATTAATGAATTATCTCAGGGTGAACTCATGCACATATATCATGCCAAAGAGGTGAAAGGTTATTGAGCTGCATGGAGGAAGCTGATCAGGGTCTTGTGGTTTGACAATATGCATTCTGAGTAGGAGCCAGAGCTTAACTTCACATCTCAGAGGAGCTAGAATTTTCTGAGAAGGGGATGAAAAATGTGCACTTACTGGGGTGGCGGAGGAGGTTAGGGCTGGAAGCCAGGTTACCAAATCACTGTCTGGAGCATGTGGGCAGATGTAAAAGTGGGAGGAATGTTCAGACCACATCGTTTCCTAGTGAAAATGCCAACGCAACTTGTAACCATAGCAACACAATAGCCCTATTAAAACAACAACAAAAAATCTTGATATCAATTGCACTTAATGGACACACAAAAAACAACCCTTCACTTTTTACTAATAAGTAAGATTTTGTATTCAGTTTTTTTTTCCTTTTTATCCATTGGATTAATAATGCTTTGTTAGAAGATTTCAATTTCTTGATAATCTTTTCTCACGCAGAGGCAAAAGTTTTAGAAATATAATCTGCCTGGTAATTTTGGATTGAATGTCAGACATTGTGAATATTCCCTTGTAAGGTGCTGGTTATTTTTATATTCCTATAAATATTCTTGATGCTTGCTCTGGGCTAAATTACTTGCATTCTTTGAGGTTTGCTTTTAAACGTTATTAGATGAGACCAGAACTGCTTCTAGTCTAGGGTTGATTTTTCCTCACTACTCATTCTTCTACCCAATGGGCCACGAAATATGAGACTTTCCACCCTGGTTGGTGGGAACAGGAGCTATTTCCAGTCTTAAGTAGTTTTTTTTCCCTCTAATTCTTTCCCTGGCCTCAGGTAGTTCTTACACATATACACTGATCACTTTCTACCTGAACATGCCGGGGGGTCCCTCTCAGATCTCTAAAGCTCTCTCTGTGAAGCTCTCACCTGTGAAACTCTAGCTGCCTTGGCATCCCTGAGTTCCTGTTCCATCTTCTCAATTTAGGGAGCCTGCCTCCCTGCACTGTGTCTTGGAAACTCTTTCCAGTCAGTAAGCTGGGGCAATCATAAAGCCCTCCTTGTTTTCACCCTGCTCTCAGGGATCACTGTCCTGTGCTGTCTGGTGTCCAATATCTAAAAACTGTAGGCTTATATATTTTGTCTATTTATTTTTTAGTTTCTCTTTCAAAAGGAGGGTTAGTTAGATCCTCATTATTCCATTTTGCCAGAAGTAAAATTCTCCAACTTTATGGCTTCTGAATGTGGTTGATGGGTAACAAATTTGGAGAACAGAATAAATTACATCCTGAATGATCAATTAAAGCTTCTTAATGGTTTAGGATACCTTAGTAAAATTTACATAGTTTCCTAGTGTCAAAACAGAATTCTCATAATTTTATATTCATAGTTTTCATATAAATATGTAGTGAGCAAGTATCAAAGTTTTATTTCTCATTAATGAGGTAACCAGAAAGATGATAAAGCCAGTTAGAAAACTGAGACACTGAGAAAGTAGATGATATATTAGGAGGGAGGGAGGGAGAAAGAGAGAGAGAGCAAGAGTGAGCGAGAATATAAATGGAAAAATATGTTGGAATAGGATTGCTAAATTTGATACAAAACTGGTTCATGTCCCATACGCCAATAAAATCACAACCTTTGGGGCTATCTTCTTGGCTGAATAGAAATAATTGTTATTTCTATTATATAAAAATTCATTTGTATAATATTCATTTCCACAAATTAACATCTAATCTTTACAGACTTTTTTTTTTAAGATTTTTTTATTTTTATTTATTTGACAGAGATAGAGACAGCCAGCGAGAGAGGGAACACAAGCAGGGGGAGTGGGAGAGGAAGAAGCAGGCTCATAGCAGAAGAGCCTGATGTGGGGCTCGATCCCATAATGCTGGGATCACGCCCTGAGCCGAAGGCAGACGCTTAACCGCTGTGCCACCCAGGCGCCCCTAACCTTTACAGACTTAAACATGTCTTACAAATGTGTCTTAAAAGATGACCCTTGGTTGGCTTATGACCATGTTTTAGGAAGGCATTGAATGGACACAGTCATCTTTTTTGACTCATTCCCAAGTTTTGGAAATCTTAGTGTAAGTATTACCTGTAAGTCAGTGAGAACTGCCATTACCTAGCTGGTCACTCTGGGTCTATGTTTGCTAGGGTAATGAAAAAATTAAACTACAGTAGTGTTTTATAACTGCAGTTACATGTTAGAATCACTTGGGGGAGCTTTCAAAAATTACCAAAGCCAGTAATATTCCACTATATATATGTATACCACATCTTCTCTATCCATTCATCTATGGATGGACCAAGAGGGTATAATGAATGTTAAGGGAAATAATTCAGAGAAAGACAGATACTATGTGATTTCACTCATACGTAGAATTTAAGAAACAAAACAAATGAACAAAGAAATTAAATAGGGTCTTAAATATAGGTTACAGGGCGCCTGGGTGACTCAGTCATTTGGGCGTCGGATTCTTGATTTTGGCTCAGGTCATGATCTTGAGGTCATATGATCAGACCCCCTGTCAGGCTCTGTGCTGAGTGTGGAGCCTGCTTGAGATTTTCTCTCCCTCTTCCTCTCCCACTGCTCATACTCTTTCTCTCTCTTAACAAAAGAATCTATCATCTATCTATCTATCTATATAGCTATCATCTATCTATCTATCTATCATCTATCATCTATCTATCCATCTATCTATCTATCATCATCTATCTAGCTATCACAAACGGGTGGTCGCCAGAGGGGCGGTGATAGATAAAGGGGATTAAGAGCACACTCACTTTGACGAGCATTGAGTAATGTATAGAAATGTTGAATCATATTTTACACCTGAAACAAATAGAACACTGTATGTTAATTTTACTTCAATAAAAAGAAAAACAAAACTCTACCAAAGTCAGGGTCTCTTCCTAGACTAATTAAATTAGACTCAGAGGGTGAAGTCAGGGCATCATTAATTGTTTAAAAGTCCTCTATTTATTCCAGTGTGCAGCCAGGGTTGAAAACTACTGGTTTAGACTGGGTTTCTCAGACTTCTTTCAATAACAATGCTCTGTAATTCTGTGGCTTGAAATACAGGCAACTCACTTTTACACTGAAGAAAGTAGACATAAATACAAACTCTGCTAGCTTTCTTGCACTACCAGTGACTTGGAAATAATTCAAGGCTGCCGGCATTCATTCTATGGCGTGGAAGCAGCGGGAAAGGCCAGGGGTGGGAGAACTGAATGACTAGTCTTTGTGTTCCAATTAGAAATAGTCAGCTTGAGTTGCTGGAAAGAGACAGGAATGTCTGCAGATAATTTCTTTAAAAAAAAAGAAAAGAAAAATCAAAATTCATCTTGTGCCTCTGCTTCTATACTGTTGAGCCCACCCATACTCCCAGAGCAGGTGTTCTTTCACGCAGTTATTATTGGAGACTGCATTTCTGATTTAAGACTGTGTATCAGTAAATCAAGGCTGTGACCCATAATATCTGTAAAAGGAAAATAATGCAACAAGTATAAATCTTTAAGATGATTTCAAATAATGAAATTCTACTTCAAATTCTATTCTTTCATGCTTGTTGGGTGTTTTTTTTTTAATTGAAAAGCTTTTTTTTCCCCATTTTAACAGTTTAAGCATATATAAGATGACTTTATTCCTGCATGTACTCAATTGTTTCTTCCTTGTATTTGCCCTTTTCCTTTCCCACTTGGTGAGATTTGCCTTTACATTTAAGGATATTTTGTGTGGTCTTTGCCCAGTTTTAGTCTAGTGATAACAATCTTGTTAGGGTGAATGCCCACATGGACAGTTGTGCCATCTGCCTTCTCTCTCTCTACTTGTTCAATGTAGATGGCGTATTTCTTCCTGTAAACCTGGACTAATTTGCCCATTTGCTGACCTTTGTAGTGCCCTCACACAGCCTGTACGTCATCCTTTCAGATGGGCACGGATCGAACATTGTACTTCTGTCTCAGCTCTTTGAAAAGAAGGGAAAGCATAATCTTCCTGCTAATGTGGGAAGGTGCGTTGAAATGACTTTTATGTTTCTTCCTCCGGGCAGAAGTCATAAAGAGACTGAACTTCATTTTGGCCTTTGGTGCTTTAGCAATGTCCTCAGAAGGGAAGAGAGGAAAGCATTTTTTTTCGAAAGCAAGGGCTTTTGAAACTCTTTACTCTAAAACTATATTTATGAGAAACACATAGTAAATGTAACTAGCCAGCCAAAAATTAAAAGAAAAGTTGCTTAACTTCCTAAGTTTTTTTTTAATCGTAAATTAATGTTGAATTTTTCCAATTGTTTCTGGGCATCTTTCTCAATAATTGTATGACTTCTTTTCTTCCATCTGTTAATGTAGTGAGGAATATTAATAGATACCCAAATATTAAACTGTTTTACTTCTGAGGTTGAACCCTACTTGGTCATGAAGGATTATTCTTTTAATATTCTATTTGATTATGCTTCCTCCCTGACACTTTTAATGATAATAATCTTTCCTTTGTGTTGAAACATCCCTGTGAGTTGCATAAGGATGGTATTAATTTTCATAGCCATTTGACAGATTAGAAAACTCAGACAAAAATGCAGTAAATGACTTATTAGCCAAGAACAAGTAAATTAGTGACAATATCTATACTTAAATGTTTGGTGCCTAATTTCTGGTCTAGGAATTTTTCCCACTACTCTCCTCTAGTAAATTTATATTTTCATCAAGCAAATATCTCAATCATGAAATATTTCAGATAACCTTATAATACTTCACATAACCTTAGAATACTGTCTTGAAAACAGGATTTTTAATTCTAGATAAACCATGAACACTGTTTAAAATCCTAGTTCTTAATTCTTTCCTTTTCTTCTTCTCTACAGTAATAGTTCTCATAACCACATTTAGTAATCATGGGTTTTGGGGAAGAATGCGTGGTGGAAGGGGGAGAAGATGAGAATAAGAGAGTTCAGGTGGATGGTGGAGCCATTGGCTGAGCTAGAGAATCCACCTGGATGAGTAGATTTGAGGGTGAGGCTGCATGGATGGGCTTAGAAAGGTGTGGACACATTAGTTTGAATTTCCAGGTGTGAGATCTACAAGGCAGTTGAATGTGCAATTCTGAAAACTCTGGAGAGAGGTTGAGCTGAACATGTGCAATTGGTAGCAATTGGCATAGAGGTGGTACCAGTAGTCTTGGGAACGGATGAAATCAACCAAGGTGGGTATGAGGAGCAAAGAGATCGGAACGTGAAAGGCCAACATTTCTGTGGATTGAGAAAGAGGAGCCAAGAAGAAACACAAAAAGAAGAGTCAGAGAGTTGGAGAAAAGCAAGAGAGGGCAGTATTCTGAAAGCTAAAGGAAGAGAGATTCTCCTCTCTTCTCACCCCAACCTTGTCTTCTCCCTAAATAGCTCACCATCCACCCAGCTGCTCAAGTAAGCAAACAGGTACCTTTCTGATTACCTCCCACCTCCTCCCATCAGCAGGTCTTATCAATTCAGCTTCTAATTATATATGAATTTCTTCACTTTTCCTTCCATAGGCACCCCATGACTCCAAGACACTAACACATCTTCCCCTGGACAACTGTAACAGCCTTCTGAGTGGCTTCCCTGCTTCTGATCTGGTTCTCCTACCTAGACCACACTCCCACTAGCAGATAGAAGAACACTTTTACAAAAGCACAAATAAGATCCTGTCATTCCCCTGATTAAAATCACCCAGCAGTTTCTCATTGCACTTTGACTAAAATTGAAACTTTATCATGACCTAAGTGGACCCACATTTGGTCCCTGTCCAGCACTCCAACTGCATCCTGCACATTCTCCTACTACTGCTTATTAAATCCAGCCAATGGCCTTTTCTCTGTTCTTTGAACATACCAAGTCCATGCTCTCTCTGGGCCATTGTCTTTGCTTATTCTTTTGTCCAAATTGCTCTGCCCCAGACCTATGCAAACTGGCTCTTACCCTCTGTTAAGCCTCAGTTTAAATATTACTTCCAAATAGGGCCTCCATAACAAAGTATCACAGACCAGGTGGCTTATACAAAAAAATTTATTGTCTCACCCTCTGGAGGTTAGAAGTCTAAAATGAAGGTGCTGTCATGGTTGGTTCCTTCTGAGGGCTGTGGAGGAGAATCTGACCTAACCTTTTCTTGCCTTGTACATGGCTGTCTTTTTCCTGTGTCTCATCACATCATCTCCCTCTATGTGAATTTCTCTGTCCAAATTTCCCATTTTTATAAGAACCCCATCATATTGGATTGCCATCCTCATGATCTTCAACTTGATTACCTCTGTAAGGACTCTTTCTAAATAAAGTCACACTCTGAGGTACTGGGGGTTAGGACGCCAACATCTGAAGAGACATAATCCAACCCACAATGCCCATACCCAGTGGTCATCACATTGCATGGGTTCATTTTCTTCACGGCATTTGTCTTTATCTGAAATTACATCGTTCATTTTTTGTTCATATTTTGTTATTTGTCTCTGGAAACTCCACAGAACAGGAACCTTGCCTGTCTTTGGAGCAGACTCTGCTGGTGCCCCTGACATCTCTCCTGTTGCCATAGATACCAGCAGCTTCTCACTGCAAGCCTCTGCAATGTTCTGTCTGAGGCTTCCTCAAGCATGCTGGTCCTCTAGTGAGGCAGGCTGGAGATGCCAGAAGTTACTGACAGATGAGAGGGGAAAGAATACCCCAGTTTCCTCTCTCCCCTGTCAGGGACAGTGCTGAAGTTTGCTTTCTGCTGTCTCTGAAAGGTCCAAAGCAGGACTTAGCCAAATTATCCTTACTGCTCATGAATATACCTATATTGGCTTCCTCCCTCTCTGTTTACTTCCTTACTCCCCTACCAGTGTTTCTAGAATCTCTCCCCAAATAAACTATTTACAGTGAACTCTTGTCTCTGGGTCTGCTTCCTGGAGAAACACAACCTAACACAATCCTCTTTATCACTGTATTCCTGGCACCTAAAACTGTACATAATACAACACTATGGTTACTGCTCAATAAACCACAATGAATTAATCAGTAGAGGGTGGTGGTAATGACATTGTCAAATGCTGTGGAAAGAAGTCCAGTAGAAGAGAACTTTAAAAAAGAATGTCAGTTTGGTAATTGTGAGGTCAGTAGCCACTGTTAGAGGAGCTTATTAGAATGGCAGGGGGCAAGTCTGATTTTAGTGGGCAAGATGAGGCGAGAAAGCTAAGAGCCACGGACAGGAAAGAGTTAACTTCATATGACAGCGGGGTGGAAGGAAGCGGTTTTTTATTTTTCTGGATGAGAACAGTTTGAGCCTATTTAAGGCTGATTCAATGGAAAAGGAGAGAATGATGATACAAGTGAGAAGAGGGGACAACAGAAGGTCAAGGTCTTAGATGGTAAGTTAGAGGCTGGGTTAGTGAGAACAGGTGGAGCAGTTAGCATGCGGAAATAGAGGCCTCTGGTTTTCCAAGAAAGGAGGCAGGAGGTAAGAACTGGTAAACAGAAATAGGAACAAACATATAAATATACAGTAATACTCTTTTTTTTTTCTGATTTCAGAAGTGACAGGGGTTCATTGTAGAACATTTGGAACAATAAATTTGTTTAGTACTTACAATGTTTCAGGCTCTGATCTATGTGCTTTACATGTATTAACTCATTTACTCCTCGATCTATCATATGAAGCAGGTACGGTTTCTATCTCTTTATTACAGAGGAGAGAGACTGAGTCAATTGCCCAAGGTCACAAGACTGGTCACAATGGCAGACCTACCTTGTCTGGTTCTACAGTCATTCTGTACTCAATGCAAAGGAAAGCCCCAAAGGAAAACTTATCCATCAGAGAATAAATAAACACACATGAAATACTTAAGACAGATATAGAAATCACCAGGAGTTCACTGCCTTTGCTTCTGTTTTTTTCAGGGAAGTAGGTAGGGACCCTGAAGCGGGGAATGGGGGTAAGTGGAACTCATTAATAATAATAGTTTGAAGATGTTGCTTCTGGGAAAGGAGACAGGAACTGATGAGGAATTTTTGACAGGGCTGAAGAGTCAGCTTGAGGTTGTAAATACCAAATTGGGGGGAAGATCAATCAGCATGGTTCAGCGATTTTTCTCAGGGGCACTGCCCCATTTTGCCCCATAGTCTTAAAGAAAGTGTGGTTGAAATGGCTGCATCTTTGTTTGGGATCCCTGAAGGGAGACCCTGGGGCAGATATTTGAGAGCAAGCAGTTTATTGGGAGACAATTGTAGGAAAATTGCTGGCAGGGAGTGTGACAGGGGAGGGAAAGATGACGATAAAGGGTGTGCAATGCAGACAACGGGAGCTTCATCCTGATGGGGGACTCTGGGAGCCAGTGTGGAAATACATCTCAGTTATCTCCCCTGAGGGGATTTCAGACATCAGGAGTGTCTGCTACACACGGACCATAGATTTTTGGTTGGGTCAGAGAGGTAGCAAACCTGGAAGGAGCCTAGGAGAGCAAGGGGACAGTTGGATGAACATCTTTTTGGAAAATTATTTTAAATCGGTGATGTTGGTGCACAGAATAAAATCCAAGTATGAAAGAATATGCAGTGAAAAGTAAATCTGTTCTCACCATCCAGCTCTGTCTTCTACTGTTGCTAGTGTCCTGTATATCCTTTTAGAGATAGTACGGTAGGTACTGTGTGTGTATGTATTACAGGTGTAGATATTATATACACATATTTATATTATAGGCATAGGTATTATATATGCAAACTAAGTACAGTTAATATACATATCATTTATTTTTCCATAAATTACCCCATATAAGTGGTAGCGTATACTATACTCTGCCTCTTTTACAAGTGTATCTTGGGGGAACCTTTCCTATTATTGCATATAGATTTGCCTCAATTTTTAAAATAACTGCATAGCATTCAATTTTTATGGATGGATTTACTTAATGAGCCTTTTGTTGGTAAGTTCTATTTTAAGTTTTTCTTTGTTCTGAGATAATTATTCTTATACACGTGTATTATTGAGCACACTCCAGTGATCCATAGGATGAATTCTTAGGAATAGCATTGCTTGGCCAAAGGGCATGTGCATCTAAAATATTGATAGAGAATGCTCAATTTCCTTGAACCCATGTACACACCCATGGGATGGACCATCATAATGAGGCCAAAGAG
The DNA here is from genome assembly GCF_002007445.2 of Ailuropoda melanoleuca. Taxonomy (NCBI): domain Eukaryota; kingdom Metazoa; phylum Chordata; class Mammalia; order Carnivora; family Ursidae; genus Ailuropoda; species Ailuropoda melanoleuca. The sequence continues at coordinate 167,972,212 of NC_048219.1, forward strand.
CAGAAGTACAGGAATAGGGAGGAGAAGAGGGAGGGGCAGTTGGACAATGAAATGCCAGGTATCAAGATTCCGGTGTAGTGGTTCCATTCCTGCCAGAGTCCAGGGCGTGGCCACACCAGGAAGTTGTTGGCCTGGAGTGGTGTGCAGGTGAAGGTCAATGACGCAGAGTCAAGGAACTACGAGGTGTCAGAATAAGTCACCCAGAGATGAGCCAGCCAGTCTATCCTGGGATTTGTCATTATGTAAGTTGTGAAATGCAGTTAGAGAAAACCTCAGCTTTAATATTTATGTATTTATTTTTAAAAAGATTTATTTATTTATTTTGGAGAGAAAGAGAGAAAGAGCACGTGGAACTAGAGGAGATTATGCTAAGTGAAATAAGTCAAGCAGAGAAAGACAATTATCAGATAGTTTCACTTATATGTGGAACATAAGGAATAGCATGGAGGATGTTAGGAGAAGAAGGGAAAAATGGGGGGAGGTGGAATCAGAGGGGGAGACGAACCATGAGAGACTATGGACTCTGGGAAGCAAACTGAGGGCTTCAGAGGGAGGGGGGTGGGGGATTGGGATAGGCCGGTGATGGGTATTAAGGAGGGCATGTATTGCATGGAGCACTGGGTGTTATACGCAAACAATGAATCATGGAACACTACATCAAAAGCAAATGATGTACTGTATGGTGACTAACATAACATAAAAAAAAAAGTGCACAAACACAGGGGAGGGGGTGGCAGAGAGAGAGGAAGAGAATCTCAAGCAGACTCCCCGCTGTACATGGAGCCCCACATGGGGCTCAATCTCATGACCCTGAGATCATGACCTGAGCTGAAGTCAAGAGTCAGAGGCTTAATGGACAGCCACCCAGGTGCCACTCAGCTTCCCTTTAAATCTAGCAAGGAAAAGATGCCAGATGCTACCAGTCCTTTCTACTCTGTGGAGCAGAAAACTCTTCATACTTGAGCTGAGGGAGAAGTACATCAATCAACGTGGCTGCCCCAGGGGACAGGCGATGATGTCTCTATTTTTTTATGATGGCATCTGTGGCAGTGGGACTGGCAGGGCTGTTCTCCTGAATCCTGCAGCTTCAAGTGAATATCACCTGGGTCTGTGGGTAACTCATTTTCCAACATCTCCAGTCCCCCAAGTATTGCTGACATTGTCAAACCAACCCGGGCCTGGGCACCCCTTTCTTGGTAATAAAACCAATAGCAGTAATAACAAGAATAGAGGGTAAGGTGCTGAATCAGTTAGGATTTGTGTTCAGCAGCATGTAGTTTAAACACTGGCTGAAACCAGAGATGAGTTCTCTTTTCTCTCAGGTGGCATAGAGTCCAGAGAGAAGCATTCCACAAAAGGTGTAGCAGTTCCATAATGCCAGTGGTGTGTCGGACTGCTTTCTGCTCTGCTTCCCCAGTGCTGACTTCTACCTTGTAGTTTCTAGATGGCTGTGGAATGTTAGCCATCACGCCCATGTTCTATGCTGGAAGAAGGAAGAAAGGGTCAAAGGTAAAAGGGAGCATGCCAGATGAATCAGCATTCCCCATCGCTACCTTTTAATGAATTTTCCCAGAAGCTGCACTCAATAACGGAACCTAAATCTCATTGCACAGGGTAGTAAGTCACATGGTCACCCTTATCTGAATCGCGGTCATCATGTTTTATTGTTTCAGTGATGATTTTTCCCCATCTCTTAACATCATCACTTTGAACGTCGGGACTTCCACATGTTAGGGAGACGCAAGCACTGAGACCATTGCAGGTTGCTTCTAGCACTTGGCTATTTTAGTCATGCTGCTATGAACGCTGGTGGACAGGTATCTGTTTGAGTTCCTGCTTTCAATTCCTCGATTCTTTCAATGTACCTAGGACTTGCTGGATCATGTGGTAATCCCATGTGGAACTTTTTAAGGAGCCAGAAAATGCACTTTACATTTTGTATTTTATTTAGTTTTTACAAACTTGGAGTTGTTGATACCACACGTGGACATTCTGATAGAGAGGACCTCCTACTCTGGATCCAACAGACTGAGGCTGTCACTGAGTAGTGTCCCTCCGAGGAGGCGAGCTCTGAGTAGCGCATGCTGACGAGAGCTGAAGGGAGTCGTCTCCATCACAGAAATGGGTAACACATAAAAAGGCTAAGTTACTCTCCTCTTGGAAATGACAGCTCCACTAACTTTCCCTAGCTCTGCCCCCACGAAGCCTCACGAAGTGCCTGTGGGGGGCCTTACTGGGTTTATACTAGATTCCCTTGACCAGTGTGGACTTCTGAACACCACACCAAGAGGTTCCAGGCAGGAGCGATCTCCACCCCTACCCTCGATCTCAAGCCAACCTGTCACAAATGTATCAAGGAGAGGGAAGACGAACTTAGTTATTCTGTGATCCAGTAATAGTTCTCAGTGTGCACTAGCAGAGTGGGTAACAATATTGCCCTGAAGTTAGATGGCTTGTGTTCAGATCCCAGCTCTACAATCTATTTGTTGTGTGATCTTCATGGAAATTATTTAATTTCTCTGTGCCTCAGCCTCCTCATCTATAAATCAAGGATTCATAACAGTGTTTTACTTGTCATACGATCGTTGTGAGGGTCACCTGAGTTCACACAATTAAGAAGTGCTTTAGAAAGATGCCTGAACTCTGGAAGGGCTCTGTAAGTGGGGTAGTGCTAGCAGTATTGACATTATGATTATACCCAGTAAGTGTAAATTCTGTAAACCATAATAGTTATCAGCAAACTAACTGTGGATCAGTATTTATAGTGCTGGTAACTGGAAAAAAAAAAAAGAACAAAATTAGGAGGACACACATGAACAAAGCATGGAGAGACACACCCAGATGAGTTGAAAAAGTCACTTTTCATAATCTTTGGTTTGATCTTACAAGCCTGGAGAATGCTAACCACTTGGCCTCTTTTTTAAACTAATTAATTTATGTGAGAGAGAGGGGTGTGGTGGTGGGGAAGGGCAGAAGGAGAAGGAGAGAAAGAATCTCAAGCAGAATCCCTGCTGAGCGTGGAACCTGATGTGGGCTCCATCCCAGGACCCTGAGACCATGACCTGAGCCGAAATCAAGAGTCAGACACTCAACTGACTGTGTCACCCAGGCGCTCCTTGGCCTCTTAAATTTGTTTCTCACCTCCAAACCCGAGACAACTATTTTCATTGCATCATTGTGAAGATTTACTGAGGCAAAGATAGGACTTTATAAATTATTATCACTAAACAAATACAAACACTTAAATTAACAACGTAAAGTAGCCCTTCAGCTACAACTGTCATTGTCCAGATGGATTTGGTGTTTGTGACCAGGCTTGGCATAATCCCAAGGGAGGTTGTGGAAAACATGGAGGAGGTTTGAGAACAGGCATAGACATGAGGAAGAGCTGGAGTTTCTGTGTAGGGGACCAGGCTAGTATCTGCCCACTGGGAATGTGGGTAGGATGAAGGGCAGCAGAGTCCGAGGAATTTGGGCTAATTTCTATACAGCATTGAAATTAAAGTACCAGAAAGAGTTCTTGAAGAAAATGGTGAAATCTGAGTCTTTCTTCATGATTCTCCAACGGGATAGAGAAAGAAGCGACACAGCCTGTCCGTGGTTGTAGCCAAGATGGGGGATGGACTGGAGGCTGTCCAGCCTTGAGGCAGCCTGTTTGCCAGAACTGACCGATTCTATGATGTCATCTGGAACTAGGTATTTATTTAGCAGTCGCCTTGCGCCATCTATGGGTCAGTATGTTTCCTTGCAATTTGAGGACCGCAAGCTGCTGTGATACCTTCAGATACAATGTGGTTGGTTTTATTTTTGTGAAAGCCTTTTTTCATGTTTTGGTTTACTTGTTTTGTTTTGGGTAGATTTGATACTTTTTGTGACTATCAAGAATCCTGTCTTTGTAACCAGGGAAAAATTTGCCTTGAGATGCAGACTTGCAAGAAGAAGGACCTGGATGCTTGGATTCCATTTGGTGATACGCTTCTAATAGCTAGGGAATCCTTTCCTTTACATTAAATGACTAAGACGACATTTTAAAAAATCCTGTGAGGCTTGCATCTTCCCACAGTTTACTGGAAAAGGGGCTGCGCCAGGAGACGGAGCCATTTCTGCTTTCTATTGTCCCATGTTTTATTCTTAGTGCCAACTGGCATAGGGAAGGCTGCTGCTTAGGACAAAGGAACCCTCAGATTCTGTGAAGGGAAATCAGGAGGACTGTCTGGAGGGGATGAGGTGGGTTCTGGATTTTAGAGGAAGTGAGAGTCACAGGAAAGGAGGAGAAGGCCACCTGTCTTCTGTATCTGCAGTTCAAGAGGGCCTCCCATAGAAAGAGAAACTGGTTTCTCATGAGGTTGTCTCATTAGAAGCTTTTTTCCACTCAGTCTCCATGTCTATGACACCTGTTTGTTTCTGTGCTAAGCTCCCTCGGCCTGTCCCTGGTCCGACCATACTGGTGGTCTCTTTTAGTTTCTGGAAAGAACCATGTTCTCTATCACTAGAGGCTTTTGCAGCTGCTGCCTCTTCTGCTTGAAACATTCCTTATCCTGGTAAGTCTTCTTCATCCCGTAGATTTCAGGTTACCAGTCACTTCCTGAAGGAGGCCTTGCCTGGTCCCCTTGCACCTGCCTCACACTGCGTTCCTACTTCTCCTTTGGAACTAACATCACACTTGTAGGGTTACAGGTCCAACATTTGTCTTCTGTATTGCAGGTGGGACGCCCTGTCTGTATCCCTGTTCTCCAATAAGAGGGACCTGGAGGGATCAGGAGGGAAGAATGGCAGCGAACTTGTACGTGTTCCGTTATTAAGTTTTCTTTGGAGGTTTATTTTAGAAACCAAGCAAAAGATAACCGAATGAACCCAATCACTAACTCATGGTAAGGATGGGGGAGAGAATGTTGTGGGTGCCATTTTCCCAGCACAGCAATGGGTCAGGCCCCTGTTTTCTGATCCTGTAGGGAGAAGTTGGGGGGGGGAGTGGAGTTGTTTCTACTCCTGCTCCCAAGGGTGGAGTAGGTTAGTGACCATGCAGAAAGGCCTCTAACTGGAGCATGACAAGACCACCAGACTCAGGAAGGGAGAAAGAACTTTTCTCTGTCAATGAATTGAGAAAAGCCATTTCCCAGAGTGCAGGAAAGAATTGGAAAAATTACATCCATAGCTTTCTGCTTGTGCACAGAGGAAACACATGTGAGGACTTGGTAAGAAGGTGGCTGTCTGCAACCCAAGAAGAGAGCCCTCAGCAGATACCAACCCTTCCGGTCCCCAAGACTGTGAGAAAATAATTTTCTTTCGCGTAAGGCACCCAGCCTATGGCATTCTGTTATGGCAGCCCAAGCAGACAAAATCATTTCCTCGCTCTCAAGAACTAGACTATGATTTATTGGTCTGTGGCTTCTGGGTGAGTTTGCATTTAACTTTTTCCATTGACGAAGGAACAGCAGAATAAACTGGATCCTGGAAAAGAAGACATTCCTCTGCTGGGGCATTTATAGGCCATGTCTCTTAAGGCCCTAGTGACCAAGTCTTTCTCAGGGTGAGGTCATGGATGTCTCTGGGGTATTTTCTCTGACATCAACCAATTCCCTGACAACACCTGGGTGTCCAACAATTCAACTCAACTCTGACATTATCTACCTGGAGTTAGGATCAGATCCAGCAAGTTAAAGGACTGCCCTCACATCAGACACCCATTGCGAATGCCAGGTCACCTGTACTACTGATCAACCAGCTATACATCATGAGTTCTTATGACCACACTCCTGAGGTTTGGCAGTTTGCAAGAATGGCTCACGAAACTCAGGAAAACTTTACCTACGTTTACTGGTTTATTATAAAGCATACAACCAAGAAATAGCAAAATGGAAGAGATACATATGGCAAGTTATGAGGGGGTGTGTGGCACGGATTCCATGCCCTCTTGGGGCGCTCAATTTTCCCAGCACTTCGATGTATTTACCAACCCAGAAGCTCTCCCAATCTTCTAGTTCCAGAGTTTTTATAACCTGGGGGTGCCTGGGTGGCGCAGTTGGTTAAGCCTCTGTCTCTTGCTTCTGGCTCAGGTCGTGATCTGAGGACATGAGATTGAGCCCTGAGTTGGGCTCAGCATGGAGTCTGCTTAAGACTCTCTCTCCCTTTCCCTCTGCCCCCCACCACTCTCTAAAAGAAATAAATAAATCTTAAAAAAAGAGTTTTTATAACCCAATTTCCAGTACTTCTCTCCTTTCCATCAAGGTCAGTGGGTGGGGCTGAATGTTTCAATCCACTGATCACTTCCTCTTTTTGGTGAGGCGCTCCATCCTGAGGCTGGCTAAGGGTCTTATCTTAAGTCACTTTATTAGCATAAACTCAGGTGTGATTGAAAGGGGGTCATTATGAATAACAAAAGACACTTCTATTACTCAGGAAATTCCAAGGGTTTAGAAGCTCTGTGTCAGGAACTGGGGGTAAAGATCAAATATATTCCATATTATACTATAATGTCCAACATGTATCTGTTCGTGAAAGTTTGCAATCTATGGGCCAGATGAAGATTTTTCTATATCCAGACTACTGGATTTTCCCAAGCGCGTCTGTGGGATTTTATTGTGTAAGTGTATACAAGAGTGCATAAATATATTTTATCTATGTAGGAGAATAAACTCTTTTCATGCATTTTAGAAACATTTTTTAAAAACAAGATTATTTTGCTAAGGAAACGTATTTATTATAGGAAGTATCAAAAGGATGTAACACTTGGAATTAATTGGAGTGCTGTATGAGCATCTAACATGGTATTTCTGTAAATGAAAGGCTGTTAAAGTCTACAATCTGATTTATTTCAAAATCCTTGACAAACCTCATTTGGTACTCTATATAGAATACATCCTTGCTAAAATTTTGTTGAATTCATTTTTTTTTTAAAGAAAATAGTCTGAACCACTTATTTGAATACCTCTGGAGTTACCTTAACAAATTGGGAGTCTTATTTAAAACAGATGCAAGAAGACCCAAGGGAGCACAGATTTTTAATTTGTGGTTTTAAATATTCACAGTTCATGGATGCCTATTGCTTCCTGTCTCATGACAGCTCCCCGTGCAACACAGTACCGTTCATTGCTTTGATCTCTTTCCTTTCATGCTCCACTGAACATGTAGCTCTGTGAGCTGAGATTAAAAGCCCCCCCACAGGCGGCCAGCTCCCTGGTGGTGGGTCTGAAGAGGAGAGATCGCTTCAGGCCTAAGACTCCCCAGAGGTGGGGACAGCCCGGCTCCAGCTTTCTGAATCTCTATTTTCCCCTTCAGCGCTCGGTCTGTCAGAGATTCTGTCTTGGTTGTAGGCCATATAGACACCAGCTGATTTTACCTCACTGGTTAAAATGGCATCAGGTGGCTGGTAGGGTTCCTGGTGGAGTGGGAGAGCTGGCTAGGTGTGGAGCTGCTGTGGCCATTACACGGTGCTCTGGGGAGGCCGCCATTGCCCCTGCCCTGGCCAGGAGCTGAACTCTGTCTCCTGCACAGCGGCTGCCCTGGAAACTGCTGCCATGGAAACATCATCCTGCTGCAAGCAGCCCCACATCCAGAGAGGGTCTCCGAGTTACTCCTTCTTCTTCTTCTTCTTTTTTTTTTTTTTGATAATAATTTTTTATTATGTTAGTCACCATACAATACATCCCTAGTTTTTGATGTAGTGTTCCATGATTCATTACTTGCATATAACACCCGGTGCTCCATGCAATACGTGCCCTCCTTAATACCCATCGCCGGCCTATCCCATTCCCCCACACCCCTCCCCTCCGAAGCCCTCAGTTTGTTTCCCAGAGTCCATAGTCTCTCATGGTTCATTCCCCCTTCTGTTTACCCCCTCTTTCTTCTTCCCTTTCTTCTCATACCCATACTGCTTCTCTGTGTCGCTAAGCACCTGATTCACACTCCAGAGAGGGTGTTTCTGATGGGTGGATGCTAGATCCGTGACTTACCTGAACAGATGCCTGGAAAGGCCGCAGCCAGCTTTTCCGTTGTTAGAGTAGCAAATGGGCCCTGCCTCCCATGGAACTCGTAAGAAAAGCAACTCTTCAAATACAGGCAGGACATTCAAACGGTAGGCAGCCAGAAAAAATGACAACTGTCCACGATATGAACTAAATTAAACTATACTACCCTCCCCCCACCACCCTGAAGGAGGATAAAAACCCTGCTCTACACAGATTATTAAAAAACAAAACAAAACAATACCTGCCAATAGTAACCATGAGAGCAGGGAGATAGCAGTTTTCCCTTACCTTTGTTACTGGGAGAATGATTTCAAATGTAATTGTTTAAAGTTTGCTATACCAGGAACTTTCAGCTTCATCTAAATATTTTCTTTAAGGGAGTTTTACTTTTTCTTTTTCCCTTTTTTGAGCCCTACATTATTGGTGTGCAATGGTATTGGATTGGAAAGGGTTACAGGTATTTTCCATTCATGGAGACCTCTAATTTGTACATGGGAGGTATGTTTCTGGAAACTTCTAAATTGGAGAGCTTCAGTCCTTAAAACCCCTGTGGGAATAATCTGGTTTTCCTTAACTCAATTGAGGCAACTTCTCCTTGGATTTTATAAGAAATCAGAAATAGAGTCAAATGGGCCACTTTTACTTAGAGGGAAAAAAAGGTGTCATATCTCACTTGACTTGTACTGTGTCACTTTGGCACTGAAGATTTTCAGTTTGTTTCAGTTCACTCTTACAGTCTTACCTCTGAGAGGTGCAGTCTCAGAGTGCAGGGCATGTGGCGTAATGGTGAGAAAAGGAGAGAGAGATAGGGCGGGAAGAGTGAGAAGCCAGGGAATGGAGCGTCCCAAATGGTGTTGGACAAGCCATTTTACTCTCCAGAGAGCACCCTCCCTGCATAGACCCTGCTGATGTTGGTCCAGTTACTTTAGACAGTTCAATATAGGCCAACATTGTTGCAGCAAGTGAATTGGGAATTGTTCTAATATGATTTCCACCTTCCCACTGACAATAGCAAGTCTTGATCAAGGGAGAGGTAGAAGGTAGAAGAAAGAGGTAGACGAAAATTACTCATTTTAGATATTTAACTTACATCATTGTTTAATTAATTAGCCAGTTATTTAATTCAGTCTATAACCATTTACTAAAACCCTATAACATACTAAGCGTTGTGCTTATTATTTATTACATTTATTACCTCATTTAATAATCCCTCTAACAACCCTATTTTATGAAGCAGATCTAATTCTTTCCCCTACTTGAGAAATAAGAAAACTGAGGCCCAGAGAGCTTAAAAGGTTTTGGTTTTGGTCAGAATTTTATAGAATCAGGTAGAACAGCGTGTCTTCCAATCACACCCTCTTTTGAACTTTTGAACTTTTTAGGTCATTATCACTGCATTCCTAGAATATGATATTCAGTGATGAGTGCATCTGTCTTCCACACACTGTGCAAACTGAGAGGAGAGGGAAAGTTCTCATGGGCAGATTGAGAAGAGTGCTTTCATTTATGTAAGGAATGTGTGTCCCATGTCAGGCATAGCTTGACACTGACCCAGGAAAGCGTGACATCACCAGGCCAATTGGAAACAGGGGAAGATATCACTTGGAAGCGCCCTTTGGTGGTAGGAGCAAGAGTGGTGGGGTTGTACAGGATAAAGCACATCTGCTTCCACTCCTACTTCCCTCAGTGCTTCCAGAACATGGACAGAGCTTGTGCACATGTGGCTCCAACTCTAAGGTCAGCTGGTGGTGGTCTGTGTTCTTTCTCTATTGCTGCCATAACAAATTAGCACGTATTTAGCAACTTAACACTCCTCTATTATCTTACAGTCATATGTGTCAGAAATCTGGGCACACATGGCTCAGCTGGTTGTGTTCCAGATTTCCAAGGCCAAAGTCAAGGTGTGGGCAGGGCCATATTCCTTTCTGGAGCCTCTGGGATGAATCTGTTTATAAGCTCATTCAGATTGCTGACAAAAGTCAGTTGCATGTGACTATAGGAATGAAGTTCCATTTCCTTGCTGGCTGTTGGCCAGGTGTCATTCTGTGCGTCTAGGGGCTACCCACATTCCTTGGCTCATGGCCTTCTTTTATCCATTGAGAGAGCACGAGCTGGAGGGGAAGAGGGTGAGGGAGAAAGAATCTTAGGCAGACTCCATGTTAAGTGTGGAGCCTGACACGAGGCTCGATCCCAGGACACTGAGATCATGACCTGAGCTAAAACCAAGAGTCCAGTGATAAACAGACTGCGCCACCCATGTGCCCCTTCTTTCACCCATTTTCAAAGCCAACAACAGCAGGTTGAGTCCTTCTCATGCTTTGAATCTCTCTGATTTTTACTTCTGTTTCATTTCTCTTCTGCTTTCAGATGGAGGAAGTTCTCTGCTTTTAAGGGCTCATGTGATTAGATTGGGCCCACTTAGATAATATAGGCAAATTTCCCTGTTTAAGGTCTGTACCTTAATTACGTCTGTGTAGTCCCTTTTGCCATGTAACACAACAAATTTAGAGGTTCCAGGGACTGGAGTGTGAATATCTTTGGGGCCATCTTTCTGCCTTAACACAAGGATTGCTAGTGGTCCTAAAGCAGTGAACTCATCCCCCCATTCTAGGGGCCCAGGGTTGCATGAACCCATGAAAGAAATACTCCACCAGCCAGCAAGAATGATCCATTTGTCAGGCTGCCCTCTTGGAGGGGGGACTGACCATGGGGCCGAGGACTACCACATGGGCACGTTCCCAGAGCTCTTTGTGTCATGTGGTCCACGTCCTATGTCAGTAGGTTGATGAACATCCCCAAAGGGAGAAACAGGAACTGGGGTCAACAAAATTCCCTGTTCGGGCTCCTGCCTGGAGCTACTGATTCTGGGTGTTCCCAGGTATTGGAAGGGAACTCAAGGAAGGCATTTTAAAATGTAGGGGTCCCCTGAGATGGGTCAGGTTCTAAGGGCAAGGCAGTATTGCTTCCAACAACTAAGCTGACCAAAGTTTAACTTTCTTATTATTCATGTAAAATCTCTATAGACTGTAATTCAATGCCCTGTTGGGGTTTTCCCTGATCAGGCAGTGGTGTGTGACAGAGAGCACAGAAGCTTTTGTTTCAGCCAGCCTTGGTTCAAGTTCCAGATATACCCCATATTGGCTGGATGACCTTGGACAATCTACTTAATCACATGAGCCACAGCTTCTTCACCTATATAGCAAAATGAAGGCAATTATAGTGAACACTGGCACTCAAAGGAATGACAGATGTCATAGCTACTTTACACTCTTATCTGCTTATTATTTCCACCTTTAACATTGTGATGATCAAGTGAGATGGCATTTGGAATATAATAAGTGTTCCATAACTTTCAACAATAAACATTAACTGAGCCCAGTGGTGGGCTGATAAATGTTTAACAACTGGCTCTCTGGGGGAGGAGAGGAGGAGGACTTGAAGCATTTGCAATTTCCGTGGTGTACATACTCCCATGGTGGCTAATTTTGAACTACCAACATGGTGTCACTCATCAGGGAGCTGTGAAGCAATGCTAACAGCCGGGTCTCCTGGGAAGTTGGGAGCCAGCTCCAGCACCCACTGGCTGAGCTCTTACTGTGAGCCAGGCACAGTGTCCATGCTGGAGACAGTGATGGAAATGATGGAGCTCATAGTTCTGGTCTTTGCTCTCTTCCCCTTTCCCATCCAAAAGTACAGTCCTCCAAAATACTTGGTAAATAAGATGTAGTTCTAGGTAGGGAAGCATGAACCCAGGAACCTTTCAAGGTGTCTCTCCGCTCTTGCCTGAACCAGTAGAGGAAGTGTTATTTCTGGCTTCTTTGCAAGCCAGCAGTCATGTTTCCATAGAGCTGAGTGGGGTATGATTAAGGCCCGAAATGCTGCTCCTCTTATTGGTTTGGGGTTTGGTGTTGGTGGAGACGTTTCACTTCCTGGAGGCCCACTCAGCAACACTAGGAGGGAAAGGTGCTGGCTCATCCATTCATTATTGTGGGGACTGTGAGAACTGGAGTCATTTCCCAGTTGTTTGGGGTCACACCCCCAGCCATGTCCATGCTTCATTCTCTCGGAGCACTTCAAGGAGGCCAGGATTCCATTAGGATTAGCATCTGGTATTCTTAACAGGAAAGCAATTTATTTTCAAAGTGGGAAAGCTATTTTCAGAAGATTGTAGAAGGAACCAGGTTGGAAAATGTCTATGTAGAGTACTTGGAAATGTGTAAACTGGCAAAATGAGAGACCAGGGAGAAGTAGGTTGTTTCTACTTCACCATCTTGAGTCACTGAACTCATATACTGTAAGTTGCTTTATGTCATTTCTCAGAAGCCAATCTCTTTTCTCAGGTTAAATTTCCATGGAAGGTGATATTTAAGGGGGGAAAAAGCATACTGCAAGCACTGTTGTTACTAGTGTTTAAAAAAGACCATTAAGAATATTAACTTCTAGGGTCACCTGGGTGGGTTAGTCGATTAAGCATCTGACTTGATTTTGGCTCAGGTCATGATCCCAGGGTCCTGGGATCCAGCCCACATTCGGCCCCCTGCTCATCAAGGGTCTGCTTCTCCCTCTCCCTCTGTGCGCACTCTCTCTTTCTCAAATAAATAAATAAAATCTTAAAAAAAATATTAACTCATACCTGCCCTACTTAGTAGTATAACTCATTGAAATGTAATATAAAAGCTGGGATCATGATGGCTTTTTTTGGTGTGTGTATAAACTTACAACAAAATTTACTTGGGATATTTGAGGTTTTATTTATTGTTCTTAGCACACCTAGAAAATTAAAATATGTATTTAATATGAGTTCGAGCTAAATACCCAAATTTTGGAATAAAGGACAAATTCTCAGAATTTCAGAATGGCTCCACAATATAAATAGAAAGGACAAATTAAGATTCAAGGATAGAAAGTAGAAAAACAACTTCAGTTTGTTTTTGGAGCAGCATGGGTATGGGTGGGGCGCTTTCATTTCACTAACATATAGGTTCATGTGGTTCATTTTTAAGTTTTTCCATTCTAGACAACTCTAATTGATTTCTCATGTGTCAAGGATTTAGCATTGTGAGTTAGTTTCTGTAATAACTTTTATATTTATTATAGAATAATTTTATCTTTCTCCAGATTGGAGCTTTTGGATTTGAAATAGCAAATGTGCAATGAGAATTGGATCAATATTTTGCTCTACTTTTAAAAAATCTCATCCACTTTCTTTTTTTGAAGTATTATACAATTACAATATAAAAAAACATTTATTCAGTGCTTTCTGTATAGGTATTATTACTCTTTGTTTCTGATATGAAACTTTAAGGATAAAAAAGTATTCTAGAAGTTGGACTATACTGACAAGATAAGGGGACAGGAAAACATGGAGTTATGGGGTCAGTGAATAGTGTAAATTCAACTGAGAAAAATTAAGTTAAAATACCAAAATGTGATTTTAAGAGGATATTGTTATAACCTTGAATGCTAGGGTAGGGTTCTTGTATTTTAAAATCATCAATGAATTCCTTTTGCCTGAAAAATGAAATGATGGTATGATATGATCAGAAGTATATTTTTTAGATATAGGTAGAAATATTTAAGGGGGAGATTCGGACAAGCAGAGGATAAAAACATGAGTTAGGTGTAGGATTGCCAGAAAAAATACAGGATGCCCAATTAAACTTAAATTTCAGATAAGCAACAAATATATTTAAAGTATAAGTGTGTCCCATGCAATATTTGGGAAATATATGGGACATACTAAAAAAGAATTTGTAGTTTATCTAAAATTCATATTTAATTGGGTGTCTTGTATTTTTATTTATTAAATCTGACAACCCTATTTAGGAGGCTACTATAATAGTCCAAGTAAGAGGTAACAAAGGCCAACCAGGGCAGTGCAAGAGGAAACTGATAGAAGAGTATGGATGTGAAAGAACTGGAAAGGGAAAATTGATAGGACTTGGCAACTGAGAAGGGAAAATGATGTGACTTGCAATAATAATGTGGGAAGATGAGCCAGAATCTAATAGACTAATTTTCTAAAAGAAAATTCAGGGTGCCTGGGTGGCTCAGTTGGTTAAATGTCTGACTTGATCTTAACTCAGGCCTTGATCTTAGGGTTGTGAGTTCAAGCCCCATGTTGGGCTCCATGCTGGGTGTGGAGCCAACTTAAAAAAAATTTTTTTTTTTAAATTCATATATGTTTCAAAGAAAGAAAATTGGCTAACTTGACATAGAGTAGTGATTTTGTGAATTGATAGCCTTGATTAGTACAATGACACAAACATTAAAAGACATCATTGCAATTTTAAATTAAATTGAATTAAAAATTTAATAAAAGTTATAGTCTTTGAAGAATAATTTACATTTTCATAGATGTATCACACAGTTTAAATATTTTATTAATAGCATTGGGGATATAAGTCTGCTTTTTCATAACCCAGATAAATGAAAGCTCATGGATCTTATTCTCCCAAGGCATTTAAAGCTGTACCCTAAATCAAACAACAGCTGTGTGTTTCATTTCTGCCGAGGAAATGTCTTTGAAATGAATCTGTTATCAAGCTGGGTAAAATAACTTGTGCCTCATATCAACCAGTGGGATTAAAGGGTGTTTTACAAAATCCTGAATTAAAATTATTTGATCGTATCTTTTTTTTTATCACAGTAAACTAGGCCATTATATCTTTTAAGGCTTTGAATTCTAGATAAACCTATTACTGAACATATATAGGCATATATTCTATTTCAAGATGGTAGAAAAAATTAGAAATTATAAAGATGTCCCTCGAGACCCTTTACACTCTTATAAAGCCCATTTAAATTTATTCAATAAATATTTATTAGGTTCCTTTTATGGTCTTAGTTTCTACCAAATAAAAAGAAGACAGGCCCTTTCTCTTAATCTTAAAGAACAAATCAATTATGGAGTAATCAAGTTGGAATCAAAACTTCAGGAAAAAAGCTATAGTTCTCTATTTTTTCTGCTACCTTCCCCCCGTCTGCCGTGGTGCTGCAGTAGCCACCCGTATCTGCCAGGGTCTAATCAGGGGACAGAAACCACACTATTTGAACAGAGAGAATTTAACATAAAGAGTTCACCAGGCTTAGTGATGTGAAGTAGATAGTTGAGAAGCAAAAAGAGAACTCTAATGTGTCAGGGAGGTAGCAACTGCAACCACCACGCTGGGGCAGGGGGAACAAGAAGAAGAGGTTAGGATTACTAAAGCCTAGGAACTCACAGAAGGACCCTCACTTGTCTGGGACCCTGACTTCTGAGCAGCGGTCTCCAGTTGGTCAGCACTGGTGTCTCTGGGGAGTGGGGATGGGAGAGATGAAGCTGGCTCTGCAAGTCTCGGAAAAAAGTTGCAAAATGATGCTAATGGAAGACACTATGGCTGCAGGGTTGAAAGCAGTCTTGGGTGATGTTCACACAAACATGGAGCAGGCAGGAAAAAGCAAATCCCTTCTTGCTTCAGCCTTGCAGTGTCCTTCAACACCTTTTATTGACAGAGCCTAACGTGGATCCATTGTTGAATGTAGAAATGTTTTCAAACTCCCAACCTCAGCATCACACTGCGTAGTATAGAAAAGTCTATTTGAGCTGAGAGACCATAACTCAATGACTGAAACACCTCCTAAATGCTTCTCCTGAATCACCTCTGGCCTTTTCCAATGGAAGCTCTACCCTGCACCTCAGAGTGATCTTTCCAAAGCTCTTCAAAGCTTCTTATGATCTCACAGTAAAGGCAAAGATCCCTACTATGACCTATAAACTCTGCATGAGTTGACTCCTAGACCTCTTTGTTGCCTTGTTGGTCTCCCTTCCAGTCCTAGAATGTGCCATGTTCTCGCCTCCTCTTGGGCTTTTGGGCATACTACTCCCCGTACCTGGAAAATTCCTCCCCTGCTCTTTGCCTAGTTTTGTCCTATTCAATGTTGAGTTCTCAGCTCAGGAATAATTGCTTCTTTAGTAATAATGCTCTTTAGTAATAATGCTCTCTTTAGGAGAGCCTTCTTTGCTCCCAAGACTAGATTATGCCTCTCTTATAAACTCTTCTAGGGCCTCCTTGCTTTTTTCATGATTTGAAATTGGATCGTTGTATTTGACTAATGTCTGTTTCCCTACTATATTGTGAGCAACACAAGTTAGGGATGATGTCTGTTTTGCTCATTACTATTTTCTCCGTGCCTATAATGTGGTGTGTAGTGGGTATTCAACAAATATTTATCACATGCCTGAGTGGCTGGATCAAATTATCCTCTGAAGATGAAGGATTTATTTTCATAATCTAGGACACTATTGTCATAAGTACTGTCATTTTATTATTTAAAAAAAAACTGTTGATAAGGAGCGCTCTGAAAACATGTTGGTTGTTCAGGGTCTAGTCTCAAGGCAGTAAGTCCCAAACAATGGGAGATTTTTCTTTTGCAGCACATTCCAAGATCCAGGTTCCTCAGGCTCTTTATTTCCTCGATTGTCTTATTTCTAAAGGAGGTCATGGCTCTTCACGGGGTTGGTTACAGACAATCACAACAGAACATAATAGGCCAGTATTGTTATAGACAGCGCTCATACACAGGTATATGCATGTGGATAAGGGTGTGTTTGTGTGCAAGTACTTATTTTTCCTTTCTGAATTCCAAAATTAAAGGGCAGGAAGCTTGCTTGCTTGTTTACTTAATTAATTTAAACCTTTCTCAGAGTTTGGGTTGCTCAGGCTTTAGTAGCCCGTAAGTTGGGTTATAATGATAGAGTTCTGATGGCATGCCACCAGGCCCAGGACACTTTATTTTAAAATGAAATGAAGTCAGGTCTACACATTCTTCATTTCCAAGGTCCCAGCCACAGATTTTCTGCATGCCTTTCTTCATACAAAACACTGCTCCATGGGAACCAGAGTGAGTATGCAGACCCAGCATCATCCAGGTTCATTCTTAGAAAAGAAACGTTTCTTCAAAGGAAACATGGTCTGCTCACCCTACAGACAACCTTTTACATTCTCAGAAGAGCAGTTTGCTTTTCTGGTGTGACATCATCTCAGACGTGTGTATTTATGATTAGGGTCTTTGTTCTCTAAATGAAAGGCCTACTCAAACGATCTTATGGTCTGTACCAAAGATTTATTTGAATCTCCACTTCACAAGGCAGAAAAGTGCTTACGACCTTGAAATGGTGGTTCCAGTTTGTTTAGCCCTTCCCATCAATGCCTCAAAGATGTGAAGACTAAGTTACAGTCAGGGCTTAGGTTTAAAGTACCATGAGTAACACATCCCCCCACAGTCTCTGTAGGAAGAAAGTTTCTTACAAGCATGTTTATCCATTCAGTCAGTCATCCACTCATTCAACACACATTTACTGAGTGTTTACTGTGTATGAAGCATTGTTTTGGACACTGGAACTATTGAGTTGATAAGGAGAGACAGATCATAAATAAACAAGAAAATATAAGGCAATGATAAGCACCATGATGAAAATAGAGAGGGACTTGTGGGCCTGCACTAAGATGGGTGCCATCCGATACCATTGATGAGATGATATTTAAGTGGAAATCTGAATGATAAAAAGGAACCAATGTTACTAAGATATGGGGAAAGAGCACCTCAGGCAGAGGGGACAGAATGTGATAAAGCCCTCATGTGGGAATGAATTTGGCTAGGCATGGCCGCAGTGTAGGAAATGAGGGGCCTGGGAAGAAGAACCCATCCCTGAGATTACGGCATGAAAGTTGATTTACTTATTCTACACTCTGTACCACTTTGCCTTTTCCCTGTGCTGGGCTTACTACATTTTCTGTTATGTCCAGCCATGATTTCTGCTTAGGTCCAGTGGGAGTATCCAGTTGCTCTACTATTCTAGACCACCAGTTAAACTTCAAATATATTTTCAGAAAATGAGAATTCAGTTCTAAGCTCAACCTTGAGATATTTTATAAAGGAGCTGCTACGTTACACACTTGGGACATTGGAAAATAAGAGAAGTAAAACTAGCTATAGGACCGCATATTCTACTCAATACCATCCCTCAACTTTAATAGAATGATCCCATTTATAAATTTATAAAAGCCTAAAAACAATGAGATATAGCTACGTCTATTAGAATGATTAAAATACAAAAGTGCTAATAATACCAAGTGGTGGGGAAGAGGCAAAGTAGACAGAACTCTCATACATTGCTGGTGGGAAAGCCAAATGGTACAGCCTGTTTGACATTATCTTATGAAGGTAAACATGTACTTTCCATATGATTCAGCAATCCCATTCCTGGGTATTTACCCTAGACAAGTGACAATTTTTTTTTTCTAAGACAAGCCAGTCTTAGAAAGCTTACATAGTGTACGATGCCATTTATTTAGCATTCTTCAAAACACAAAATTATAGTGCTGGAGCAAGTAGCTGCTAGTGGTTAGGGCTAGGCAGAGGACGTGACTACTAACAGATAGTATGAAGGAGTTTTGGGGGATGAGGGAATTGTTCTGCATTCTGATGGTAGTGATGGTGATATAAATCTATCCATGTGTAAAAATTCATAGAATTGTACACGAAATAGAAAAAGAGTAGATTTTGTTGTGTGTTAATTTAGAAAATAAAATTAAAATAAAAACCTAAACAGCAATCATTAAGTATGTGGGTGTGTCTGAGGAAAAAAAGTACAACTCTTTAAATTGATGGACAGCAAAGAAAAATCTTAAAATCTTGGTTGTAATGACTTCTGCATACAGGAAGTTGTTAATCTTTCCAAGCTGAGAGGTCATCACATTGATGTGAATTCAGAAGGTACTATTTACTCTACAGCCAAGAAATTCTTATCTATTGATGAAATATAATCAGATTCACATAAATTAAAAATTATAGCCAAACTTTGAGCAGTTCAACCGACTAGCACATGCTAAACAGTATTAAAGAAAGGTACTGCAAGGATTAAAAAACAAATAAGATTTATCTTGGTTCCCAAGTAGCTCATGATCCCATAGGGAGAATATGACAAGAAGACAAATAACAATAATACAAGGAAGTTTAGGATCCCAATTAAATAAGGATGCTAAGAGAAACAAAGCACAAAGTATCCCTGGATGTTGAAAGGAAGCAGAGGTCATATCAGGTTGGAGATCCGAAGTCCAACTGAACTCTTGATTTACCGGTCTTATTTACTGCAGTCTCAGTTTGGGAGAAAGAAGTAAACAATAAGTTCATTTCAGAGATTTTATTAAAAAAATAAAGAAGAATTAGTCATACAGTATCTTCAAGTAATTATGGAATAAACCCTATCTCCAGGGAAGATTGTTTTTCATGGAATAGCTAACGGGCCTTAAACACTTTGGGAAATGCTTTATAAGCCGCAGACAACTTTCAAAAGTAGTTTTCTGAACATTTGGATCCCAGTGTGTATCAGGAGATAGGGAGCAGGCTTGGGCTAATGCTGAGGACTGATCTTTGCAAAAGGGAGGGAAAGAGAAAGTGGATCACTGGCTCAAGGATGAGAAAGAATGGTCCTCAAGAGGAATGAAGCTCTCATGCCAACTTCAGCTCTGTTTTGGAACATGGGATGCAGGTTGCTAGTTCTCTACTAGATTTTACAGCCCATAAGAATAAATTCACATATTTAGTAAGCCTTCAACAAAGGTGTTCATTCAGTGACTTCCCATCCCACCCTTCAACCCAAAGACCTGGATTGGCATAAGCTTCAGAGGTCATCTCAGAATCTACATTGACCTCCGTTTAATTCAGACATTGTTTTGCACTCTGATGAATGGTCATCCTGCCTTTGCTTGAACACACCCAGTGCCATTGTCTGCTGTTTGAGGCAGCACATCTCACTGTTGGGTAGCTCTAGTTATTAATACAAAGAACAGTTTTCTAAATTGAACTGTTCTGCCCTGTCTTTCACCCTGTGGGCCTCATCATACCACTAGGGCCATCATAGATGTCTATTCCTTCCTATATGACCTCATTTTTTGAGCCTTACTTCTATAAAGCCAGGGCAGAAATACCTTTAAGGATTTTGTGAGGATTAATGAAGTAATATACATTAATCATGTAGCATGGTAGCCGATACAGTAGACATTCGATACACTTTAATCTCATTTCCCTCTCTTGACATAATAGCCTTTCAAATAGTTATTATTAGGTGCCCATGTTTTTTCTCTATAAGAAAATCTTTCTTTTTTATTCATTCATTCATTCATTCATTCATTCATTCATTCACTCATTCACCTATTGATTTTACAAATACTTGTTGAACATCTACTTTATGAAAGCCCCTATGCTAGGCGCCGAGGGTACAGTGGGGAGCTGTTAGAACAGACAGTACTCCTCCTTATCCTAATCTCATGGGAGTATCAAGACAAGCAAATAGGTGATAATAGTTGAGTGCTGGAAGTGCTATGCCAGGTGTGCCATGGAGAAGGAAGGAGGAAATTTTTTAGGTTGGAAGTGTGTTAATTTCTTAAGGCTATTTTAACAAATTACCATAAACTTTATGGCTTAACATAACAGAAATGGATTTTCTCATAGTTCTGGAGGCTAGAAATCCAGCCGGACTGCTCTTTTTCCAGGGATCATAAAAAGAATCAGTTCCTCATTTCTTCAGCTTCTGGCAGCTGCCTGGCATTCCTAGGTTTGTGGCTTCATCACTCCAGCCCCTTCCTTCATCTTCATATGGCTGTGTATGTTGCGTGTCTTTGTTATCTCCCTTTACCTCTCTTATAAGGACATTTGTGAAGGCTCACATGGACAATCCAACGTAACCTTCATATCATCATAAAATCCTTAATTACATCTGTAAAGACCCTTTTTCCAAAAAAGGAAATTTGAGGGATTAGGACATGTTATCTTTGGGTGGCCATTATTCAACCTACTATGGAGGGGTAAGGATGAAGAAAAGTTTCCTATAAGAAGCAATGTCTACACTGAGACATAAAATATAAGTAGAATTCCTTCAGATGGAGAGATGGCGAGAGTGGTCCAAAAGGTTGCAAGCAGAGGGAACAGTGTGTTTCTGGGTAAAGTCCCAGAAATGAGAGGGGGTGGTGACTCGGAGAATATGAGTGGAGTGTGGGTATGACTGAAGCACACAGTAGGTGTGTGTGCATATGTGGAGGAAAGGCTGGAGAGAGGAGGGGCAGTAGGATAGTCTGGAGACATAGAGACACTGGGTAGATCATGAGGGGCCTTGATAGCCATGCTCAGGTTTTTGGATTTTAGGTCAAATGTAATGGAGGTCCTAGAAGTGTTTTAAGAAGTCATCTCACACGATGACATTTGTGCCAGCCCCTGGAGAAAAGGTGAGAAGCATGAGCAGAAGCAATCATTCCTGTTCCTTCTATCATGATTCCAGATCCACCATAATCCTTGTTCAGGAGTCAGACCTCATTTACCACTGTCATTGTAGTTCCTATCTATCCCAAAAGAGGTGAATTAAGACAGGGCCACAGAATGCTAAGACAGTTTACTGTTATTTGGCTTCCAAAAAGCCATGGGATTCCAATCTTGACTGTAGAAGAGAGTCTTACTCAGATTCCATGACACTTCTCCATCTCTCTTCCTATGCCAGCCCCTTCCCAGCACCATACCAAAGGTAGGGGTGAGAAGGAGCGATGGAGGAAAGGCAACTCAATGAGACAAACAAAATAGGAACTTCCCAGTATGTTTTCTGACTTTTTTGGACTTTTTGTGGGCTAATCAGAGGTATGGTATAACTGAACACACACTCAAACACACTTGAAGGCATCTGTAAAATTGGAGTGAGGTTAAAATTTTATCAGAGGACCTTGGCAGGTGTACTTCTATCATTGGTTTGTCTCAAATGCTTGGTTGTTTTCAGAACCAGCAGAGGTGTTAAGCTTAGGTGTTTCTGATGGATTATATATCAATATTGGCCCATCCTATGGCTAAGAATCCATGAGCACCAAATTTTTTACTTTGGATTTCTGGGACCTTGAAGTAGACCTTTATATATTCTTCCCAAAATGGAGCAGGGCTTTCAGAGGGTTGAGGGTTCCAAATATTGAGACAGAGTGGAAATATGCTTGTAATAGTCTGTAGTTTGGCAAAATGGTGGTTCTCACACTGGGGTTCTCTCCACCCTGCTGCAGACACATCACCTGGGATCTTTTTTTTTTTTAATGTATAGGTTCCCATGACTCATTTCAGTCAAGGGAATTCAGATTTCTAGGGGCAGGGCTCAGGAGTCTGAATTTTTAACAAGTTCTTCAGGAAAGTATAATGCTCATGAAAGTTTGAGAACACTTCTGTGAGAGCTCAAGGAAAAGGAGAAACAAAGGAATGAGCAATAATCCTGATGAGGAAGACAGGAAGAGGAATCCCTTAACTGGCTCAGTTGGTTAAGCATCCAACTCTTGGTTTCAGTTCAGGTCATGATCTCAGGGTCCTGGAATGTAGCCCTGCTAGGGCTCTGTGCTCAGTGGGGAGTCTGCCTGAGGATTTCTCTCCCTCTCCCTCTGTCCCTCCACCTGCTCATGCTCCCCGAGCACTCTCTCTCTAAAATAAATAAATAAATCTTAAAAATAAAAAAAGAAGGGATGGAAGGCCTCCTATCAGTGGGCTCAAACAGAAAAGGAATCCATTATGTAAATTATGGTATAAACAAACATCCTAAAATACAGCAAAAAATTCTGTCAAATGCAAAATAGGGTGCGTGGAATAATTCCATTTAACATGTATATATGCATGGAAAAATCTCTCAAATCCATTCATCTTAAGAATATTCATTGAGTTAACAGTGGTGAACAATATTAATAGAGTCCTTTGTCTACAGTCTAGTATGTATGCATCTATCATGATGTTAGCATACTATTTATGGATATAGGAATTTCTATTATATTTATGAATTTTCTAGTTTATATGTAGTTCACATGCATTGTTTTTCTAATAAAAATAGTAAAAATGAATATAAATACTCTTCATATTTATATATATAAAACATATATATATATTTTATAAATCATGTTCCTTACTGATATGTAAGTTTTTAACAGAGTACTTTCCTGCCCTCACCTCCTTTCATACTGTTTTTTTTTTAAAAATCATGGTCTACTCTTTCTTTTCTGTATCTAAGCCATCAGTCATATTCCATTAACTTTATGTGATGAAAAATCAAATTCATTTCATTTATTACCCATATACTACGTATGTGCATATAAATACCTGGTTGCATAAGTATTATTCATGACATCTTTCCTATAGTCTACTCTCTACTATGGTGTTCTTTTTTTCCTAGCTCAGACTACCTGATACACAAATGAGTAATAATTCTAGGTAAAGAAGGCAGGAGTTAGGGGCAATATATCTTAGTGTATTTTGAAAGGCTGGACAGAAACTAAAGGCAGTCAAGTGACTTTAACAGGGAAGCACCTTCAACTCAACTGTACTGGCTGGGAGGGGCCATAGAGCAAAGGGGAGAAACAGGACTTGTGTCAGGCAGCCTTTCTTCCTTCCCCTTCCCTCCTGGCCAGATTTGGTTTAAAGACTCTTTTTTGTTTTATAGACATAGTTTCAATAACCCTGAATTTTAAAAGCTATAGGAAGACTGAATAGGTGCAATTTCTTTTAAATTCATCTTTATTGGAGCCTGAGACCTGAGGAAGCCTATTGAACAAGTATTCAGTTACCCTAGATGATAGAAATCAAGAAATGAGAAACATATTTTCTTTCCTTTTTCCTTCCTTCTGGCTTAGCAAAACCACTGAAATTCTAGGTTACCATGTTGTAAAATGTTTTCAACATATTTTCAGCTCACAAATAAATGCCTTTGCTTGCTTTCCTTCCAGCAGACCCAGTTTAGTTCCTCATGCATTTCTAATGCTAAGTAATGGCCCACAGTCAAGCATAGAATAAGTCTTATGTTTCTTCTGGACCCATGTAAGGACTTAAAACTGTGGGAGAATGTACGTGGAAAGGTGGAGGGTGTTTCTTCTTGGAGCCTCCCTCCCACATTCCATGCTCACTATTCTGGGAGTGAGAGAGAACATTGCTGAGACGTTGTATGTGTGTGGCCAGGGTTGTGTGTAGGTGTCTGTGTTCATGGGGGTCACAACTTCACTTCAGGGTTGCTTTCGCCTGTGAAAAGGTTGGGATGCAGGGGTCTTAAGAACAGCATTCTATTATTGTTTAATTCATTTATCAGCCCAAAGCCATTGAAAGTCTCTTTCCATGGACATCTGGAACTCATTTAAGATCTTCTCCATATGCATATTGGAGGCTCAACAAGTGCTGTCAACTCTAGCGCGCTTTGGAAGCTGCAAATTCACAAGAGCAGCTGGGATCCTTAACGACATTCCTTCCAGCTTCCTAGTTGAAGTAGGGCTGTGTTCAGATCAAAACGGAAAGTTCTGATTTGGCATCCATATTTTTTTTTTCAATTTGATATTCCACATCTAGATTTTTAAGAAGTCTAGGTGCGTAACTGTTGGGATACTTGTGATTTTGGTACCTGCCTGGAAACTCCAAAAGATGTGAACTCAGACTGTTTGCACTTGTAGAAGTGTTTTATTGTTGCCTCTGAACAGCCAGCGTAATGGAAGGCAGTATGACAGGGTGGATGGAACACCTGAGTGTGCTGATTGACCAAAGAAAAGAAATGCAAAGAGGGCAGAAAAGGAAATAAAAAATAAAGAATATAAAGCTGTGCTACTTTTTACCCCCTTTCCTCTCAGAGATAATCTTGAAGCATTTTATTTATTTATTACGTGCACACTCACTGTTCAAAATGCTGATGACATTAAGACAAAAGTGATATGGTCCCTGCGTTTAAGGAATAGAATATGGAGAGAAGACCTGAAAATTAACAATGCCAATGGAGCATTGTGGATGCTGATAGAAGTATCTGTAGGTTACAGCAGTTGCAGAAGGAGCGATAAATCTATTGGGGGTGGAGATGAGGGAGGAGGGAGAAAGCGTTCATGGGAAAAGTGAGCACTTGTCCTGCAGGAAAATACTGGCAGACTGAGGACTGTTAGGAAGCAGCATTTGCCAAGTGTGAGAGTCAGAGAACTTCTGCTGTAGCTCCCAAAGAAGCCTGTAATCCCTGCAGTAGGAGAGATGTAGCCGGAGGTAGACTGACGATCTAATCATTAGAGTCAAAGAGACCCAGAGACATTTGAATGTTCAGCCAAGGCAGGTCTATTATACAAAGGTCAGGGATCTGGTGGGAAATGTACAATACTGAGATATAGCATAAAGACATCTGGATGATGCCCTGAGGATGTTGACTGCAATCTTCCCAAACTCTCTGGGCTTGCAGAGGTGGCCCACCTTCCATAGTAAGGGCAAGTAGTTCTATGGTGTTGGAATATGCTGTAGAAACCTCACCTCCATAACAGGGACCACCTTCAGGACTGTCCCCCCTCCTCTCCTACTGGTCAAGCCATTAACTAAGGTTAAGCCCCAGTATACTATGGCCTAGGTTATGCTGGGCCTGGTAAGTAAAGAGACTCTATATCCAAAGAATTGCAATGATTAGTCACCATGTATTTGCAAGAGCTAGGGGAATGCTGGGCATGGGACTTTCTTGAGGCATGGGACTTAATACCCTAGTGAAGTTGTTAGGGGATGGGACAAAGTCATTGCTGGGGCGGCTCTTGGAAGACTGGATAATGCAATGGTCAACATTCATGAAGTTGCCCTGGCATATGGAAAGGAAGGAATAAAGAAACTGAAGAGGTGGTCATGCCAGAATGGATATGTTCTATGACACCAGAAAACCCATCAGAGGATGATGTTCGATCATAGAGACCAGAGGCCAAATTATTTCCCAAGGCCATAAGAAATATGCTGGGAGAGGGGCAGCAACATCAGTGATTGCCTCCTCTGTATACCAGAGATTATGGTAAGAGAGGGAATCACAGTGCTGGGCTTGTTAGCATCCTTAGGGGTGAGGGAGCTCTGGAAAACCATATAACTGCAAGAAAAACAAAGACAAGAGTGGAGGATCAGAAGGCTGAGGAAAATTACCCCCATAAAAAGTTGCAATCTTTTGCTCAACTTGATCCAATTTTCAGATCTAGAACCCACGGGCTGAAGAGTTGTCTAGGTGCTTAGGAAGATGGACCCTTTAACATTGTGGCAAGAATATATTGTGACAATTCCTTCAGTTCTTCCCCCAAGAGACTATGACAACTTACTTGAATAGGGAAAGGGGATAACCAGACATACTGAGGATTAATGGACACAGAGTCTGAGATGACATCAATACTTGAAGCCCCACAATATCATCATGGCACCCTTTGTTAGAGCCTATGGGGACCAAGGGATAAATAGAATCCTGGAGGATTGCAAAATTAGAGTTGATTTATTTGGAAATTGGAGTAACCCCCACATTGGCTTTATGGTCTATGGAATAAGAGTTGTCTTTGGAAGGCCAAGTAGAAACTTTTGAAATTCACCAAACCCCCACCTTCCCTCCAAGATAATGGACCCCCAAAACAGCATAATCTTGGGGTGAAGGGGTGGTAGAGATTAGTGCCATCACTAAAGATCTAAAGAATGCAGTGGTGGTGGTTCCTACCATGCCTCCATTTAATTCACCTGTTTAGTGCCTTCAGAAACTGGCTAGATTCCAATAGTTCTATAGACTGCCTTAGCAATAGCAGCCCCAAGTACAGCTGCTGTACCAGATGGGGAGTCATTCCTGGAGTAGACTATGAGGGCTGAGACTCATGTTATGTAGCCATTGTCTTGATGAATACATTCTTTTTCATTCTAATTAGAAAAGAGGATCAGAAATGGTTTGCATTCTTCTGCAATGGAAAACAGTATTCATTTATAATTTTGCCTCAGTTCTGTTTCTCCCCTATGTTTTTCTCATTCTCTGATACAATATAGGCTGAAGAGGCCTTGATCACCCAGACATTCCACAGACCATCACATCGATCTACTTCATAGATGACATCATGATGATACCATGACGGGTTGAACATGAGATGACTAGTATGCAGGGCTTTGGTAAACTATGTATGCCCTAGTAGATGTGAAGATTCAGGGTCAGACACCTCAGTGAAGATTTTAGGGGTCCAGTGCTCAGGGGCATGCTGGAATAGCCTCTTCAAAGTGAAAGACAAATTATTATATCTTGCATTTTCTATCACAACCACACACAAAGGAAAATTTTTTTAAAAAAGAAAGAAACTGTATTTGGTAGGCCTCTTTGAGTTCTAGAAGCAACATACCCCACATCAAGGATATTGCTCTCACCCCTGTATCAGGTGACGTGGAAGGCTGCTAGCTTTGAGTACCATTCAGAGCAGAAAAGCATACTGTGGCATGTCCAGAATGTGGTGTAATCAGTGCTGCCACTGGCGTCATATGACTCAGGAGACCCTATGGTGTAGAAGGTATTAATAGTGGAAAAAAGATGCAGTATGGAGTTTATTGCAAGCTCCAGCAGAAGAATCCTAATGCAGGCCTCTGGGATTCTGGAATAAGGCCATGGCATTTGCAACATTACCCTTTAAGAAATCCCTTTGAGAAATAGCTCTTGGTTTGTTATCAGACCTCAATAGATATAGAACAGTTGGCCATAGGACTCTAAGTGACTGTGCATCTGAAATTGCCAATAATGAGCTTAGAGCACCAGATTATAAAGTCACATGGCCCCAAATCAGTCTATCATAAAATGGAAATGGTATATCTGGGATTGAGCCTAAGAAGAGATAGAGGACATGAGTAGGCTGCATGAGCAGATGGCCCAGATCCCATGTCATCCACCACAGTTGTACCAGTGCCCCTTTCCCAGCTTGTACCTATTGCCAAATGGGTGTTCCAATATGACCGGCTGAATGAGGAAGAAAAAGCCAAAGTTTTGTTTATGGGTGGCTCTTCCTGGTACTTGACTGCAAGCTGAATGTTGACAGTAGCTGTATTATAGCTTCATCAGGTATGGCTTTGAAAGATAGTGAGGAGGAAGAATCTTCCCAGTAGGCAGATCTGTGAGCCAGGCTCCCAGTCATTACTCTATGTGGAAAGTGAAATGGTCTAAAATGTGACTATAGATCCTGGGAAGTGGTCAATGACCTGGACATCTGATAAAGGACTTGGAATGAAAGGATTGGAGGATTGGAGATAAGAAAGTCTGGGGTAGAGTCTTGAGAATAAACATTTGGAAGTGGGCACAAAAGATTTTGTTTCATACATTAATGCCCACAAGAGAGCATTCACCGTGAAAGAAGCACTGAACAATTAAGTGGATAAAATTATTTGGTCAGTTGACATTAACCAGGCTTCATCATTGGTTACCCCAGCACTGGTACAATGGACACATGAATAGAGTGGATGTGATGGAGGTGACATATTGGTCCAGTAGTATGGACTTCTTACCAGTGGAGATCTAGCTAATGCTATCTATTAATGTCCAGATTGTTAGCAACACTGAGCCTCTCATTCCTTTTGGAGACCAACTGGCTACTTGGGGGCAGGGTGACTACACTGAGATCTTTCCATCCGGGAATGGCTAGTGGTTCATCCTCACAGGGGTAGGTACCTATTCTTAGGATAGACTTGCTTTATCTGCCTGTAAAGCATTATAACAACACTGCTCTCCAGGGACTTCTAGAAGTCCTGATCCATATCATCATGTGACCAGGAGATCCACTTCACATAGAAGGTGGTATTGGAATGGGCTCATGTCCATTGGTTGTATCACATACTGTACCCAGAGGCCATCAGCCTCATAGAGTGCAGCAATGTCTTTTGAAAGTAGCAGCAGAAGTGTCAGCTTGGAAAAAACACTCTGAGTGGATGGAATGCCATCCTTTAGGATGCAATGTATTTATTAAATCAGAGACTCCTATATGGTGCTGTGTACTCAGCAGAAAGGGAGCATGAATTAAGGAATGAAGGGGTGGAAGAAGTGAGCCCATTTACCATCACTCCCAGTGACCCATTGGGAGATTTTGTGCTTTCTGTCTCTGCTACTTAAGGGGAGAGATTTTGCTAGAAGACACAGCAAGGCTCCCAAAGAGCTACAGATTACGGCTGCCATGAGATGGCTTGGAATCCTGTGCCCCCCGACCAGCTGGCAGGAAGAAGACTCACCACACTAGTGAAGGAAATTGACAATGATCAGGAGAGGAGGTAGGGCTACTTCTACACAATGGGACAGGGAGGAACACAGGCGGAACACAGATGATCTACTTGGTTGTGTCCTGCTACTCCTGACCCATTGTAACTATGAAAAAACATGTGCTGTCACTCAGAACTGTGAAGGATATGATCATCAGGGGCTCAGATCATCAGGAGTGAAAGTTTGGGTCACATCAAGAGGTAAGTCACCAAGACCTGCTGAAGTGATAGCAGAGGATGTAGGGAGAGAATTTAAAATGGAGACTGGGGGAGGGAGCAGAGGAAGGCTAGTTATGGTCTTGAGATCAATTGCAGTGATGAGGGCTGTTGTTCATCCATTAACCTTGCTCTTTTGAATTTTCTCTCAGGAAGAAAGGCCCCCAGGAAATGTGGGAGAGAAGCTGCCTGAACCTAAGTGAAGTGGAGCCACATGGCACAAGGGGTGGACTATGAGAAGAAGCCTCACACCCCCCCTCCTGTAAGGAGGGTAATGGACCAAGAACTCAAGCTGCTGTACTCTGACATCCATTGTCCTATTTCTGCTGAGGTCTTGCTTCACATGAGTTGCTCCTAGCCAATAACTGTGAGTGGTAGGAATTCTAAAGCAAGCCTGTTCCAGATGGTCTACCTCGGCTCAAGGACCCTTGACAATCTTGCCAAATCTTTCCTAGACTGAGTAGGGGTCTAGCATGCTTCCACACAACCTTCCCTCCCACTCTCCTTCCCTTAGGGGTCAGATTCGCATAATGATCTGATGGTTCTCCCAGCTTTCCCTATCTCCCTCCCCATTTTCTTTCGCAGGTATTTCTCCTAATAAGACCCTTGAATGTTTAATCCCCTTTTGGTCCAAAATGTCAATTGTTCTGAAGTTGAGAAACCCTGGTTTACAGAGATAATAACAGTGGGAGTTGAGTATCAATATTGGCCCAATTACTCTGTGATTGCCTGGAGGTAGAGCTCCTGGGGATTGGTCCAGATGGCAGATACTGCACCAAGGAAAATGATGTTTCTGAGAAGCACTTGGACTAAGAGTAACAGCATTCTGCTTCCAAGGGGTTTGGTCAGAACTGACTTGCTCTGAGAATATATGGTCTTAACAACTCTTTCTACTCTGGCTTCCTTCCTCCCTTCCTTCCTTTCTTCTTTCATTCCTTCATTCCTTCACTGCTTCTTCCTCCTGCCCCCTTCTCTCCTCTCCCTCCTCTTTTGGGGCCCCAGTGACTTTTTGTCTCTTGCCTCAGTATTGTATAGTTAGTAAATGGCAATGATTACTCAGTAGTTCCATCATGAAAACATAATTCTCATGCAAGCTGTCTACGAAGACTTTTTGTTTGAAATTTCTCATGGTTCGGTT
This sequence comes from Ailuropoda melanoleuca, assembly GCF_002007445.2. Lineage (NCBI taxonomy): Eukaryota > Metazoa > Chordata > Mammalia > Carnivora > Ursidae > Ailuropoda > Ailuropoda melanoleuca. The sequence goes on from NC_048219.1 coordinate 168,002,590, forward strand.
TCAGATAAAAGGTGAATGTTCTTGGAAAGTTTGAACTTAATCAGAAAAGTTATTTTAGAATTATGGTCTAGGGTAATTGCTGGTCTTTTAGATCTGGAAATATTTTCTTACCAGTTATTGTCCACTCACTGCTAGGAGATTTGCATTAATAAATTTATCACTTAATAATTTTTTCCTCCTCTTCAGTTCTTACACATTTGCACTTAGTTTCACTTCTGCTGTTAGCACTGTACCCCCAAATTAAAGCTGATTTTAATCCAACCTCAGGTTTTAACTGGGTCAGGTTTGCTAAGAATCAAGCCCACTTTTATCAACTCTTTTCATAAAATTGGTCTGGGTTTCAAGAACATAATGAAACCAGAATGTGGGGGAGTTTAGAATATAGTCTGGTCTCAATTTGTCTGCTCTTTGAAAACCACGGTCTGGTTTCAACCCAACTAAACTTAGATAGTTTAATTTAAAAAATAGTGACTAGAAAGATCCCACCAATCCTTGGAATACAATAGCACCCTTCTAAGGACAACGAACCCAAAGGAAAAGGAAGTATGACATTTTTTCTTCTTAGGTTTGCCAATGAAGTAAACTGATAGATATTTTAAAATAAACGTATCAGAATTTATGAGTGCTAGCTTTTTCAGAACATGATCTTGGCATCCAGTCAGCCCTATTTATTTCTTGTGTCTCTATCTTGATCAGTTTTCTTCATCTGGGTTCCCAAATGTCTTGCCTCACCTGCAGGCCCTGTTTTACCTCAGCCTTCACTGAAGTTATAAGGGTTTTAAAATTCTCAGTTCTTCATGGAATGAAGCTTAGCATTTTAGCATTATTAACTATCCGAGACTTAGATCCAATGAAGTTCTGACCTTTGGACTCTCACTTTGGAAATGGCCAGTAGGCTCCCACCCTACTCAGGTAAGATTTCGCATTCCTCCAAGTCCCTTTGCCCACATCTCGGATGACTGAGTTTCTGCTTTCAGCCTTTTGAGTCTTGCTCTTCCCCTGAGGCCAGAAGACCTGACCTGATCTCCATCTTTTTATCTTGGGGCCTGCCGCTCATCAGTCTGTGGGCAAACCTTCTGAATAAATAAGTATCAGGCTACTATCTGCCTGGATTCCTACTTTTTGTGCTCTACTCACTGTGTACAATCTCTTTTCCTCGGCTCAGAGTTGTTACTTAAACTGTGCCTTGTGAAGTTTTGGTCTAACTCACCATCTGATTCCCCAGGGGCCTGAAGCTCAGCTGTAGTTCTGCACTAGTGACGGATAATGAGAGAGTCAGTCTTCTTCTCCACTTCCATTTGCTTTGTGTGGCCATGGAGTAGGATCACACTGCTTGCTCGAATCCAAGATGTTCATCCCTTGTTCTCCGGCTGCCACCATTACTGAAAACGTTCTTGGTATTTGAAGCCCTATAACACGATACTACCAACATCTTCAGAGGAAGCAGTTATTTACTGTTTGGTTAAGAATCTGATATCCCCCACAACAACGATTTCCTCACTATCTGAGGAGCATTTATGATCATATCTTGGTTTTGATCACCAACTAATAAGACACTGCATTTTTTTCTTCTCCATAAAAATGAGAATAATTCCAAAAGAGGCATCCCAGGGATTTTCTGAAGAATGACAGTATCACTGGAAAAATCTAGTCTTCCAAGATGACATATTCAAAGGGCTGCAGTCATTTGAATTTGAAGTTTTATGGATGCTCACATCCACATGAAGATAAAGCAATTGAACCTTTCATCACTCAAAGTCTTTGTTTTGCTTTGATTTTTAGATACAATGAGTTGTGGGGAGCCAGTCAGCCTTACATTTCCTTGGGATTCTCCTCATGACACCTAGAGACATCTCCTTTAATGCAGGGCCCCACGTGGGAAAGAAAGGCTGAATCTCTTCTTTCTCTTGCTTCCTTCTGCTGGAGAAGAGGCTGGTGTGTTTGGGAGCCTTCGACCACACTCCCATAACACAGAAAGAAAAGTACCTTGAAGTAGGAATATTATTCTGACATAGAGGAATTGGCTAGATAATTTTAAAAAATTGCTTAGGATTAGTTCTTTAATTTTCTGCCTTTGTGCTCTCAAGAACATGTCTAATTTGTATTACTGAATATGGGAATTTCTAGGAATCTCTGATACCTAATTCTGACAGGTTTTCCCCATAACACCTTGAAGTCCATCTTAAACTGATAGTAATCTGTTTGAATGAGCTACTTGGTGTGTCTTGTGGGATTTGTCAGTTAGAAACCAAGGACACGTACCTAGAGAATGCAAAACCTGCAGCAGACATGAATGAAGCCTGGCTTACCTATCTGCCTGTGAGGATCAGTTTTTCCTTTTTACAACCAATCAGAGGCCAAGAGATAGACCTTAAAGTTCTGATTCCCATATTCAAGATCTCAATGAATTAGGGCCTGGATAGCTCAGACTACATTGAATAAACTTACCTTCCTCTTCTAAAATTTATCATAATCCATTTATTCGCATGTTCAATTAACCACACATAGAACATTGCTTATCTTTGGGAAAAGGAATGTATTTCTTGATGTGTACAACATTTTTCACAGTACTCTAGGAAAATTAGCACAAGAAGTGCTTCAGATTATTGTGATGCCAATGGGGTAACAAAAGAGAGAAGCTGATGGTATAATATGTTGCGCTGATGAAATTGCTTCTTTGGTTGATATTTCAGTAACTAGAGTTATTTTTTTTTAAAGATTTTATTTATTTATTCGACAGAGATAGAGACAGCCAGCGAGAGAGGGAACACAAGCAGGGGGAGTGGGAGAGGAAGAAGCAGGCTCATAGCAGAAGAGCCTGATGTGGGGCAAGATCCCATAACGCCGGGATCACGCCCTGAGCCGAAGGCAGACGCTTAACCGCTGTGCCACCCAGGCGCCCCTCAGTAACTAGAGTTCTTAAGTAAAGTCATCTTGGATTTCAAACCTCTGCATGAAAGAGAGGAAGCTAAATTCATATCTTATTGTCTTTAAGCTTTTTCCAAAAACAGGAATGCTCAAGTTCTGATGAACTGATATATGGTGTTCTGTTAACAATTAAAAACTTTAACTTTTATTGTTTGTAATATCTATTTTTCTAATCACAAATAATAGATATGCATTCAAAAAGATGGAAAACAGTGGTAGATGAAATAAGAAAATAAAAATTCTAAAATAATCACTGTTCGTTTGCTGCTGTATATAATTTTGCATGTATTTTCACTTTATTTTTACAAAATGAATCATATTCTAAATATAATTTTCTAACCTGCTTTTTCCATTTACATATCACCAAGGGGAAAATATACAGATGAGAAAATTAAACTCTAGTGAGATTATATGATTATATGATGAAAGTGATTTCCATTTAGGTAGCATTAGAGCCAAATCTATAATTCAAAACTCTGAAATCCCATGTCACCATTTTATGCATTTTACTCCTTGTTTGCTTATAATCAAATCTGAAACAATAAATCCAAATTAGAGTGTGTGAGGAAATCGTATCTTCCCCTGATGTGTTTTAGCTTGGCTGAAAGTTTGCTGGGAAACACAGAGGTAAAGATCAATTGGCTCAGAATTTATTGAAAATATCTTATAGAAAATGATTTGTATATTTTATAGATTTGTTTTCAACTTTAAAGCTTCAAATTGAAGTCTGTGTGCAGGAACAACAGGCACTGAATCTTGGTGACATCCCAAACTGCTATAAATCTATAAAAAATTATCATCTAACCCAGTGTCAGAGAAATTTGGTTAAATCTTTTCCTGACTTTAAAGTTGGTGACTTAAAAAAAAATTTATGCTGTAGTAATTTGAGTTAAAGACTTTTAAAAAAGGTTCTATGGGTCTTATCAATCACAATCATTTTATCTGCTAAATTTAGTACTAGAGTGACGTTATCTGTACATTCTTTGTATAAAAACATCTAGCAGAGCAACCTTTTTGGGGTTTGGTGATTTCAAGAGGTTTTGGAATTTTATGAGAGTTCCACCCACAATCAAAACCAATGTTCTCTTATGGCTGATTAATTCTGTCAGATGGGTCAGAATGGATATTTCTTTGAATATATGCAAATTATCCTTCATTTAAAGTTTCTGTTTTGTCTTTCTCTGCTCCATTTGCTTCTCATTTCTCTTCTTCTTTCTTCTCATTTTCCTCTTTACTTCCATTCTCTTAAACTAAAAATCATGAGGATTTTCTCTCCAGTTTTTCTTTGCTATGGGAGATATTGAAGTCAAAGAATATATTCAGATTTACAAAGGACATTCACTTTCACAGACATTTTATGATGCTAATTAAAAGAAGGCCTGGCTATCTAGACAGAGTCAGAGAATTTGAAAGTAATTCATTTTCTCAAATAAAAACTGGTTCCAAACGATAAGAAGAAAAATTGCATTTGCTCAGCAATACTTATCACCATAAACTTGGTTACTGAATTTGTCCTATAAATCAGGATAATAAATTCCAGTAGCAAAGATTTAATTTTTAAAAATTAATTTCCTTTAGCTTTCTTGTATCGTGAATTAAAAATTTCTAACAGGGGCGCCTGGTGGCTCAGTCGTTAAGCGTTTACCTTCGGCTCAGGGTGTGATCCCAGCGTTCTGGGATCAAGCCCCACATCAGGCTCCTCTGCTGGGAGCCTGTGTCTTCCTTTCCCACCCCCCTGCTTGTGTTCCCTCTGTCTCTGGCTGTGTTTCTCTCTGTCAAATCAATAAATAAAATCTTTTAAAAAAAATTTCTAACAACCTCGTATGTTCTTTAGTACACATTTGTCTGTCTTATCCAAAGGGTGAAATGCAGGGGATATAGTTGACTGACGCTTCTTCACCCACTTATATTTTGAAAGGACAGGAAACAAATGTTGTTTGTATATTCCACTTGTCGGTATTTTTTAGCCAAATAACACAAATGACAAGAACTGCAAAGTTTGCATGTAGGGTAAGAAACTTATGTGATCAGAATGAACTTAAATAATGTTGAGAAATAACAAAGATATAAGCAATGCATTCCTCGGGGTTTTAAAGTCCATGTCATTTCTGTAACATGATTCTCTTAGATGAGTATAGAAGCTGAGCTCTACGTACGTGCCGGGCAAAAAGACCCTGGGTTTTCGTTTCAGTGCATTACTCTTACTGCCTTCAGCAGGCCCTGATGTGCCCATGTAAGTGCAATTTAGTATCCTGCTCATGGATGAAGCTCCGGGACAGAGATTTTCCTCTTAGAGCATAACCCATGACACGGGGCCTGCTAGGAAAGCTGCTAAATGCAACCAGCTGCCCCTAAATTATATTCTCCTAAAACACACTTGAATACTATGGTTCACTGAGCCAGAATTTCCTACACGGCTTCTCTCCATCTCATTTAGTTATTCCACAACTGAGTAACCTGTTAGAAAATTGTGCCCAGGGAAAGGCAAAGCCAAATGATCCATATCTCAGATTCTGGCTGGTTATGATTCAGTGTGATGCGTGGTCAGAATTGTAGATGATGAGGAAAAACAAGAATGTTTCTCCCTTGCCTTAGCCAGTTAATGATGCATTTACCAGTTCATTCTTTTTATACTTGGAAAGAAGCCAACTTGGCTACAGATTTTGTCCAGATTACATTCAGAGAAGAGCAAAAAGTATGGTCAATACATATTGTAAGACCAATGAGATGATTTCCAAGATGGTGAATGCCAATTGAATCCATCAGCATGACCATAATTCTGTGTGTGTGTGTGTGTGGTAAAGTACATACAAAGCAAAATTTACCATTTTAAACATTTGAAAGTATGTAACTCAGTGATATTTAGTATTCACTATGTTGTGCAGCCATCACCACAATCTAATTTAAGAACATTTTCATCACCTGGACGCATCAAGTAACCACTCTCCATTCCCACCCCTCCCTACAATACCTGGTAATCAACAGTCTGCTTTCTGTCTCTAGAGACTTGCCTATTCTAGATATTCCAAATATATGGAATCATACAATATATGACCTTTTACATCTGGTTTCTTTCACGCAACACAATGTTTTTAAGATTCATCCATATTGAAGCACGCATCAGTACTTCATTCCTTTTTATGGCCGTGTAATATTCCACTGTGTGGATTTAGCACATTCTCTTTATCCATTCAACAGTTGATGGACACTTGGGTTTTTTTCCACCCTTTTTTTTTTTTAAAGATTTTATTTATTTATTCAACAGTGAGAGAGAGCACAAGCAGGGGGAGCGGCAGAGGGAGAGGAAGAAGCAGGCTCCCTGCTGAGTCGGGAGCACGATGTGCAGCTCAATCCCGGGATGCTGGGATTATGACCTGAGCTGAAGGTGGCTGCTTAACCAACTGAGCCACCCAGGTGCCCTATTTCCATCTTTTGGCTATTGTGATTGGTACTGCTATGAGACCATAGGTTTTAATTTTTACTCAAAATCTGATTTGCTGATTTGTGTTTGCAGGTACCTAAAACCTACTAGAAAGTTTGGTGGGGCTGTTTCAACTTGCAAACTTGAAGGGAATTAGAACCAGAAGCCATGTTAGTCTTAGAGGTCTTGGGAAGATGGTGAATTATGGCGAAGGTATAGTGAGAAGAGAATTTGAGTTAAGGACTTTGGGGCCTCATTTTGGTTCTGCCATCAACAGGCTGTCCATGTAATTTTGAGTAGATCACTTCACCTCCCCTGGGCCTTTGTTTCCTCATCTATAATATGGGAAAGCAAAACTCACTAACATCTCTTCTAGGATTTAACACCTACAACAGGCTGTGAGAACACACTGCATTCCTTCTTATCTAACATTTCTGTACCATCACAGCTGCTACCGCTCACACTGCAAAGGAGTAAAGATGCTCCTTTTCTATGCTTAAGGTGTGAATATAACAGTTTCCTATGAACTGGAGGTGTGGAGGAGGTCATGGCCTGAAATCACTCAAATGCTGCAGTAGTAGTAGGGCTAGAAATAACACAGCTCAAAATATGAAAACAGTGATTGTCTCAGTAACCGAGAAACTGAAATAAGTGCTTGAGGCTGAGGTTAATCCAGCCACAGATATCATGGGAGAAATGGATCCCGTCAAATGTTTGACACTTCCAATGTTACTCTTTAGAGAAAGCTTGTAACTCTTTGGGACTGGGTAGGTTATTCAGCATTACAGAAAAATTTTAATAACACTCTAAGCTTTCCTACTCTTTGCAGTAAGACAAGAAAACATTAGTGACTTGTGACATTTCTGCTTTTGTAAAATGGAAGGATACTAGGCTATGCCAACTTGTTCCAAATGGAAATGAGTTACACTATGAGTGTACCATTCAGGTGGGGTGAGCTGGGGTGCATGATAGGTCAAATATCAGAATATTTACTCTTCCCTTTCTATTTCTTCTTGATGATAAAGAAATAAGATCTAGATGCACAGGAATAAAATCTAAATGTGTGATCCTGGGCAAGTCAATTAACTTCTCAGCGTCAGTTTTCTGGTCTGTAAAATAAAGAGGTCTTCTATTTTGAAAACATTTATTCTTGGCTTTTGGTAAAGTTGCTAACACAAATTATTCATGGCTAGCTATGTTGCAACAAGGGTGAAGAATTAAGAATAAAACACAATCCAACTTTCATTTTATTTTTAGGTGTGAGAACCTAAGGAGATTGAGGGATAATGGCTAAAACCAGAAATATAATAAGAGACCATTATACATAAATGGAGATAAGATATTCAAAAGGATTTAATTACATAAAGTAAGGCACTTGGACAAGTAGAACACAGATTCCCCCTACAAATTGCTTTGACCACAGTTGACTTCGTCATTTATCATTCAAAAATATTTGTTTTCATCTCTACATAAGTAAAGGTCTGACAGGTGAGGATTAACCTTCAAATGAAGCAGCTTCGACATTTCATTTTGTCATTCAGATCAGCAAATAAAACTTAACTTCCCTGACAACCCTTTCTACTTTCCTCCCAGCAAGCGGACAATGTAGACTGAAAGGCCAGCAGAATCAATTCTATTTCCCCGCTAAGGGGCTGTCAGAAGGTCCACAGCTCAGAAGCATCCAGTTTTACCTGACTTTATGATGTGGATGACAGTTCCTTAGGGACTAAAAATTAATCTACCACGTTTATTTAAGTGAGTTCTTGCCCAGCCCATATTTTCACCCTTTAATGGTAATGAAGCTAAAATTTCTTTCCAGTCACTTTGCATATCATTTCCTTTCTCTTAGCTCTCTTTCGAAGTGAGATGATTGACAGGTTCTTCTTTAGCAATCACTTGGGCAGATGATTTTCTTTTTCCTTTGAAGTCGATTTTGAAAGGAGTTGTACTGTGATGAGCTAATTAGCACAAAAGCAGAGTATATAACCTTAATTAGGCATGATAATAGGCTCAACGTAATGGGATGTCCTGAAACTGCACGCTATGCAAATATTAGACTTTTCATTCCTCCCATTACATCTGAAACCATCAAGCAAAGGATGTTTTGCAGTATGTACAATGGCAGGTGCACATCTTTCAACTAAAGGTTGGTTTTTTGGGTGAACTAGCTGGGGAAAGGATTATAGGAGGAGGTTTAGGAAAAAAACAAGCTTAAAAAACTGAAAAGTCCAATTAAGCTCAGAATGAGCTTTATAAATTCAGAGGAGTTTTACAATTAGGTAAAACAATCCAGTTACCCTACCCAAACTCTACCGCATCTGGAATTCTGAGCACACTTCACTGTAGGCATCACTGTCAATTATGCAAATATTTTGAGATCTTTCAAATCCAGTAACCACTAACTGTACTACAAAACTGTAGTTTTGTCTGAGGTTTACTCAGACTGGTAGGATATAGGAAGATAGTGAGGAAATGAAATCACAGTGAATCCCCAAGTCCTAATTTTAGCCAATTATTTTCATTTCCTTTACCACCAACTCCCCCCCCCCTTTTTTTATTGGAGCAGTAAAAGTAAATAACAAAATTGTCTTTCCTCTTTCTACCCTGAAATGATAATATCTAAGGATGGACTACCCCCAGACATTTGAGTATTCGACCACTGAATAATTGAGAGCTCACAATACATAATTCTCAGTTTATGTCTGGAGTTGTGACTTTTCAAACTCAATCGGGGACTTATAAAATAAGCTATTTGGTTTCAGATACGGATGGGAACACTGATAACAGCAGATAGTAAGTGCGTATGAGAATAGTCAGTCCCTGATTTAAGTGTGATGTACCATCCATTCATTATAATAAGAGCCGAAGTTTGAAATCCATAGTTTTCTCCGTATTTAATATATAAGCTAACATTTACTAAGCACATACTATATTCTAGACACAGTTTTTAACATTTTATTGGCATAGCCTCATTGAATCATCACAATAACTGTATAAGATAGCTACCATAGTTAGCTATATTTTACAGAGGAGGAAGCTCAGGATCAGAGAAGCTCAAAAACTATACCCAAGATCACACATCTAGTAAGCAGTAGAGTCAGAATTTGAACTCATGTCTGACTCCAGCCATGCTCTTACCACTGTGCTGGGCTCATTAGTGCCTGTCAGCCCCCTGATCAAATCCTTTCTTACCATTACTTTTCCCAGAGCTGGAAATGAGATGCAAGAAAAAGAAAAAGGATTGAGACCTAAATCGAAATGGAGAAATTCTCCATCACCTGTTATGTACAGGGGGGACCCTAGTTAGATGCTGTATGTGGGGTGAATGTGTGAGTGTCATGGAAACAGAGTTTGAAATAGGGCAGACAGAACTGCACACAATTGACTGTAATAAATACAACATATTATTATTGTACATGAGCTAATAGGGAAAAAGTAAGTACTGGATGGGAATGAGTCCAGGATTTAAATCCAGTCTTTGTCACTCATCAGCTGTGGGATTGAATCAACCAGGGACTGTATAGGAAATAGATGGTTCAAATAACAAAGTCGGAGAAGGACTATTTTAAGAGGTATAAGGAGGGTAAGGAACAGAAAACGTTAATGTACACAGATGCTAGCAACACACTGGAAGCTGGTCTACTCCCAGGGCTGAAAGGACCAGGGGAAGAAACAGTGAGAATTGGCTCATAGGAGGGGTAGGGGGTACCTGACACAAGCTGTGGTTGTGCAGAGCCACTGTTACTGCCAGAGATAAGGTCCTGAATCTGGGAGAGAGCAGGGAAGAAATACCCTGACCTCCATCTCTTGCCTTTGGATCTTTTTCCAGTGTTTCCCATCTCCTGATCCCTCCCAGAAGCCAGTCTGCCAGAGAACCCTGTGGTCCATGGGGGTCTGTCTCCCAGGTGGAAAATGGATGTAAGGAAGGGGGATGGAGAATTGCCCTGAGCAAGTCACTTCTTCTCTTTAAATTTCAGTTTGCTTATCTGTAGTATGGTACCTACCGTTGTAATAGTGGCCTTACAATTTTTTACTTTCCACTTTTTATTTTGAAAAACTTCAACTGTACAAAGAATTTTTAAGAATAGTACCATGAGGGGCGCCTGGGTGGCTCAGTCATTAAGCGTCTGCCTTCAGCTCAGCTCATGATCGCAGGGTCCTGGGATCCAGCCCTGCACTGGGCTCCCTGCTCTGCGGGAAGCCTGCTTCTCCCTCTCCCACTTCCCCTGCTTGTGTTCCCTCTCTCGCTCTCTCTCTCTCTGTCAAATAAATAAATAAAATCTTAAAAAAAAAAGAACACACAGATATTCTCTTCACTTAGATTCACCAATTGTTAACTTTTGTCACTGTTGTTTTTTTCTTTTTCTCTCTGTAATCACACAGACATACACACTTATTCTTGTGAGCCATTTGAGAGTTGCTTGCTGACATCCTGCTACTTTATCCCTAAACACTTAAACAAATATCATCTAAAAACAAGATGTTTCCCTACATAACCCTGGTTAAATGATCACACCCAGCAAATTTAACATCAATAGGTTGTCAAACATAGTCTATATTCAAATTTCCTCAAGTGTCTCAATAATGTGCTTTGTAGTGTTCAATTTTTAACCAAGGATCATATATTGGATTTTATTGTCATGTCTCCTTAATCTCCTTTAATCTAGAACAATTTTCCAGGTTTTTTTTCTTTTTTAATCTTTCATGATATTAACATTTTTGAAGAATCAAAGGCCCATTCTGAAGGCCAGTTGTTTTGCAGAATGATCCCAGTATGGATTTGCCTAGTTGTTTTTTCCATGATTAGATTCAGTTTAACCAATTTTGTCAATAATACTACAGAGGTGCTGTGTTCTCAGAGCATTATATCTGGAGTCACATGATGTCAAAATATCTCATCATGGGTGATCTTTAGTTTGAGCACCTGGTTAAGGCAGTATCTGCTAGATTTATTCATTATCTTTTCCCTTTGTTATTATCCAGTAATCTATGGGATGATACATGTGAATGTATCTTTTTTACCAACATTCATTTTACCCAACGTTTTTCAAAATGATTGAATTATCTTGCTGTTGCAGAAATAGTTTTACGAAAGTATAATTAGGGGACTTGGCAAACTTCTTTGAAAGGTCCTATTAAAACCCTCATGTCTTCTTATATTAAACTATCTTCATTAATTTAGCTATTCATTTAATAAATATTTATAGCGTTCTTCAGTGAAGACTTGCCTGTGAAATTCTCATCAGTGGCTTCATGGTTACCCAAACCAATGTCTCCAGCTCAGATCTTTCTTCTGTGTTCCAGACCACACTGACAATTATTTTTGCGTCTCTCCACCTTACCATCTATAGATAAACTCAATGTGCCCAAAAGGAACTCATCATTTTCACTTCCTGATCTGCTCTTCTTATGTTCCCTACTCTAGGAAACTGTACTTCTGTTTTCTTAATGACTCTATAAATAAAAAGGAGTCTTTTTCTTGAATGTCCAGATACTACAGTAGGTCTCTTATACATGCTACCTGCATTATCTCATTTAATCCTTGTCATAGCCTCAAGATATAGTCACTATTTTCTGGAAGACATTGGACTGTGAGCCCCAGATCAAGAGCTAGCAACTCTTCATGCTAGGATTCAAATCTAGTTCTCTAGAACTAGAACTCTAGTTCTCTAGTTCAAATCTAGTTCTCTTTGACCTTAAAGCCTTTGCTTTAGTGTAGTGATTAACAGCATCACTGGCTTCAAATCCTGGCTCTACCACTGATTATGGGGGATTGAATAAATCTCAAGTCTCGGTGCCTTGGTTTTCTCTTAAATAAATTGAGAAAAACTGTAATCCCTGCCTTATTGGGTTGTTTTGAGACTTGAATGAGATAATATTGACAAACATTTCAACAATTCTTGGCAGTACCACAGTACCTCTCAAGCCATAAATCTGGTGTTTTCCATCCATTCACTGCTTTTGGATTAGTCCCCTTAGGAACTTTGTCACCACTGTTGTCATTGCCTTAGTTTAGACCAGGAACTGGCATGGTCTGCAGGCCAAATCCAGCCTCCACCCGTTTTTGTAAATAATGTTCTTTTTTTAATTGGGGCATAATTGATATTGTGAATTATGTTTTATTGGAACACAGCCATGCCCATTCATTTATGTATTTTCTGTGGCTGTTTTCACCCTGCAACAGCAGAGTTGAGTAGTGACAACAGGGACCATACGACCTGCAAAGCCTAATATATTTATTTACTGTCTGTCCTTTTACAGAAGTTTGCCAATTCCTGATTGCCTGGGGTATTGCAATAGCAATACAAGGGGGAGTTTCCCTAGGATGTGAACTCAGCCACGCTAATTTGCTCCTTTCAGTTCACTGGCCCCCAGTGCCAAGGACATCAGCTTCCACCTACTGTGGAGTTCCATACTAGACTTGTCCTCTGACCATAATGAGTGTTTTATGCCCTTTCCAATCTTGGCACATGCTATTCTTTTTGTCTCAATACCCACCCCTGGCTCTTGTCCTCAATAGTAAGCTCAGGTGTAACTTTTTCTGATTTCCACAGGCTGAACCAATGGCTTCTGCTCTTCTATGGCTGTGCAACATCCTTCAATTTCAGCATTTCTCCACTCTCTCATGATCATAGGTTTACCTATCTTCCCTGCTACTTCTGTGGGCTCCTCTCAAGGGCCTGAACATACTTTTTCCAGTTTTGTATCTTCAGTACCCCGTCCGGGATCTGGCCTTTAGTAAAAGCCCATTAGGTTGCTCCTGTCTGCTGGCATTTCAGCTGGGTTTGAAGGCTTATATAAGGTGCTAGGGGAGTATAGAAAACAGCCTCAGGAGAGGCTCCCGGGGGAGCTGTCACATTAGCTAACCCCTGGAGGATGAGAAGGAGGATTAAATAAGATAATGGGAGAAAACAGGCATTGGAAAAGCATGGGTAAAGTTGATGAGACCCAAAAGAGGTGTGTTGTAGAAAGGACAAGCAGAAGAAGGGGGCATGTGAGGAAATGCTGGAAGCCAGGCTAAAAAGAGAGGCATTAGGTCCATATTCTATAAAGCGTCCTCTGCTGTGCTAAGCTATTTGAACAATGGGAAACCATAAAGGACTGGAGCAGGCAAACACTGTATTCCATGCTGTAACTGTTCATATGTCAGTCTTCTAGAAGTCCCTTAAAACATTAACTATGTTTTGTCTGGTCATCATTCAGTCTAAGTGCACACACCATATCACTGGCATATCATAGGTTCTCAATAAATGTCTCTTTCATTATTCAAATATATGAAAACTCTTCAGTATTAAGGGAGGTAGTCCCCAATATTAAGTATTCTCTTACAGGAGGAACCCTTATCCTATTTACAGTTTTCATAAATTTAAGAACTTCAGTCATATTTAACCTTAGGCCTTGGATTTTATGCTTGAAAAATTCCCTTTAGAAAGAAAAACAAGTCTATCCTCTTATGGAAGGTTTGAATCTCTTGGGTCATTTTGGCTGACATTTTCTGGACCTTCTCCAACTCTTTGTTAAGGCTTTCAAGAATACCTGAATTCTTTCCTAATCTGCAAACCAGAGGCAAATTTGTTTATTTCTTATGATTTTTGTTTTTTCTCTCAATGAAATGCTAAATGGAACTTGGAGAAATAAACTCTTATTTGTAAACTTGCCAGAGATGGTGAATGCAAAGCTTTTATTAATGATGCCCACAGACTAATGCTGCCATAGGTCAAGGGCTCAGACCAGCAGCTTAGCAGTTTTGGAGATGTGAATGAAGTAAATTGGCCGATAAAAGATGCCTAGATAATTGGACAAATTGGGACCTAGGGAGACTCCTGCACTCCAGGAAATTCTCCAAGTCTCCACTTATCCTCAAAGTGAACAAGAAGCTTCAGTTTCAAATTGAGTGCATTTTCCATCCATGGATTGGCTTGTTTTGTTCAGTTTTACTTTGAGTGTTTGAGGTTATCTTTTCGACGTAACAGCTAAACCCACGGCTTCCTTTCTCGTAAAACCAAAACAAAAAGGCTTTCTATTCAGGTACCTTCTGTGTGTGCACATGTATAGTACATACCTGGGATCAAAGCCAGCTATATAAAGTCCTTGATTCTGTGTGGGTTCAAACACATATCAAAGCTTCAGGATCCTGAAAGGTTTCACTCTGCTTCCTGAAGACCTGAACACTGCTCCCATTAAGCCATGGCTTGCTTTGGATTCCGGAGGCATGGGGCTCAGCTGGACCTGGCTTCTAGGACCTGGCCCTGCACCGCTCTGTTTTCTCTTCTATTTATCCCAGTCTTCTCCAAAGGTGAGTGAGGTTTTTGGAGGATGAAGGTGGAGGAGGTGTTTCTCCCACCTGCGTTTCATTTCTTTTAGCAGTCAAGGGCAGTGATTGATTTATAACAAGGCCAGAGGCTTAAGGTAAAACTCCGATCTCCTGGGTTGGATGGCTCTGTATTCCAAGGCAATCAGGGGACAGCTGGCAGCAGCAAATAAGCAGAGATACAGCTCATAGCGGAGCACCAGGCATTGACTAGCTTAATGGATGTATCTGAGTTGGTCTGAGAGATGAGCAATTTCAGACACTTCTATAAGATTGGAAGAAAATACTGTAAATTTAAGTGATTTAAGAGAGGAAAGATATCTGTAGCCCTTAATGTATTTAAGCTTGGAATCAGGGTAAACGCAAGAATTTCCTTTTTAAAAAACATGAATTTAAGCGACTCATATAAAGTTTCTTTCCCACCCAATTTAAGATTTTAAGACCTTCTAATTCACTTTTATAAACAAATCAGCTTGTTTAAAATGTATGCCTTCTCTACTCAATTCAAAGTTTTAAGGTCCTCGGTCAATTCTATAAACTAATTAGCTAATTACTTAAAAAATGAAAGCAGTTTGAAATGGTAAAACAAAAAAAAATGAAGGGGAGAAAGAAAGAAAAACAAAGAAAACCATCAGTCTGTTTGGCATAAGATCCTTAATGACCACCTGATCTATCTGGGGGCTTCCGATGCAGATTCCCCAGTTTTCAGAGGAAATCTTTTGGAGGTTGATACCAGGTTTGCTGTAGGACAAAAAATGGTGAGAGTCCTCACTGAATTTCAACTTTATTTCCCTCTAGACCGTCTCAGTTAAGAAGCCATGTGGTTTATATGAAATATCTTAGGTGCTCAAAAGATATTTGATGATTAAATTATTCCCAGATGAGAAATACTAATGTACATTTTCCTATTCTACACGTTTGAACATGTGAAGATTACTCTTAAGAGTAATTACCTTTACTTTGTAGAAAATTTATCTCAACCTATAACTGAGATCGTCCCACTAAAAAATGAGTGTGACCAGATTTGGTGATGATAACTGGGAACTTGCCTAGGGGGAGGGCAGGAAACTTGGTCTTTAGACTTATCGTCAATCCAACAAAGATTATTCAGTGATCGTATGGGCAGGTTCTAATGGTGGCTCCCAGGAGTTTATAAGCCAAAGGCAGAAGCTGCAAGAGGTGTGATTAGTGCACAAAAAACCCTTTAATACAGGGTAGAACTTGATTAAATACTGCAACAGAGTTGTAATAGTGGAAAGCTGCTCTGATAGACAGGGATGAGGGTTGGGGAAGAAGACTGTTATCTAGCCAGTGAGGGCTGCTGGATTAACCCTAGCAATGGCTGCTACCATACTGTTCTTTCTTCTGAGATGTTGTCCAGTCCAGGTACTTGGGAGAAGGGACTAGTGATAGAGTGATTTCTGTAGAGTGATTTATACACAGGAAGAGGTGCCCTAGAAATTCAGACTGGAGTGATAGGTTGGGATTGGATCATAGAGGACATGAATGCCACTTAGTTTATTTGTTTTTGCAATCAACGGTATGTAAGGCATCAAAGGCTTTGAGCAAACTGAGTGACATGGTTCATCCAAGTTTTGGCTGTTACTTGTTTGGTTGACTGGAGAGGGGACAGGTTAGTTACAGGAAGGTAATTTGACACGAAGCTACCATTTTGTAGATGACCCAAGCCTTTTCTGAATGGAGAGCTGGCCTCCCTTATCCTGTAGAAGCCAGAGGGCGAAAGAACAAAGGGGCACGAGGGTGTTCGCGTGAAGGAGAGAGAGTGGCGGAAGAGGTGGTGGCAGTGACAGGGGAAGCCCACAGGAGTTAACAGTAGGGTTGCCTCAGCTTACAGAGGAAACGACCTGGTGCCCTCTGCTCTGTGGCTTCCTTCACCTGGCAGCATCCCTCCCTCTGACAATAATGCCAGGGAATGTGGCGGCTGGCACAGTGATCCAGGGTTCAGCCACGGTGCTTGATAGAGGTACAGGACCAGGTAAATGTAGGCAGAGGTTTGTGAGGTGTGCATTGAGGAGAAGGCACCATTCTATACCTCAACCTCCAAAATTTCCCCTACTGCTCATTATAGCTCCTGTAGTTCTATGATAACCTTAGAATAGCAGAGGTGGAAGGCACTCTGTTATCATCTGACCTAATCCCCTCTTACTGCATGTGAGAGAAAATGAAGGCTACAGGGGAGGCATGACTGGCCCCAAATCACATATTTCATGGGAGGGCCAGGCCTTCAGTTTGTCACATCAGTGTTCTTCCTGCTATAGGAAACTCTTACCCAAGAAGGAAACACCTGGAGAGTAGCTGCAAAACAGCTAAGAGATTGAGGGGACGGGTGGGGGGAGAAGGGGAGGAATGGGGAGTGTTAGCTGGAGGGAGAGAAGCGCTGAAAGGCGAAGCCAGAGGGTGCCTATCAAAGCTCAATTTCTGTTAGCTGGAGATTTTGCCTGAGCCTGGTGGCAGGTGAGCATGAGTTCGCTGAGCTCCCTCTAATTCTCTCTTATTAGGGATGCACGTGGCCCAGCCTGCAGTGGTGCTGGCCAGCAGCCGCGGTGTTGCCAGCTTTGTGTGTGAGTATGGGTCTTCAGGCAACGCCGCCGAGGTCCGGGTGACGGTGCTGCGGCGGGCCGGCAGCCAGGTGACTGAAGTCTGCGCCGCCACATACACAGTGGAGGATGAGTTGGCCTTCCTAGATGATTCCACCTGCACTGGCACCTCCAGTGGAAACAAAGTGAACCTCACCATCCAAGGGTTGAGGGCCATGGACACGGGGCTCTATATCTGCAAGGTGGAGCTCATGTACCCGCCACCCTACTATGTAGGCATGGGCAATGGAACCCAGATTTATGTTATCGGTGAGCAAAACCATATCTGACACCTTTGCATTGCTCTCTTCTTGGCATGAAAACAGTGTTGCTCTTTAACTTCAGGGGGTTCATTTTAGGATTTTGGAAATTCATTTTAAGAGTTTTTTTGGCATACCACAGGGTAGTCTGGTTAATATGGGTGGCCACCCAAACAGCATTCTGACTGAAACTAAAATGGGTTGGGGATAGTGTTTTTTCTACTGGAGGTGGGGGCACTCGTTCTGGAGCGATAGCCATCATGAGGTTTGGCCTTGGGCCTTTGACGGGACACTCCCGGGGAAGTGGCCTCCCGGAGCCAGACTGACCTGTGGACTAGCAATATCTAGGGGTGGACACCAAGGTTGGAAGCTCTTCCAGAACCTCTTCCTTTTTTCACTAGTGGGGGGAGTAGGGCCCTAAAGTTTAGAGAGTGTCTCAAGGAAGCTCTGTTTTGCTTTCTGTTGCAGATCCTGAACCTTGCCCAGACTCTGACTTCCTCCTCTGGACCCTTGCCGCAGTCAGTTCGGGGCTGTTTTTTTATAGCTTCCTTATCACAGCTGTTTCTTTGAGCAAAATGGTGAGTGCAGTGCTGACAACACACCACGTTGGTGGGGATGCCTTCAGTGATAGCAACTGACCAAATGACGCTGCTAAGTTCAGTTTTCTTGAGATGAAGCAATAAATGAAGAACAGTGGTAAAGGAGGGACAGTGGTAAAGAACGCACCAGAACCCTTGGCATTGGCCTTTGAGGTTTCAGGATGACTAACATTTTAGATGAGTGTGTTTGACATTGAATGTTTGTGTGCTTCTGAACGGGGTTTCAGTCTGAGTAACCGTTCGAACAACACAGGGCAGCTGTTGTGCTCCTTGTCTTCAGACAATTGTACTTAATAACCCTGAAACATGAGATTAGGTGGGGCCAAGTGCTGCTACAGAAGACCACCTGGATGGGTTTTATTCTCCCCCGACGGTCCCTCGACTTCACCTGGAAGCCATGTCTTGTTGTCACCCTGCTGGTACCTTCCTTGTCCAAGCTGTAGCTGTCCACACAACAGCTGTCCAGGGCCCCCTGTTACCCAGTCTGCTCAGATGGGAAGTCTTGCCTTCCCCTCCAGCCCAGTAAATGAGAATGCCAATTTTTATTTATTGCAGTTGTTGGAAGAGATGGAGGTACGAAATCAGGCCTCCTGTCAGGATTTCTTTCTGATGGTCTCTTTCAGCCCCCTCTGCCTATGGCTGGCTTTGTCACCACAAACTTCTCCTTCCAGGCCTCTCCTCCTCTCCTCTTCTATGTCCCCTCTCAATTCCAAGATCCTGTTCTATTGCTGTAGATTCTTCCTACCTCGTTTGCTAGAAACTGCCACACAGACCAGTAGACAAGAATCTCAGTTTACTGAGGTGATAAAAATTGGGAACTAAGGCGGACAGACGAAAAGTAATAAAAAGTATATGAGGAGTGGAGATGAGAAATACAGCTCTAGAACAGAAAAACTGAAGCTTATTATCCTATCAAGCTCTTCCCCTTACAGATAAGATGTAGTCAATTACCATAGGCATTTGGGGTGTTCTTTCTAAAGCTTTCTCGAAGTCTCTTTCTCCTCTCTTGCAGTCAGGGAAAATGATTGCTATTTTACATCAGCACAGAGTGATCTATCTAAAGTGAATTATAATAGCTGGATCAAGAAAATCTCCTGGGGCTTATAATTCTGTATATGTACATTCACTTTTTCGACAGGATGGGGACCCAGTATTTGTCGAGTCCTATTATGGCTAGAAACGGCTTCTGTATTTCTCAATAATAATTACTGTTTTGTTTTGTGTTTGGCAGCTAAAGAAAAGAAGCCCTCTTACTACAGGGGTCTATGTGAAAATGCCCCCAACAGAGCCAGAATGTGAAAAGCAATTTCAGCCTTATTTTATTCCCATCAATTGAGAGACCATTATGAAGAAGAAAGAACGTTTTCCAACTTCTAAGAGCTGAGGCAATTCTAACTTTGTGCTATCCAGCTATGTTTGCTTGTTTGTATATTTTGGGGGGGATTCATCTCTCTTTAATATAAAGCTGGATGCAGAACCCAAAGGAAGCGTACTACAATTCAAAGCAAAGGTGCAAGAAAACAGAGCCAGGATGTTTCTGTCACATCAGATCCAATTTTAGTAAAAGTGTCACTTGGGAGCAATACGGGGATGCGGCATTATGATGTGGGGTCAGGGATATAGGTTAGGGAGTGGTGCAGTCCAAAGAAAGCAAGGGAAGGGAGTTAGGGAGAGGAGATATTGTACACACTTTGTATTTACATGTGAGAAGTTTATAGTTGAAGTGATGTTTTCAAGGTAAATTTTTGTGTTATTTTTCTTAAATGTAGAATTACGTGAAGACTTTAAAAATACTCACAGGGCTATATTTTAGCCAGTGATTCCAACAGTTGTATTGTACCAATATATATTTTTTATTTGATAGTATTGTGCATGGGGGCCACATGTGCTTTTGTGTATTTGCTGATGATTTCAATATAAACACTATACGGCAGTGTCTTCCCACCAGGGGTTCAGGGGAAGTTTTACGGAGGGCTCAGGACACTAATACACCGGGTAGAATACAAGGTCACTTGGTAACTGGCTTGGAAACTGGATGAGGTCATAGCTGATTCCTATAGCCATGTTGGGCTGAATTGGTGTTGACATGGGCTTTGGGCTTTTATGTTAGCTCCGTTCAAAGGTTTGCGAGGGAGTCAAGACTGGTGTAACTGATTTAACTCCATAGAACGCCATCGTCAAGTAAATGGCTTATTCCAGGAGTCTTGTAGGTATGAACTTCAAGGAAGCTCTAGTTTCACGAGGGCCCAATTCTTTACACATGGTTAATG
The DNA here is from genome assembly GCF_002007445.2 of Ailuropoda melanoleuca. Taxonomy (NCBI): domain Eukaryota; kingdom Metazoa; phylum Chordata; class Mammalia; order Carnivora; family Ursidae; genus Ailuropoda; species Ailuropoda melanoleuca. Next base: position 168,022,976 of record NC_048219.1, read on the forward strand.
CCATGGACAGAAAACGGCAGCAGGTGGCAGAACGGGGTGATGAGGGTTTCTGAAAACTAACACTGCTGGTGTTTTTTAACTCACTATTTTCCATGAAAATGCAACAACATGTATATTTTTAATTAAATAAAAATCTGTGGTGGTCATTTTCCAACGTTGTCTTTATATTCCTTGTATTTGAATATCGTGTTTGAGTTTGTTTTTAATGATTAATTCAGCAGTTGGTGGAGTCTCCATTATTAGGAATACTGGGAACAGATTGATAAAAAGGCAAATAATGTTTCCTGAGTCAGCTGTCCGCCAGCCATTACCTGCAAGCCATTCTTGGAAGGATCTCTTCCTCTGTCCTTTCGATTTCTTCACAACTATTTGAAATATAAAGCAGGTTACCACAAATAACAGCATAAAGCGTTTATAAGAAACATAGCATTCTCTCTAGCACAAGTTCTTCATCTCCTCTTTCTTGCCTATAAATTTCTCAGCTCAACTCATGCAGTTGCCATGGCAACTCCTGTGTTGTCAATCATGCTCCTTGCAGCCATTTTGATACGCTTCCATAGTAAATGGAGCTTCCCTTGTGGCTTCCGAACGGACTATTTCACGCATGTGGGGAAAACATACCTGTAGTCCTGTGTTGCTCTCAGCTGGCAGACCTGGGCCTGGCCCACTGAGCCTTCTGTGATACTTAGTTAACCAGAGTGTGGCCTCAGTCTACTTGGTTTCCTCTCAAGTTTTCTTATTCTTGACCTCTACATCCTGTTATTGTCTTGTGAAATGCTTCCCAGCGTGGCCAGGGACCACCTATAACCAAATCAACTGGGTCACTTACTACAAATGTTGATTCAAGTGCTCAACCTCAGATGTATGGGGTGATGGGGCCAGGAGTTTGCTCTCCCAAGTTCCCCGGTGCTTCTTATACCTGTCAAATGTTGACAACCACTGTGTAAGCAGCCCCTTCTCTCTCCTACTCACTATAGCTCTCTCTCTCTCCCTTTTTTCCCTCAGGTGCTAACAAACAATGAGACAGCACATAGTGAGCATTCCATAAATGTTTTTTAAATAAAAATGAATAAGTCTTTCAAAATACAGTAATCACAGTGACCTAGAATGAGCTCCTTCTGTGTCAAAGACTGTACCTCTTGCTCTCTTGGCTTTTTATTGGAAGCCATGAAGAAAAACACAATTTAGGAGCCCCAATGGATAGTGTGTTACTATTTCTACTTCTTTTTATGTCTTTAGAGAGATAATTCTTTTCCATAGTTGAAGGCAAATTTAAATGACAGAGAGGGCCTTAGACAAAGAACCTCTCAGGTATCTTTCAGACATCATTAGACAATGGACTACTTTAAAAAAGCTTAATATCTCCTCTACCATTACCTGAAATTCTACCGTTAGCTATCAAGTTAAGTATTGCCCTCTCTACTCATTATCAATTTTGAAAAAAAATATAATCCTGCTTAAAAAACTTTCCCCTGCGACAGAGGAAAAGGGCAAGAAAGACTGTGACCTGGGGTTCCACTCAAAGGGGAGAAAGAAAATTGGGAGGTTTCAGGGCTTCTTTAAAGTAGTCCATTGTCTAATGATGTCTGAAAGATACCTGAGAGGTTCTTTGTCTAAGGCCCTCTCTGTCATTTAAATTTGCCTTTGCTGATCCTTATTTTCTGAGGGTAGATCCATTACCTGCAATAACCAGAGAGATTCACTGCCTCCAAATCAGAGGAGTGACTTTTTCATGGCATGTCAACCTTCATCATTATCTCTAACTCTGGTATCAGGGTCCTGGGGAAACCCAAAGACTCCACTCATTTCAATAGGGCTTAGTTCACCACGGAGAGGAAGGCTGGGCACCATAACCCTTCTCCCTGGAACCACTGGTCCCAGGTAGCAATGTGGATGAGAAAGGGAACCTGGTAGAACTACCAGTGCTGCCGGGGTCAGCCCCTACTCCTACCAGTTTCCAGCACATACCTCTGCTCACCTCCCTTCTTCCAACATGGCACTCTCATTTCTGCTACTTTCTGTTTCCCTATTTCTCAGCCCCAAATATCTTTAGCCTTCATTTTCATATCCAACAAGACTCATCGCAAATTCTGCATCCAGCATCAGATTCACTGACACTTCAAGCCCACGTTGATCTCTCCCCTTCTGTTTCACAGCTATACTTGTTTCATCCCTAATAATTTCAAATGTGCATGTCTTTTCTCCCTAGATTCAGTGGGAACTTCTCCAAAATAGGAATCATCACAACTTTAGGCACACAGAAGATGCTCAAATCAATGTATTGAAAAGTTGCGGAGGTAGGACATCTGGGACTAACTGTCTTCTATGTAGAACCCGGCTGTGTTTTCTTGGTCTCAGTCGAATGTCATTCCATTTGACCAGCAGAACTATGTGAGGGTCAGTCTATTACTTGGCTTAAGCCTTCAAGACTCTGGAATGCGAGCTCCAGCTTGCTACCCTGCTTCACACATTTTACTTTTATCTCAATCCAGTCTTCCAATCTTTTTTTCTTTTTAAATTTCTTTTGAGAGGGGAAAGGAGATGAATTCTTATTGTTACTGCCTTTCTCTTTTTTTTAAACTGTAGGTTGTTGCTAGAACTGCCTATATTTTTATACTGAGGCTGAGCCTTCTTCCACCTTCACAGTGGATACCCAATTTACTTGAGACCGAACTTGCAAAACGTTGATGTCACTGTGCTGTTAATTGGAGCAAAGCCAGCTAAGAAGTTTAAGAGTTTATAAACTTAAGTTATTGTTTTGGGAGGTCTCAAAGCAAAAAAGAAAATGGTTTTCTCTGGAAAGTTATTCTGATTGCCTCACTTCTCTTTTGCACCTGGTTAGATATGTGACTCAGGTGCCTTGGAAGCCTTATTTTATTTATTTTTTTCTTATTTTAGGTCAATTTTCTCTGATCAGACCAGAAAGATGACACACCCTATTGATGGAGATAGAGGCAAGGTTTTTTTACTTTCTCCTTTATGCGATCTTGCCTGCAGGCTGGGATAGCAGTCTGTAGGTAGGTTTGCCAGATTTGGCCTGCCTCCCTCTTAAAGAAAAAAACCCACAAAACCCCCAAAAAACAGAATGCCTTATATTTGACCTGACAACCCTATCAGCAAGAATGTTAATATATCTAATGTGGTGTGAATAAAACACATTCTGGAGACCCTCCCCAGAAGTTTCTGGGCAGGAACAGCCTGAGAGTGGCTGCTGTTTCCATTCTAACACACTCTCTCATTCTCCTGTCCCCATTCCTGGGCGTGTGTGTGGCTGATACCCAGTGTTCCTGGGGGCTAATGGGTCCCACAAAGGGGGTAGCCATTAATTTTCTAAACATTTTTCTCAGAAGAACTCAACCCTGTCTGGTCTATATGGTCAGAAGTCTGACACTCAGACCCTTCTTGGAAATCTTTGCTTTCCAGGGTGTCCTCTATCGTAGCTATTCTTGCATTTATTGTGTCCAGTCATTACTTGGAGCATTTGGAAAAAAATGCAGATTGAGGGGTCTCAGACCCAGAGCTTCTCGTTTATAAGATTGGAGGCAAGACCTGGGGATTTAAATTGTCCAGTAAGTCTTTGGATCATACTTTCGGAAGCCTTGGTCTAACTCAGGATCCTACCATCACAGATGATTAAGACTGAAGAAGGGACTTGGGAATTATTTTTATGTATAATAAGAAAATGAGCCTCAGAGACATTAGGAAACTTGTCCAAGGTCCCAGAGGAAGGCAGGGTTTGAACTACGCTGAGAATCTTGTCTCTAGATTTTCACATCAGGGCTTTGTGCAGTGGGTGACACTAGGAAGCTTTCTGCCCAGGGACTCCTTTTCAGGCTGCTTCTGGAATGTCACTCTCACCATTTCAGGCTACCCCAGAAAACCTGCTTCTCTTTCCACCTCTACCCCAGCCACTCTGGGTGATCATTACTGCTGTTCCTGGCCTGCTGTCAGCTATATCTTCTCTAGCTCTCCCTTAACTTTCCGGGGGACTAGCAAGGGTCTCAGGTGATGCCGCCTGTCTTCAGCAAACCTACAGGAGAATGCTGCAGAGGAAAACAAAAAACAAACCACTGCCAAGAGTCGGCCAGCAATGCCAGCACTATGCTGAGAAACCTTCCAAATTCTGCGGGAAGTCACGTAACAACTCAGTGAAATGATACGTGCTCTTTTTATCACACACAATCAGGTCGCCATAGCAACCAACAGTGTTTTAAAAACATGGTATTAGTCCCACAAAAGAATATTATCTATTCGAACAAAAAGAGGAGGCTCTCTCTGGGAGGGATTGTAGGAAATCTGTTTCAGGAAGCCATTTCAAATTTTAGAAAGCAACACAAATGATTTCTCATGAATAGCACTTTTCCAAGGACATTTCCCTTTTCTTCTTGCTTCACCTTGACAATATTTTAGTCTGTGCTGCAGTCGTCCCACTGTTAGCTTATTTTTTTTTCAACTTGTTGAAAATCAGTCTTGCTTTCCTTCTTTGTAGTTAACTTGCAACGCAGACAAGATCTCAAGTTTCCTATAAATACTTTTTTTTTTTTTTTGCTCCTGACACATCAAAGTTACCACTAACCGTGACTGGACTTCGAAGACAGGAAGTTTGGATTTGTGTACGAAAAGCAGCATTCTCTAGTATTGCTTTCCTGCAGAGGAAACCGCCATGGTGGATACGGTTCATGAGGTCCTTATTCTGAGTGAAGAGGGAAGAGAAGCCAACTTACGAAGCCTTTCACACTGCATGCGTATACATTTATTAAAGCAATTCTCACAATGTCCCTGCAGAAGAGGGACTGTCATCATCCTCATTTTGCAGATGAGAAAACCGAGGTTCATAAAGGTTGTATTATTTGTCTAAAGCCACACAACTAGTAAGAGTCAGGATTAGAAATGATGTTGAATTCCAAAGCCCACTTTCTTTTCAGATGACCATATCTTAATTCTGGGGGTTACCTGCAAAAGGAAGAGGGCAAAATGGCAAGCGAATGGGGATTGGAGTGCTCGGCAAGTAAAACATGTATCATGGGGGTTACAAATGTGTGTCAGAATAAGTAAATCCTCTTTGGACAAATGTTTTAAAAGGTTTTTTTGAAGGTGCTCATTATGAGATTAGCTGTAGCAGTTGAGTTGTAACCAGAGTGAGAGGAAAACAGGAAGTCGAAGACATTTCACAGTGGACCTCTGGTTTCAATCCACAGTTGTAGCAGTAGCTGATTTCCCATTCACTGGAGCTGATGTTAAGTGCAGCCACATTGCTGGCTGGTGTTAGGTGGTATAGCTTCTCACTTGGAGATGGGGGAAAATGGAAACCATTAATACAGCCAATGGGAAGAGTTGACCCTCATGTAACCTGTAGTGTGCTCCCTGCAAGTGGGGTCATTCTGCCTTCAAAGTGGGTTGGTCATAGAAAGTAATGACCAGTGCAAGTCAGTAGGACCTACTTTGCATGTATCTCTATGACTCTTGGAATGGGGCTAGATTTGGCAAGAATAATAATCAGCCTGGAGCAGAAGGGGAGGTTGGGAGTGGAAGTAAAGAGAAGGGAGAGTCTCTGAGTTGAGGTTGAGGGATGCTGGGAAATAGTAAGGCGTCCCTTGAGGAAAATAAATAGAGAACAAAAGCAGAAGACAGAGACCTAAGGATCCCCTCACCCCCACCCCAGATGTCAAATAGAGTGGACCGATATTCTGAGATCAAAATTATAGTGCAGGGCCCAAAGTCACAGGCCACGTGGAACCACATGGAAGATTGAGAGAAGCCCACAACAGAACAAGGGCACTATCCAGCCAAGGTTGTGACAGAGGCAGCTGCATAATTTCTACCAGAAGTCGATGTGTGGGAACACCTGGGCCCGGAACAGAAAAAGAATTTCCCTGCCAGGAATGGGCATTAAAGGCAATGATCCACTCTGGATGGATGGTGATAGAGGCAGGTGTGTGTGGTGTGGGAGTAGGCACTGCACAGGGGTGAAAACTCCTTATGGGAGAGCAGTGTTAGGGAGCATTACAAAGGAACTGCTGAGTGCTTTAAGCCTATAGAAAGCTAAGTAGCATGGACAATGCTTGTGCCAATTTGAGTGTTTATAGTGTGGTAATTTGTGCTTGAGGAGATGGTTCAAGGAGGGCATGAGAGATGTGTTCAAGATGTGAAGGGCTGTCATATGAAAGAGGAATTAGATACGCTTTATGGGCCTCCCAGAGCACTCAGGGTGGTGTTCCATGGGGGCACATGATAGAAAGGGGGATTAGCATGATATTTCTTCCAATGTAGACTTGGGTTCAGAGCCAGGGAAAGTACATTTTATTGGGTCATATTGCAGATTGGCTCAAGGCAGGCCAGCTGGATCCTCATCATTATCAGCTGATGGGGAAAGGAAAGGGGATTGCGTGGGGCAAGGGGTTGGGGAAGTAGAACTGGTTGAGGAACTAGCTCCTGGCTGGGCAGGAAGCTCTCTTATGGACTGCATCTGAGACTTGTGGTGGGTTCAGTCTCCATTCAAGCAGGCGTCACTGCCCATGGAAGCTAACCTGGCAGGCAAGTGCCACAGCATAAAGTGATGTGGTAGGAAATACCCAAAGCCAGAGGGTCATTGCTCTTCTGGAGGGTCAGTTCGTTCACATTAAGACTCCTACAGCCATTTGAGGGTACAGAGATCAAGATCCCATGCTTGGGGGTGGAGGGCTAGGAAGGGTGTCAGGGAGAATTGGCATGCCGGGCGAGTAAACTGAGGCCAGAGCGCAATTGAACTTCATAAGTCAAGGAGGACCACAGTCTTGTGGATACCTTGCCTAGTGATATGGCCATAGACTAGGTCTCAGATTAACTCTACTCTGTTGATCCCAGATACAACCTCAGAATCCAGAACACAGTTCCCCAGGCAATCACAGTCACGAAACATGGCGTTAAAGATGTCACTGATAACCCCAGGGTTTGTAGCCTCTTCTCCCTTTTCCAAGATCTGGCTCCAAAGTTACTTCCTCTGTAAAGCCTTCCTCATGCTGGTTACCTTCACCATACTAGTCCTTCCTCCTTTGAGCTCTCACCCCTCTGCAGTATATATGTTTGTGTCTTCTCTGGTTTGAGCTCACTGTGGGCAACGGGAGAGAGTCCTTCTTACATCTGTCTACCTCAACTTGAGATAGGCAGATAGGCTTTCTACTTTTGTTAAATAACTTGCCCAAGATTGCATCACAATAAGTGGCAGCGATGGATTTGAGTTCGAGTCAGGTCAAGGTGTGCCTTTCAGCACCTTGGCACTGGCTCGGGTAGCAGGAGAACAAGGATGCGTTTGCGGTCATAGACACACATGTGAAGAATTTCATGGCTTCTCTGGAAGTGGAGTCCCCAGCTCCACCCTCAGAAACGTGTCTTCTTCAGCGCATTAGATACACTGGGATCCAAGTAGTCTGGATGGATTGGACCTTTGACCTTTGACAACCATCCTAACACCCTTATTCAGTCACAGCTGAACTATCTCTAACTTGGCTGCCTAACCTACAAATTTTTGCAAATCAGATGTGCTTATGCCTAGTGAAACTGAGAGAATTATTTTATAATCACACTCTCCGGAAAAAAAAGTCAATGGAAATTTTTAATAAAAAAGAATGTAATAGAAATACAATTTTAAGTCATGAATTGGAAAACATGTGGCAAAATCTTTATCCACTAGACTATACAGTATTCTGTGACCATCTGTGGAAATTTATAGATAATAAATTAGATACACGCTGGTTTTTCTGTTTGCAGAACATAACAGAAACTGAATTGAAAACCACACAGCAACATAAAACCAAACATGATGTCTATTCCCTTCAAGGTCAAAATGCACGCGCAATGTGAAGAAAATCATTTGCTTTGCCTTTGAACAAAAAGACCTCTCTGTTAATACTTGTATTAAATACTGCATGTTTCTAAAAGACAGAGAGTTAAGATAAATATAATCATCCACCATGAGTCTAATTTATATTCAAAAGTGATAAGAGAGACAAAGTGTAATGTACAAGGTTAGCCTTATTTTGCTTTTATTCTTTTGTTTGAAGGTATTTCTGTGCCTGGATTTACAAGTCTGTGTCCCTTAAAAATGCTGGTCACTGGCTTTTCCACAGAATCGTGAAGATGAGTGCAGAAAAATTACTTCGTTCGAGAAAAGAGCATATCAGTGTTCCCTGGCCTGAAGTGGGGAGGCTTGCTAAGGTGGGGTGAAGTACCACATCTGTACTTTGGAACCCTGTTCCCAAGGAAATGTCTATGGAGCCCCAAAAAGCAAATTGTCGAGGGCAAGAGGACTGGTAGTCCTTATTTTGAGAGCTGGGAGGCCTGGGTTTGGCTCTCGGCTCTCCCCCGGGTTGTAGACGCTGGAAGCAGTTTCTGGGTTTGACGTTGTTTGATAGTCACCAGCTTGTTCCAGCCCCAGCTGAACCTGCATCCCTGGAACTCATTCTTGTGCTGGTTTGTACTGATGTAATTGTTGCTTAGTTCCCATAATTAAGTTTTCATACATTAATATTCCTGTTCCCTCAGGGACTTCTTTTGCTTCCTAGAGGCAGCATGAAGCCCTAGTGAAAGCATGAGCGCTGTGCCAGGCAACGGCGGACCACCCTGCTCAGTACTGTAGGCCTCTGCTTCCACACTTACAGAATGAGGTTGCAGATTACATGAGTTGGGACAGATAAAGTGCCTACAATGGGCCGGTCATAGGCTAAACACGGTATTATGCAGTGATATACATAGAAAGTATTTTGCTACAGGGGCGCCTGGGTGGCAAAGCGGTTAAGTGTCTGCCTTCGGCTCAGGGTGTGGTCCCGGCGTTCTGGAATCGAGTCCCACATCAGGCTCCTCCGCTATGAGCCTGCTTCTTCCTCTCCCACTCCCCCTGCTTGTGTTCCCTCTCTCGTTGGCTGTCTCTATCTCTGTCGAATAAATAAATAAAAAATCTTAAAAAAAAAAAAGGAAAGTATTTTGCTACAGAGTGCTTTTATGATCTCTTCATGACCTCATAATACTTGGTACAGTGCCTGGCACAGGAAAGTTCTAGATTTTCCCTGTTTGTTTTCTTTCACCTTTCCTTCATTTCCCCTTCAGCAAGTATCTGTGAGGCAAATGGAGCCTTTGCAATCAGATATACACTGGTTCAAGTGGATGCTCATTTTAATGGAGATATTGGGTGATTGAATTCATTATGTTCACTGGTTATCTTCTCCAGATCTATTCTCTGTGCTTCCTGCTCTGCTATGTAGGGAGAAGCCGACCTGAATGGACCATATCACCCACCTTCCTTGCTCTCAGGCTTTCGGCTGATGGAAGGCATCAGCAGTGATGCGAGTCTTCCCACCCCATCCCAGTTCTTCCGGCATCCCTGCTTTGACACATAGTCTAGGATAGTTGTTGTGTCCTTCCCGGACTAAGCTCTGGTTGGGTGGCTCCTCCTTGTTTCCTACTCTCACTGAGCTCTCTGGTCACTATTCTTTCCCTTTTGCCTTAAGCCCTAGGGGAACTAAAGAATGTTTACTATTGCTGGTTGCTGGGGATCTCAGCATCTGCTGTTTTCCCTTAACCCTGTCACGACTCTGTAAGTAGTCCCTTTATTCCAGTTTCGGTGAACCATCAGAGGTGAATTCTGTTTAGGGCTGAGATCCTAACTGACACATCACATACCCTTGGAAATGTCCTTGTGTGTGTAGATCTCCATGGGAGTTGGTCAGACTCACTATCTTCAAGGTCCCTTCGGTCTGAGAGTTTACAGAGCTAGCATTAGAATTCAGAGTAACCTTGATAAATTGCAGAGGTTTTCAGATACAAACAAGGTGAATTTCAACTAAGAACAAGTGTAGAGAAGCATGCTTGGGAGGAAAAAGAAATGATAGAAATGCCAGGTGATAAATGTCTGGCTGTGTGCAAGTACATCAGTAAAAAGACTCAGGGATGAGTAAGCAGTACGTGATGTTGCTCAAACTGAGTAAATCTTGGCGATATACAGACAGCGTGATCTGTAGGAAGTGCAAGGCAATCTCCCAGAGTAGTTTGTCACCGCACAAATCAGACCTGGGTGCCGTGATTTGATTTGGATCAGTAACTTAAAAGACAGGAACTTAAGAGAATAGAGACCCAAAGTTAGATTGGAAATAGAAAATGGCTTATACAAAGATCAATTTCTTTTTTTTCTTCTTTCTCCCTTTGTTAGGAGGCTGCAGGTAAAGAATTAAGGAGCAGTCCTCATTCATATGAAGGGACATCTCAAGCCCCCGTGTCCTGGATATGAACTACATTGAGCAAGTTGCAGCTTGGCTAATTATGAGTAGAATCTTGGACATAAATTACAATAGTCAGGGATTTGTACGCCATTAATGGGTTTGTCAGTGGTGGTGTTAGGGTCTTGACACATTTTCTTTTTATTGTGCCCATTTTTTTTTTTCAACTGTAACAGCCTGGACACTAAACAGTGACTGGCAAAGAGTAGGTTTTCAATGAATATCTCCAGTGGAATGAGTACCTGACTGAATATAAAAAAGGAGCTAAGCCATTGAATGAACCTATGATCAATATAAAGAGAAACCCTCGAAGAGTTGGAGGCATTTACATAATAGGTAAGAACCTGCAACCTACTTCACAGGAAATGATGTAAGAATAAGCTGTATTCTGGAATTCTGCATCCTTTAAGAACAAACCGCAAGCACAAAATTACATTAACGGGTTCCTCAGGCGGCTGCAAGCTGACATGTCTTGTGGCACATGCCAGAGGAGGGGGTGTGTAGAGAGGGGAGTGGGCAGAAACCTGCATGTCTCCTTACTAGATGACTTGGGGAGGAGGAGTGTGTCACTTACAGAGGGTCAGCCTGGGGTGGTGTCTACATGTTTCCCAAATGCTGGTTTCAAAGCACAATATTCAATTGTTTTAGTTAGAAGAGAACTCTCTGAGGATGCCTGGGTGGCTCAGTTGACTTAAGCATCTGTTTTGGGCTCAGGTCGTGATCCCAGGGTCCTGGGATTGAGTTCCCCATGGGGCTCCTTGCTCAGCAGGGAGTCTGCTTCTCCCTCTGCCCCTCCCCCTTGTGAGCACTCAAAATAAATAAAATCTTAAAAAAAAAAAAAGAAGAGGACCCTTTGAATAGGTCTGCTCTACATTTTGATGTTAAACACTTTCAATTCCTTTTGGGTGGTAAAGGCCTGAGTATCGTGCTTATTTCTTTTTTTTTTTTAAATATTTTATTTATTTATGCGACAGAGAGACAGCCAGCGAGAGAGGGAACACAGCAGGGGAGTGGGAGAGGAAGAAGCAGGCTCATAGCACAGGAGCCTGATGTGGGGCTCGATCCCTTAACGCCGGATCACGCCCTGAGCCGAAGGCAGACGCTTAACGACTGCGCCACCCAGGCGCCCCCGTGCTTATTTCTAAAACATATCTTTTAAAATTGCGATCTTGGTTTCACGATGGGTTCACAAGGAGAAATTGCAAAGGTAATAGGATCAGGGCGGAAATACTACTAGATAACAAAGACGACTAGCTCTGAGTCCCAGACCCAATACTAGTTAGCTGCCAGTTTCATGCAAGTCATTTAACTTCTCTAGGTGTGAATTTTCTCAATACCGTCCATTTGAGGAATACATTTCTATTCTAAAAGTATTTTTATGTACATTACTGAAATGTAGTAGTGAAAGGAAATGGTAGTTCCTTTGACCATCATAATCGCCCTAAGAAGTAGGTAGTGTCAGGCCGGTCATGACTTATTTAGACAAGAAGGTCAAGGTTCAGGGATGTTAATTTACTTAGTTTAGCAACAGAGTCATATTAGGCTCAGAACTTCTTACAGAAAGTTTTTACTGTTCAATCTATTTTCAGCTTTATTTTATGGTGGGATTATTTCTGTGATATATTTGCAAAAAAACACTGATGCTAATATGTTGTCTGATAAGATATAAAACAAGTAAAATACAGGCTGTATTCTTAGTATCTTCTTGTTAGAATGTTCATTTTTATTATTGAATGAAAGGAAAGTCACGTGATTTTTAAAATAATGCCCTTCTTTACCCCCTCCTCTCTACCCCTAAAACTCAGAGCTTTGCTTTCTGGAAAGGACTCAATACATAAGCTCCACAATACATTAGACACTCAACAGATTAGACCGCACACTTGGAACAGTAAGGCTGGGTTTGGTGAGGTGTGCTCATCAAGAGAGGAAAGGAACGCAATTCATTTCTGAATTGGTTATCAAATTCTTCTTGTAAGTGACACGATTGAAACTGCCAATTGGCTTTGCAACCTGCTGAGTCCATATTTCTACATCTGTGAAAGCTCAGCAAATGAGCTCTTCTCAGCAAAGCAAGAGGGTTTCGCCAGCAAGAAATTTGATGAGGTGTTGCACCCTGTGGCCAACCATTTCTCAAGAGACCTCTTTCTGTTTCACCCTATTGAATTCCTTTATGATTGACAGGCAGCTTTACTCATTACTCAGATTTTCCTTCATGTTATCTCCCTAGCAAATCTGGTCACTGCAATACTTTTAAAAAACACAGTCACATTACTATTATGGAATCATTCAACACTAGTGCCTGAAGAGACTCAAGTCATTTAGCTAAAGCCCCTTCTCTCATTCTTTTTTCCCATGTTGAACCCTTATCAGGTGAGCCCAACAATCCTCTTCGTTTCTGTTAAAATAATCTATCAGGAAGTTCTCTTGGTGCCATTCAAAATCTCAGGCTCCCCGCACTACGAAATGATGCCTTAAATGAGAAGATCTTGTACTAAAGACTATGATTACAAAGATATTCATTTCCTTTGAGCAGGAGAATTTGTCTTTTCATTTTTAGCATTATGGAGAAGAACAGAAGCATTATTCTGTCTTCCATGAAAGTGAAGCATTACGCAAAGGTCTACCAATGTTTGAGCAATAAAAAATAGGAGCTCCTCCTCTTAGGCTCAGTTTTGGGGCAGTCTTCTACTCTCTTGGTAACTACACCTTTCATAAAGATATTCTGAGGAGTATGATGTGTTTAATAGTTGTGTACAGAGCAAAGAGCATTAAGAAAAAAAATGTAATATGCTTAATTTTTTTTGTCTGGGTATTTTCCTTCCTTCCAGACATTATAAGTCTGTTTCAAAGACACACTTCTAATAACAGAAGAACTACAGCTACATGAATAAACACATTGTCCATCTAAAAGAACACCATTCAGACTGCTGAAAACAGAGCCAAGTTAAACAATAGATGCATAGAACCAGTAGAGTGGCATTTTGCCACTTAATGAATTACAAGAAACAGATGTGATTTGGTGGTGTTTTGTTTTGTTTTAGGGATGCATAGCCTGAACCTGGTCCATTTGTCAAGAATTAGCAAAAGGATTTCAAATTCATGAGTCAGAGAAAAGCCATCAATTCATTTGTGTTTACACATGCATTTGATGACCCCATCTTCTGATCGATGACTTTTATCATTCAAAGATCCACGTATAATTGGAGATACTTATGCTTTTGCTAGGCTGGGGTTGGGAAAATGAGGAATTTGTTATTACCACTTATTGTCACCATATTGTGCCATAATATCATTTTCCACATGTGGAATTTACTAGTCATTTTCTTACAACATAGTAGAGCGGGAGTCTGTTTGTCTTAACCATCATTTCTAACTGGGAATTACAGCCTCCTTGCTGTAGAAATCTACTGCTGTCATAACGCTTGGTAGTCTGTTTGGCCTCAAGTCCTAGTATAAGAGAAGAGGGCAGAGAGAAAAGAGGGGATGAGCACTGGTCAGTTTTGCTAAGATTCAACCATGCTTTGAGATTCCCTGGAATGGCTTCTACCAGCAAAGGTACACCTGAAAAATCTTCAGCCACCTTCTCATTGATTATGCATGTAGTTGAAGAGCCTCAAACTATCTCTGTCCAGCTGCAGAGTCAGCATTTTCTCCTGTTGCTGGTAGGTTGACAGATAGGACTTTCTCAGACTGAGAATGGAGGGATGGCTTCTGGGTCAATGGGGTAAGCTTACATTCAATTATTATACCTATGAGTTTCCTGTTGACTGATGAAGAAACACTAAGTGAAGTGGGTGATCACAAAGGCTGCCCTGTCCAAGAAACTTCAGGGAAAATGAGGGTGAACTCACAACACTAAGAGAAGACTCTGACAAGGAACATGTAATTAACCTACAGGTTCTAGAATAATCATGATTATATCCATTGAAAATGGCATTTCTGTCATATTGGCAAGTGGTACTTTTTTGTTTGTGTGTGTTTAAGAAAAACCCATGAGAATCTTCAGGGATAACAATTTACAAACATTTAGTGCTGGCTATGCACCAAAATGGTTTTAAACCCTTAACATTGAATTATTCAGTTTATTTTCATACAATGAGGTAGGAACTATCATTACCTTCACTTGAAAGATCAGAATTGGAGAGGTGGCATCTCAGAGACTCCTAAGATCTGTGTGATTTTGTGGGCATAAAGGGAAAAGGGAATATTTCAGAGAAAAGGCAACTAGTTTCGAATGACCTGAGCTTGTGGAAGAGAATCTATGCTAGGTGGTCTGAGAGCATTCCTATCCTTGCCCCAAAGCTGGAACCTATTTCTGACTTGTTAGAAAACCTTGGGTCCATGACTTCTCCTTTTCTAGTTGCTGTCTTTGAAACTTAGAGACAGGATGTTCTTGCTAGTCATTTAGTTTCTGCACAGCCCTTTCTTTGCATTCTACTAGGAGTGGAGTGGATAGTCAAAATTGTTCTCACTCCTTCGCTCTTTTTGCTTTGGGTTTAATGTATACAGAAACCAGTAAAATCATCTGTGCAGGGGGCTAAATATAGCTAGGATTTAAAACTTCAGTAAGCAAGGTATCCTCATTAGGATTGATATTAAAATAAGACCCAGCATCACAACCCTGCCACTTGTGATTATTAAAATCATATCTCTTGCTTTATACTTTTCTTGCTTTATACTTCATATTCCAAGCCCCATTAAAAACATGTTTTTTAAAACAAAGAAAGCAACAAAAAAAATTGTGGGTAGTCAGTGGGTACTTTTAAGCAGTGACTCTTAAAGCTTTGAAATGTGAAATCATATCTTTCAGATAAGAAGAGGTGTAGAAGCTGTTATTTGAAAGTGTGTCTTAGCAGGGACGAGAGCATCCTCTGCAGCAACAGACAGACTCCAATATGGCTGCCATTCAGAAGGTGTCTGATGCCTTTGCTAGGGTTTATCCTGAACTTCTGGTGGGAGGTGGTTATTATTCACTATTGTTCAAAATACACACCGCCCCTTCCAAGCTATCAGAGGGAGAAGTTTAGGAACACTTTTAGCACTATGAACTCTAATGTTAAAAATAATGAAGACGGAGAGATCTGAAAAGGCCATTTTCAATTTCAGTGAACACCTAGGCATGCCTGGTTATAACATAGCTGCCAAGGGTGAACTTCTCATTTCAAAACACAGCATCCCAGATTTTGCAGTGGTCCTAGAGCTTTAAAATTGTTAATGTCTTTAGTTCCTGTAAAACTACAACTGTCTACCTTCCAAGTCAGCTCTCTGGTGCAAATGATTGAATTCTTGCAGGCTAGATCTTTGCGGGTAATCTGAGGGAATGGATCTGGAAAAAACTATTATTAAGGGCCTACTCTTAGGTCGCACTTTATTGATTTGAATAGTTTTCTTTCTTTATTCCAACTAGCACAATAAAATAAAAGAAGAGCTGTGTCAGAGCTTCATTAAAAGTATGCTGGTCATTTAGACTACCAGCTAGCCAGCAAGAAATATTCCGAGATGCTCCTGTGTGCCATGCATTGCTGTCGGTGCTTCAAGGATGCCTAGCTGACAAGAACTACTTCATAAATAATCATTGAATTCCCCAGTATTTTGGTTCATTCCTACCGGAGGTGCTTGTACACAGCAATACAACACAACACCCTATGGATGTAGAGCAGCCATGACTCTTAGGGAGGGATAATGTATATTTCAGTTAATTTTCTTCATTTTAGTAACGCAATTTCAGATTTTGATTTCTGACTGCAAGCTTCATTCTGCTAGGCTAGTGGAAAGAAATATTAACCTCAGTCCTTCCTGGGGTTTCCCCATCTCTCCCCAGGATTGTGTCACACTTTTGGATCCTGTAATGTTAAGACACTGGGGTAAGCTTTCGTCAGGTCCTCCCACACCTGTCCAATTCCATTGTTTTTGTCTTCTTCCCCCTTTAGGAATAGTGGCTCTCAGCTACTCCCATCTCAGCTTGGGGCAGCATATCTTGGGTAAGGCTGTCTCTGGTCCCTTTGGCCTGTGTGCACCCTATAGCCATTCTCTTCCTTCTCTGAGGTCTTGCTGCTTTCCAGGTGATGACACTAGGGAGTGAGGTATCCTCTGCCCCCTGACCTACCTCTTTCTCCCCCTGAACCCTGAGGGAGTCTCCTTAGGGGTGAGGGAAATCCTCTATTCAGCCTCCTTTTTAAGGCTCCCTTTCCCTGGGGGCTTTTGTTATAAAAAGGCAGAAAGACTAATGGGAGTAGTTCTGCCTTTTTCTCTGACACATTCCAATTGTTTAGGACTGGATGGTTCCAATAGAATAGTGGACAATGGTCAAATTGCTTGTGGGACAACTGGAATGTAGGATACTTTTTTAGGGGAAACAGATAAGTAGAAGAAGAGAGATAACATTTCCCTAAAGTCATTTCTCCTCCTACTTTGTGAAGATAACACTAATACTCTGAGTCAGTGGTTCTAAGAAAGATGGTTGGAAATCATATGGTTTTATCATTTAATTTTCTACGAGATGGAAAGCGTATAACATTTGACCCAAATTGTCTAGTTCACATTTAGTTCCATGGTGAGAATGGAACTAAACCCAAGCCTTTGGGGTCCTTGTCTTTTGTGTTCTCCAGAACATTCTTACATATTGCAAAAATTAGCTTATTCTAAGGAGAAGAACAAACTGAAAAAGCACCTCTTCACCAATGCCAATACCACACTATTTTTGTGGGTTTCAAGACAAAACCCTTTGCCAATATAACTAACTGTTCCTGGCAGTTTATTTCCAGGAACCGAAGATGTCATCTAAGGACTTGGAATGCACACAGTGAATCACCATTATGTTCTCAGGCTCAGAAGTCCAGGCCAGCTGCATGGCCAAATGGCTCACTGGTCCCAGTGGGCCTATCTGTTGGCCTGAGAACTAGAAGCATAACTTAGACAGAGAGAGAGAGAGAGAGAGAGAGGGAGAGAGAGGGAGAGATTATAGCCAGTGGCTGCTGCAACTCCAGCTGTTGATATGATTCCAGACATGAACACAATGAGGATCTGGCTGCCAAAAGAATAACATATTCTGGGCAGAAGGCGAAATGCCAAGGATCTGATGATTTGCTTCAATAAATGTGTTGTGTCACGAGTATCCAGAAGACAAGTGAAGCTCAGTTGAATTCTTTTCTTCAGTATTATTCAAAGGGATGTATTTTGTGGTTTTGTTGACTTTGCTACTCAAAGTATGCTTCATGGACCAGGAGCATTGGTGTCACTTGGTGTTAGAAATGCAGAATGTTATGCTCCACCCCAAACCCACTGATGTAGATACTGCATTTTCAACAAGGTCCCCTGGTGATTGGCATGCACCTTAGGATTGAGAAGCATTGGAGGCAAACAAAGTCAGATTGCAGTACTGGGTCAGTAGGACTGGGTAGCAAACTTGGCTGTGGATGCATTGAGGGATGCAAGGAAGAGCAGATTGAGAGATGAGACCTGGTGCTAGACCCAATTCTGCCACTTTCCCTTAGTGTAACCCTGGGGGGAAATCACTCCCTTTCCTTAGGCATTGATTTCCTCTTCTTTAAAATGGAAGACTTGTTACCTCAGGATTGTGGAAGGGATGAAATGAGATACTGCACCAAGGAAATGAACTGTGAAGTAGAATGCACCTTTCAAATGCAAAAGGATGAAAATTGTTGTATTTGTTCAGATATGCCTAAAATGGAATTTGGACTTTTTTGACTTTTGAAATGAGTCATAGCATGTTTAAGTCAATTATGATGAAAACATACGTGACCAGCAAGGGCAGCCTCTGAATCGAGGAAACATTTCCTCTGAGCCACGTTCCTCAGCTGAACATAGAATTCTGACTCATAAAAATGGACACAGTTAAGGTCACGTTTATGAAGTTAGCAATGGTTCTTGGGTGCAAGCTTTTCATTACAACCACCTGGGAAATCTTTAAAAACTATTGTTGTTTGGGTTCCAACTCAGACTAATTGAATCAGAACCACCAGGACTGGGATGCAGACATTATATTTCAGAAGCTCTCCACTGATTCTAATGTGTAGCCAGGGTTTAGAACTACAGATGAAGTGCTCATTAGAACAAGTTGCTCTGTGCAATTGAACATTTCTTGTCATGGCCAACTGTGGAATTAAACTAGGACAGGGAAAAAGTTCTGTATTTCCTCCTCATATTTCCAGAACTCCTCTTAAAGAAATTTATTTTAAAATGTGAACTTGGAGAACTGATAAAGAAGCTAATGATTCCATTTTACAGCAACAGCAACTCTGAACATACGACATTCTTTGGGTTATCTGCTATGATGTGATGGGGTCAAGTGGGGCGTCACAGTTCCTGTTTATTAGGCTTTATCAATGAGATCAGTCAACAGAGGGGTGCTGAGAACTAAGGAATGGGCACTTGGACCAGAGGAAGCCCAACAAAAAAGAAAATGTGGTTTAGGAAAAGACTGAGAAATATGAGCCAGGAAAGAAGCCTCACTTGAAGATTAGCCAGCATTATTTGGGATGGCCACAGTAAGTTACTTCAGAGCCAGATAAACCTTCTGAAGCCTTGTGTCTCTGCTTTGGGTCACTGAGGACATAGACACTTATACAGGGCTTTTTTTTTTTTTTCTCTCACCCTAGGGACCACCTCTTTTCTGACTAGAGCTTAGCTTAGCTGAGGATGTGGTTGGCCTCCCTCACACCCTTCCCAAGGAATGTGGTGAGAAAGCCTCCATCTTTTGAGTATAAGCCAGTTCCTTAACACAGAAGCTGTATGCCACGAGGAGGAAGCAGGGTATAATGGTTAGATGTTCTGTACCACCTAAACTTCTTTGTCTTCTGAAGCATGAGACATCATGACATTGGCTATGTGAAGCACCACGCTCTGTCTCCTGTGTACACAAATGAAGATATACTTCATTCAGTTTCTTTTTCCCAAACAGTCTTTGCCTATCCTTCCAAATGCCCATTGAGCCCAAGATCTACTTGGCCATCCATTGTCAATTAGCATTCACTTGTCTTTGTGGCAGAGGACCTCATCCCTTCATGTATCATCTGAACCTTCCTGGTCAAGAGTCGGATACTTCATCTTGTCCCTTTCATAACTAGTGCTGGCACATAACACCAAACACACTGCCTTAGACCACCCAAAGCACAGGTAGCACATACATCCTTCCCTGCTAAGGGTTATTAATTCAGCCTTTCCCACAGATCTTTTCTTATGGGAGTATCTGTCACTGGCTATCATGAAACCAATGGGATTTCTTTTAAAGTCATCTTCAATGGAGCACATTTATTAATAAAGCAAAAAAAGCAGTAGCTTAATTTTTCTCTATTCCTTTTACATAGAAAAAAGAAAAAATGATACAAGCAGCTGTCTTGAGTGTTGTTTTAAAATGTAAAGTATCATTAGCACTAGATTGCTTACATAGGTGCATATTAACTGTTAATACTTATGATACTTACCTAGTGTCTGGCACTTTCCTAGTGTCCAGCAGATTTCAAAAAGTGTAGAACAAAATGAAACAAATGTCTTTTTAAGTTTCTTATATTTTTTCTCCCTCTCTTCTCCCCTTTCTCAATTTTGAAGAAATGTACGATGGTAACTAGAAGGGACAAACCCTCTGAAATCAGAAGGACAGCCTTACCTTGCAGCCAGGCTTATAAATTAATGACATTTTAACTTAATTCTGAGTCCCACTTTCCTTTCTTATATAAGGGACAGAGTGTATAACTGTATCTACTACCCAATGTTATTGTGAGGTTTCAAGGTAGTAATGTCCTTGGCCTTGTCAGTAGTAGGATTTTAAGCAATCACAACACAAGTGATTTTTTTTCCCTCATATAAAATTAGTGGAATCATGTCTCCAAATATCAGAGCATTTAATTCTTACTTTAAAACCCCACGAAACACTTATTCCCTGAGATTAAAATATATAGAATCTCTATTTTAATGTGTTAATATTGCCTGGAACACTATTAGCCAAGATTCCTAACCCAATGCCCACCCCCTCACTATTCTCTTCCCCTTGCTTGGGGTCTTGCAGTTTGCTCCTGCTGGTTCCTGACGCTGTGTGCCAGTTACGGTGGTAGTGAGCCTGTTCCAGAGGTGTGCATCCAGAGAGGCCAACTCTACTAAGCTGAGACTAATTCAGTTCCTGAACAATAGCCTAGACAGTAAGCAGATAAGAAATAATGGCCATTTCTACCTCTGTCTCTTTCATTGAATTTATAGCCCGGTCCCAAATAATGTTGCTTTCAGTCTTTCATTCCTTGCCATAATTCTGAAGGAGGTCAGGCAGACAAAATGCCATTTCTGGGGCCTTGAGAATCAAATGCTCTGTCTCCTTTTTTTTTTTTTTTAAATCTGTCAGAAGGTAGAGAGATGAATTCTTAGGTAGGAGAGGGTGGTCACATGCACCCGTTGGAGAGGTTTCCAGGTAAATTATTTGGTAAGAAGAAGGTTGTCAGCCTAGAAGGGTGTAACCAGATTTCATCTCCAAAGTGTGGTAATTAACCAACCTCTTTTTAATTTTTTAAAAACAGGATATTGTTGCTCAGGTGTGTTACATTTGTGGTCTTATTGGGTGTTCTTCCTAACGTCGGTACTGGCACAAGCCATAGAAATAATGGCCAAGCCTCCTTCCTGTCTCTGGTTGGACTCTAGACTACATAAGCCATTAGATGGCCTAAAAATTCACTAAAGATGCAGTCCATGCAATGGAATTGCAAAATATACTTTTCCTAAAAATAATCCCTGTTCATCACACAAAAATTTCAGAGGAAATTGTATTTAAGGCTGTGCATAGAACCTTCATTTTCATGGGGCCTCTCTTGATTTCTTTAAATAGTCAGTTCCTCATCAGTCTTTCACTTCCCATTAGAAAGTGCTGACATTACTTCACATCTTTTGCAAACTTACTACTCTACATGACTTCTGTAGAGCTCCTTATTTTTTCTTCCTGTTATTTTGATTTTTGAACATTTACAAGGTGCTAGGTGTCAACACCAATTAACCCCAACTATAGACCTTTAGTCTTTTCATAGTGGGGCTCCAAGACCTTTACAGCCATGAACAAAGAGCTCTGTGGTTTTCCCAGATTCCAATCAGTAAGTGAAATCTTCTCTTCCACTCTATTTTCTATTATGCCTTTCCCCCCTTCTTGTTCTACTACACTTGGGAGCACAAGGATTTGGGGGAATGAAAAGTGGCTCCTTTGCATCAAAACTTGAGGGCACTTGTTTTCAAGAAAGACCAGAAAAATGTAGAGTTATTCTCATAAAACTCTCTGCCTTATGATTTAAGAGTAAAGTTCTCCAAGCCATATCTTACCTTTTTCTTCTTTTCCCCATTTCGTTCTTAAATGTCAGGATTTACATTTCAAATTCTACTGTAAATGAGGTTATTATTTTAGCTCTAGTTTATCCACCTTCTTATCCAACTCCAAAAGAATAGGCTCAGAAAGTAGGTCTTGGTACCTCTTCTTTCCCTGGCACCACAGTCCTCCACAGCTTCTGGGCCAGAGACAGTTATCAAATATAGATGTGTTGGGGGCTATACGGGCACTAATGCCTCCCTTTCACCCAGACCTAGACATCTCAGAAAGCCAGTGATGACAGATCGTGATGGTTTATTTTGTGTCACCTCGACTGGGCCATGGGGTGCCCAGGTATTTGGTCAAATAGTATTCAGGTGTGTCTGTTTATAGATGAGATTAACATTTAAATCGGTAAACTGATAAAAGAAGATTGCACTCCCTAATGTGAGATCTTTTCAATCAGTTGAAGACCTAAATACAACAAAAAGGCGGACCCTCTTGCCAGTAAAAAGGAACTTTTCCTGCCTGATTGCCTTCAACCTGGGACATTGGTTTTTTTCTGCGTGCATTTGAACTGTAACACTGGCTCTCTTTTGTTTCAAGCCTGCCGGTATTCAGACAGGAACTATACATTGACTTTTCTGGGTCTCCAGTTACCTGACTACTTGTCAGCCTCCATAATGGAATAAGTGAATTCTTTATCATCTCTCTCTCCCAATCTCTCAATCTCCCTCCCCCCATTTCTCTCTCATCCTATTGGTTATATTTCTTTGAAGAACATTGGTCCATACACAGATGTAGTGATTTTATGCCTGGCTATAACAAAATCTTGATGTTCAAAGGGAAAATCTTGACTTCTAGATTTTCATGGTTAAATATTGTTAGGAGACTTTGTCTCCTAGTGTGTGGATCTTGAATCATGTGTTTTCATGTATAGACTTGGATTCAAGACTGGTTTCTAATCTCATCTTTGCCACCAAGTAGTTGTGTGATTAGGGACAAGTTACTTCTCTCTGGGTTCCATTTTCTCATCCACGGTATGAAGGAATTACAGCATATTATCCCTACTGTCTCTTTTGCCTCTAAAATCTTATGATTTTCAAAACTAAAGTAATTAATACTCATTCAGATCATCTTTATAAATTGAAAACTGGGAGGGGTTTGAAGAGGATAAAGGGAAGGGCAGAGTATGTAGGGATCTGGGGAAACATCTGCCATCTTACCTCTTGAAGTATTCTCTTTATTGCGCCTCTCATCTACTCCGAACTCATTACCATCTGGATCAATTAGAATTGGGGCTTTAAGCTACAGGTAACTGGAAATGCTGATGCGGATTGGCCTAAACACCCACAAAAGTTGTTATCCTACATAGCAGTAAGTTCAGAGGCAGGATGGGCTCCAGACGCAGTGCAGTTAAGGCTCTGGTTTCACTTCCCTGTGGCCTCTTGGTTCTCCCTTCTCTGTGTTGATATACATGGCAAGATGTCTGCAGTAGTTTTTTGGGGGCAGTAGAGATGAGGAAACTTTTCTCAAGAGCCCTCAACAGATTTTCCCCTGTATCTCATTGGCTAGAATTGGCCATGCCCTCTTCTACAGCAGCTACTGACAAAGGGAATGAAGAATTATGACAGGCTAGACAAGAAGTTTGCAAGCTATAGCTTGTGGGCTACATCCAGCCTTTGACCTATTTTTATATGGTCCATTATCTAAAAAAAGTTTTTGTACATTTTAAAAGGGTTACAAAAAAAAAACACAAAAACAAAGAATATGTGACAGGGACTTATATAGCTGAAAACCATAAAATATTTACTATCTGGTCCTTTAAAGTGAAAGTTTGCTAACCCTTAGCTTAGATGAATCAGGATCTATCTCTAGAGCTGAGAATGGGGTAAACTGTCCTCTGAGTTGCATGAGAGGGAGGTGAGATATCTGAACAAAATTGAGTCCTGTGAGAGGAAGGGAGAAATGGATGCTGGTTTTGTGGGCAGCCAACTGGGTCCACAAACACTACCCCTTCTCAGCCTCTCCGCTTCCCTCAGATGTGGGAGGTAGGTCTGCGCTGCCAAACCGAAACACTGGCAGTGATCTATCGCATAGACACTCTGAAGATACCATTTCTTCCCAGATGGGAAGTATTTTCTGTCCTGAATGTTCTGCTTTCTCTGTTTTTAAACTGATTTTCATGTAATGGTCAGCTCTTGTTTTTCCTGGTGGAGATCTTGAACAGACTATATTCAGAAAGTAGACACAGACACATTCTCCCAGGCACACACTCACACATGTAAACACAGTGACACATGGACATACAAAGAGAAACCCACCCTGAGCCACTCACTCAGACGACATTCAATGAACCTTTAAGAAAGAAAACCTGTGCACACTATCATCAGGACTTTTAAAGGAAAAGGCTAATTGCAGTTCCTGGTTCAGTAACCTGGGTAAGCACAGGTTGTATTAGGACTAACTGAACCTATGTTTGACTGATAATATTTCTTTTCTTTTTTTTTTTTCTAAAAGATTTATTTATTTATTTGACAGAGTGAGAACGAGAGGTGGGGGATTGGCTAGCGGAGGGAGAGAGAGGGAGAATCTCAAGCAGACTCCCGCTGAGCTTCGAGCCTGACACTGGGCACAATCTCATGACTCCGAGATCATGACCCCAGCCAAAACAAGGGTCAGATGCTCAGCTGACTGAGCCACACAGGTGCTCCTAACTGATCGTATTTCTAATTAGCCATATGTGCTATTTTCTGAGTGCCCTAGTATCCCACTGAGTGTAATGGTTGTTAAATAGACCCAGAAGCAAAGAAGACCCTGTAAACACCCTTTGAGAGTGCTGGTCCTGGAGCATTGTCTATGACCCTAACAGAGCTTGTGTTGGGGCTTAGAATTCACAGACACGAAGACCTGAATACTAATAAGCATTCATTTTCTTTAAGCCTGTTATTGACTTTGGCATATCATTCCATATTTTGCAGTTCTATAAATTCTTAAAACCAACTGAGGACACTGTCATCACAGCCTCTGCAGAGCTGGCAAAGAATAGTGAGAGTGAAACACAGCCTGGCTGTGCCACCAGAAATTCATAGCTGAAATTTATTCTGCATATGCTGTGTATGCTGAGCAAGGACATGGTTTTCCTCGCCCTCTACTAAGACTTCCAAGGGGAAAGTAAATAGCAGAGCACTTTAAAGAGATTATAAAGCAAAGCACCTTCCCCTTATTTAATCACTCGTTAAACACATATTTATTTATTGCACTGATATATGGCAGATCCAGTTGTAGGCTCTGTCGATGCAGCAGGAAAGAAGCAGAGAAGGATTCCTACCCTCATAGGGTTTACACTCTAGTAGCTTGGAAGTAAAATTTGGGAGTTGCAGTATCTATGTGGTATTTAAAACATGAGACTGGATAAGATCACCAAGGAGTGAATGTAGATAGAAAAGAGATTTGCAGTGACTGAGGCCCACTAGCAACACACGATAGGATGGATGAAGAAGACACTGAGAAAGAGCAGCTTGTGGGATGGAGAAAAGCCAGGACAGTGAGCTATTATGTAAGCTAAGTGGAATGTTTCAAAGAGGAGAAAACACACAGACGCATCTGATGCTGACAGGTTGAGTACAAAGAGGGCTGAAAATTAAACACAGAATTTTATTACATGGAGGTTATTGTTGATCCTGGTAAAAGCAATTTTGGTGGAAGGGTGGGGAGAAAGGACTTGACTCAAGTGTGTTCAAGAAAGAGTGAAAAGAGAAATAAATAGCCAGGGTGGGGGTGTGGGGGGAAAGCCGTATAAAAGCAATGTTCAGTAAAGGATATTACCTATCTAGTCTTTTTGTTCTTTCCCCCCCAATACCAAAATCATGACTATAATTGAAAGCTGTAGGCTGTTAGATAAAAAAATTAGCCTCCAACAATTCTCAAAGTTTGTTTTTTTTAAACTTGGAATTTTAGGCAAGGATTGTATTAAGTTAGGATACTAATTTGGTTGCTATAATGAAGGTCAAAATAGCAATGGAACAAGACAGAAACATTTCTCTCCTACGTAAAGGTCTGAGTGAAAAGATTCAATGATGTTGGGGACCTGGGGTCCCTCTTTTTCTGCCAGGCTGGACCATGGCTTCCATCTTGGGGTCTGTGACGGCTACTGTAACTTCACCATGACTTCCACATTCCAACAAGTAGGAATGAGAGTGAGAGTATATTGTTATCTTTTTAAGGGTATGGCCTGTAAGTTGCACATAACATTTTCTCACTCTCTATTGGCCAGAATCGAGTCATATTCCATGCCTATGTGCAAGGGTGGCTAAGAAATGTAGGCTTTAGCTGTGTAGTTATAGGCCCAGATTAATCTATTACTAAAAAATAAAAAGAGAGAAGATATGTGTGTGTAGTGGTGATGGTAGGGGGGCAACGACCAATTAAAACTGCGGCTATGGAATGAAAACTTTATACATTTTTTTCCCTATACAGCTAACTTGAGCATAACTATATTTGACAAATAACGAATAATCTACAATAGGGTTTTAATATTAAACTTCAACTTTTCTTCATTAGGAATTAGCCATCAGGTCGTGCTGTTCATGGGATGTCTGGATGGCTCAGTGGGTGAAGCCTCTGCCTTCAGCTCAGGTCATGATCCCAGGGTCCTGGGACTGAGTCCTGCATCGGGCTCCTTGCTCCGTGGGGAGCCTGCTTCTCCTTCTCCCTCTGCCTGCCCCTCCCCCCCCCGCTTGTGCGTGCTCTCTCTCTGACAAATAAATAAAACCTTAAAAAAAAAATAAAGGTCATGCTGTCATTTGCTGTGCTACAACAGTTATTTCCTTGTGTTCAGCTTGCATCTTATATCTATCTATTATATAAAATTCTTATGTTCTGAAAACACATCCATTGATTGTATAGTCTACAAAATTCCTGCTGCTTATTTAATAAGGCACAACTTCTCTATTTTTCTATCTTATCTTGAGATATGTTACTCCCGTCCATTGCTTCTTACTTTAGTATCTTCCCAAAGAACACTTCCTAACTCATTTTATGAGGCCAGTATTATCCTAATACCAAAACCAGACAAAGATATCACAACAAAAGAAGACTACAGACCAATATCTCCTAAAATATAGACGCAAAAATCCTCAACAAAATACTGGCAAACTGAACCCACCAGCATATAAGAAAGATTATACACCAGAACTAAATGGGATTTGTCCCAAGAATGCAAAGTGGGTTCAACATACAAAAATATATCAATGTAATGCATCATATTAATGGAATAAAAGATGGTCTCAGTCGATGCAGAAAAGGCATTTGACTAAAATCTAAAATTCTTTCATGATAAAAACACCGAACAAAGTAGTATTAAAAGGAAACTTCTTCAAGATCATCTATGAAAAATCCTAGTTAACATGATACTTAGTAGTGAAAGATACTTAATAGTGAAAAACTTTTCTCTTCAGAACAGGAACAAGACAAGGATGCCTTTTCTTACCACTTTTAATCAACATTGTACTAGAGGCTTTAGGGAAATTAAGCAAGAAAAAGAAATAAAAGCACCCAGATTGGAAAGGAAGAAATAAAACTCTCTCATTTGTATATGGCATGATTATATACAGAAAAACCTAAAGAATCCACAAAAACCTTTTAGCATTAATACACACATTCAGCAGGATTGCAGGATACAAGAGCAATATATGAAAATGGGTTGTATCTACTCAAAGCATGATGAAGGTAGTCGTTTGCTTCTTTTGGAAAATATCAGCAGTTTCTGATGGGGGCTCAAACTAAGAAGGCTCTGCAGTTGCACATGTCAGGGTGCTTCCTATGTAGCACCATGAAACCAGCCTGTGCTTGCAGCATCTTGGGCTCTTCTGTTCCAATTTCATGCTCACAATGGAGTCATCTAGTGGTTTTCAAATGCCAGGGCTACAAGGAAGAGTGTTTTTCTTTGACAAAGTTTCACTTGTCTGTAGTGAGATGAGAAAAACATGATTGATGTAGGACACCTTTAATTCTACTTAAAGAACTGTCATTAGTTTGAGAATGTGTTCTTCCTAACATTTTGGTGTCCAAGATAATCCCTTTGTATGACTTTGTCAGGGTAGTTTATACTAGGATCTTTTTTGTTTAAAAAAAATTTTTTTTTTTTACTTAAATACTTGTCATTACTTGGCAAAGTGGAAAGCTAACAAAGTCCCCCACTAATTAATCAGTTTGTTTTTGAAAATTTCCTTTGAGAAACTCAAGAGTCTGGGAACCAGAGGTGGAAGCTACATTAGCTTAGCTGTGTTTTCTGTTTTCAGGGCTGCACGTTAATTGTACCTTTGTCCTTTGTGGACTCCTCTTCCTTTTTCTTTTCTTTCTTTTTTTTTTTTTTAAAGATTTTATTTATTTATTTGACGGAGATAGAGACAGCCAGTGATAGAGGGAACACAAGCAGGGGGAGTGGGAGAGGAAGAAGCAGGCTCACAGCAGAGGAGCCTGACGTGGGGCTTGATCCCATAACGCCGGGATCATGCCCTGAGCCGAAGGCAGACGCTTAACTGCTGTGCCACCCAGGCGCCCCTCCTCTTCCTTTTTCTCTTCCTCATTTTAGTTAATCTAACAAATTTGTCTCTCCAACTCTTTTGTCCATTATGAACTAGAAAATTGTTGGGGATGTGGGAAGAAGGACAAAATAGTTTGAAGGATCTGAGATTGCTTAACTTGGAGTCTTAATATCATTCCTCCGAGTCAGAGAAGTTGTGATGCAGAGGACATGGACCTTAAATATTTTTGGACATTAAAATAGGAAGAATTGGGTTAAAATTGTTGATCACATGGTTGAGCAATACAAAGGAATTCATGAAATGGGGCCATTATTAACCTTGGAACAGCCTACCAAGATCCAGCTTGGCGTTTTTGTCTCTTTGGAATACTGGCCATCTGAGTTCAGATCTGTCCAAATCTCGGACACTGAAGCTGGGCCAGTAACCCCTAGAGAATCATTTCAGCTGTTTGATTACAAAACATTCTGATGACCTACGCAAAATTCCTGTCTGATTTTTACATTATAAAATGGATGACTTTCCATCATAAGGAATTTTCCAAGTTCTTAAAGAAAGGTCTACAAATCAGGACTGACCCATGGGCAATCATCGAACACTACATCAAAAACTAATGATGTACTATATGTTGGCTAATTGAACGTAATCATAATAAAAAAAAAAGAAATGTGCTTTGACCGATGAAGTGACAAAAAACCAAAACAAAATGAAAAAGGATTCATAGTTTGAACTACCTCATTTTTAATATTCTACTGATTTCAATTATTTCATGATTATCTTGTTCATGAAGATACAAGCTGGTAAACCTGCAGGCAAACCAACAAATATTTAGAGAGCCTGGAGTGTTCTTTTTCCTTGTCTTCAGTGTAGTGAAATAAATATTGCTATCTAAAAAGTGTTTTTTTAAAGATTTTATTTATTTGAGAGAAGGAGAGAATGAGCGGTGGGGAGAGGCAGAGGCAGGGGGCAGGGAGAGAGAGAGAGAGAGAGAGAGAGAGAGAGAAGTAGACTTTCTGCTGAGTAGGAAGCTTGATGCGGGACTAGATCCCAGGACCTGTGGATCATGACCTGAGTTGGAGGCAGACCCTTAACCAACTGAGTCACCCGGATGTCCCTAAAATGTTATCTATATCTTCAACATTGGACTTAGAATCACAGCAGTGTTTCTCTTGCCCTGAACAGCTGTTTTGCATTTTTTGGAGCCAAAAACCTGTTCTTCAACTCTCTCTGTTCGTCCAAGTAAAGGAATGAAGGCCCACAGAGGTTAGCCATCTTGCTAAAGTAGGGCAATTAGGTTTAGAAGCCAGATTTCCTGATTCATAGCTTATTGTTTTTTCCACAGCATCAGATTGTCTTCCTCAGGGCTTCTGCTCTGAAAAATAGACTGTAAAGAGAAAGATTTAAGCAGGCTGAGAGAAATTATGGCCTACCTCTGACAGGCTTTTTGTTTTTGATGGATGTTACAATTTAGTTTGCAGAAAGGGAGCTCTGGCACAGTACATTTCAACAAATGGTGTTGTTTAATCAAACCTGCCTGTGTTCACAGATCTGTGGAGCATTGGAGCCTGGGGGACTTCTGAGGTTATCCAATCTGGGAGCTTCCAAATGATTCAAAACTGCAGAACACTTTCTTCAAATAAAGCCTTCCATAAAAACACACTATAAGAAGCAGTTCCAAGCAAATCTTCTCTCACTGAGGCAGGAGCAGGAGCTGGGATCTGTCCCCTGGTAGCCCTTAGAGCACTGTGCTCTATGGTGAGTATTTTCAAGACCAAAGTCCTGTCTTTGGCCCTCATTTTGAGTCTGAGGAAATGAAGACATGCCTTTGCTCTCTTAAGTTATATCCTCAAATAAATATTTTTTAAAGATTTATTTGAAGGAGAGAGTGCATGTATGCACGAGAGAGGGGGAGAGAGAGAGAGAGAGGCGGGTAGAGGGAGAGGGAGAATCCCAAGCAGACTCTCTGCTGAGCATGGAGCCTGATGTAGGGCTTGATCTCACAACCCTGAGATCATGACCTGAGCTGAAATTGAGTCAGATGCTCAATTGACTGAGCCACCCATGTGCCCTTATCCGCAAGTAAATTCTTAAGAAAGTGTGTGTGAAAGGCAAAAATTTGATCCTTTTCAAGTCTGAAAATGTTTTTATTTTGCCCTCACATTTGATCAAGGATATGTGAGTTGAAAATAATTTTGCTTCAGAACTTTGAAGGTGTGTCTTCATTGGCACAGGAGTCTGATGCCATCTGATTTTCTCATTTTTTTAAATTTAAATTCAATTAGCCAATATATAGTACATCATTAGTTTTTGATGTAGTGTTCATTGATTCATTAGTTGATTTTCTCATTTCTTACGTGGGGAGAATATTTTTTTTCCCTTTCTTAACAGTTAGAATCTGATTTTAATTTTTAAATTTTTTTTTTGCTACATTTGGCATTTACTACTTGAAATTATTTGTATTATGCGTAGCACACACATGTAACTGTGCGTATGTGCATGAATATAAGCATTCCTTATCACCCTTAATACATTAGTGTTCCATGTAGTCCTTACTTTCTGGATCTTATTACACCTAGAAGTTTCTGCAGAGAAATGATTCACTTCCATAGTAAACAGTGCTGTTAATCCCTCCCCTATTTCTAGAGATGAGAGAATCCCTGCTGTTGCTGTCCTAGAACCCACTTTATTATTTTTTTAACAATATATTTTATTATATTATGTTAGTCACCATACAGTACTTCCCTAGTTTTTGATGTAAAATTCCATGATTCATTACTTGCATATAACACCCAGTGCACCATGCAATACGTGCCCTCCTTAATACCCATCACCAGCTTTGCCTTTCCCCCTGCTTGTGTGTACTCGCACTCTCTCTATCTGTTTCCCAGAGTCCATAGTCTCTCATGGTTCATTCCCCCTTCTGTTTACCCCCCTTTCTTCTTCCCTTTCTTCTCCTGCCGATCTGCCTACTTCTTATGTTCCATAAATGAGTGAAACCATATGATAATTGTCTTTCTCTGCTTGACTTATTTCGCTTAGCATTATCTCCTCCAGTCCTGTCCATGTTACAGCAAATGTTGAGAAATCATTCTTTTTGATGGCTGAGTAATATTCCATTTAGAACCCACTTTAAAAAGCCCCTGGGAGGGATGTCTAGGTGGCCCAGTCAGTTAAACATCCTGGAAACGAATCTTGCAATGGGTCCTTGCTCAGTGGGGAGCCTGCTTCTCCCTCTGCCTGCCTTTCCCCCTGCTTGTGTGTACTCGCACTCTCTCTATCTCTGACAAATAAATAAAATCTTAAAAAAAAAAAGCCACTGGCAGCTTTTAAATAATCCACAGGTTCAGAGGTATAGGAAGGGCAGGTGCTGTGAAAACAAGAACAACGAAGAGCCGATTCTGAAGCTAGATTCTTAGCAAGGAGAATTCTTCATATTCCCACGTGGTTGTGATGATTAATTTTATGTGCCAACTTGACTGGACCACAGGGTGTGGCTATTTGGACAAACATTTTTCTGAGTGTGTCTGTGAAGGTATTTTGGATGAATTAACATCTACATTGTTAAACTGGGTAAAGCAGATTGCCCTCCCTGATGTAAGACTCATTCAATAGTTATTTGACTTGAATAGAACAAAAGGGCTGAACTTCCCCTGAGTAAGAGAGAATTCCTCCTGCTTGACTACTTTTGAACTAGGACATCTGCTTCTTCCTGCCTTCAGACTTGAAATGAAACATCATTTCTTCCGAGTGTAGAGCCTGCTGGCCTTCAGACGAGAATTATGCTGTCAGCTCTCCTGGTTCTCAGGTCTTTGGACTTGGGCTAGAGCTATACCATCAGCTCTCCTGGGTCTCCAGCTTGTCGACTGCACATCTTGGGGCTTGTCAACCTTTATATTTGCATGAGCCAATTCCATATTATATATGTACGTACATATATTACACACACACACCCTGTTGGTTCTGTTTCTCTGGAGAATATTGACCAATACAATGATGTCCAAATTGACATTTACCTGTATGTCTTAACATTTATTTTGTCTCATTGACTAGAATTCTATTAATTAGTGCCTCATGTTGTTTATCAAGCATTTTTCTTTAAAAATATAAAGAAACATCCAGTTTCTGGTCCAGCATATAAGGAACATAGAAGTTGCCATTCCATCATTACAGCAAGCAAAAAGCTGAACAAACTAAAAAATCAAAAGCTCTTCTTATATCTGTCAAAGAGTTGAGGTCAGAGGGTCAACTGTTGTGCCTAAAATTGGAGAGACAGGCAGACACAGATAATCATGACTAACCAGAACGGAAACACCCAACCAGAACCCTCTGTGGGAACCAGAGCTAGGGTAGGAAAACCTGCACTGTAGTTGATGAATTGTTGGAGGCTCAGTGTGGACAACTGTGAGAGTTAAAAACTCCAGGGAGACCCAGTCATGGATGGGGAGGTCCCCTACACTTTTATGAGTTTTACCTCCAAGAGGTCTACCAGGTCTCACAGTGAGTCCTAGAGAAAAATCTTCTCATGCTGCTGGCACAGGGAGGAAGAAAAGGAGGAGAAAAGAAGTGAAAAGCATTGGAGAAGTTCATAGTACAAAGGAACTCATTACCATTTACATTAACACCTCCTAAAATGAAATACCTAGGTATAAATCTAATAAAATATGTTTAAGATCTATGTGGAAAAAACCACAAAGCTCTGATGAACAAAGTCAAAGAAGTACTAAATAAATGAAGAGATATTCCATATTCATCGATAGGTAGACACAATATTGTCAAGATATCAGTTCTTCCTAACTTGATTCAATGATATCCCAATGAATAGCTTAAAAAATTATTCTGTGAATATGGACAAACTGGTTCTAGAGTCTTTATGGAGAAGCAAAAGTTATAAAATAGCCAACTCAATACTGAGGAGAAGAATAAAGTTGGAGGACTGACAATACCTGATTTTAAGACTTAATATAAAGCTACAACAATCAGGACAGTGCGGTATTGCTGAAAGAATAAACAAACAGATCAAGGGAACAAAATGGAAAGCCCAGAAACAGACCCACATACATATAGTCAACTGGTTTTTGACAAAGGAGCAAAGGCAATACAATGGAGCAAAGATAATTTCTTCTACAAATTATGTTGAAACAACTGGGCATCCATATGAAAAAAAAGTAAATCTTGACACAGACCTTAAACTCTTCACAAAAATTAACTCAAAATGGAAAATGGACCTGAATGTTAAACCTAAACCATAGAATTCCCAAAAGATAATGTAGGAGAAAAACTTATATGATTTTTGGTGTGGCAACAACTCTTTAGATATACATCAAAGGCATGATAATTGAAAGAAATAATTGAGAAGGTAGGCTTCATTAAAATTTAAAATGTCTGCTCTGTGAGAGACAATGTCAAGGGAATGAGAAGACAAGTCACAGACCGGGAGAGAATATTTGCAAAAGACACATCTGATAAAGAATTGTTATCCAAAATATGCAAAGAATTCTTAAAACTCAACAATAAGAAAACAACCTGATTTAAGAAACGGACAAAGACCTGGACAGAGACCTCACCAAAGAAAATATACACATGGCAAATAAACATACGAAAAGATGCGCCACATCACAGGTCATCAGGGAATTGCAAATTAACAACAATGAGATACCATTACACAACTATTAGAATGGCCAAAATCTGGAACACTGACAACACTAAATGCTGGGAAAGATGTGAAGCAACTCTCACTCCTTGCTGATGGGAATGCAGAATGGTACAGCCACTTTGGAAGACAGTTTGACATTTTCTTACAAAACTAAACATACCATATAAACCAGCAACTGGGCTCCTTGGTATTTACGCAAATGAATTGAAAACTTAGGTCCACACAAAAAGCTGCACATAGATATTTATCGCATCTTTATTTGTACTTGCCAAAACATGAAAGCAACCAAGATGTCATTCAATAGTTGAATGGATAAACTGGTACATCCAAAAATGGAGTATTATTCAGTATTAAAAAGAAATTAATTACCAAGCCATGAAAAGACATGAAGGAAACTTAAATGAATATTACAAAGTAAAAGATGCCCCACTAAAAGGGCTATATATTGCATGAAAAGGGAAAACTATGGAGACAATAAAAAGATCAGTAGTGGCCAGGGTTAAGAGAGAGGGAGTAATGAATAGGTATAGCACAGAGGATTTACAGGGCATTGAAACTATTCTATGATACTATGATGATGGATACATGTCATTACACATTTGTCAAAATGCATAGAAAGTACACCGCCAAGACTGAATCCTATTATAAACTATGAACTTTGAGTGATAATGATGTGTCAATGTAGGTTCATCAATTATAACAAGTGTACCACTCTGGTATGAGATTTTGATGGTAGGAGAGGTTGTGCATTCATGGGTACATGGGTCTATGAAAACTTTCTGTACTTTCCAGTCAATTCTGTTGTGAACTTAAAAACTGCTCCAAAAAATAAGGTGTATTAATAATAAAATATATGTAGAGAGAAATATATTTGGGATAATATGGGAATTTCAGTGATTATTCACATTTTAGTGTGAATTAGTTTGGTGGGGGGGGGATGTCTTTTTTTCTTCTACCAAGGGGGAAAGTGAGCTTTGATTATGAGTAGGGAAAGGAATAAGATGGTAAGGGCTTAGAGAAACATAATAGTATCAAGCCTTGGATGGGTAGAAATAGTAGGTGGTAGGTAGTAGAGGAATTAAAATGCACCAGTGTTACTTTTTTTCAGTTTAAACATGCTTTCTAGGTTTGGTTCTATGTTATATAATGTCATTGTTGTGTTGATATATGTAGGTTAATTTTTCTTTTCTAACTCAATTATTTGCACGTGTAATTTTGTCTCTTCCTTTTCAAGGGTCTCACTCTTTAATTCCTTTTCTTGTCTTATTGCATTAACCAGAACTTCTGGAATAATGTTGAGTAATCAGAGAATGATAGTTGAATTCCTGGTCTTGTTCCTGACTTTAATTTGAATACACCCAGAATTTTAATCTTAAATATAATGCTGACTTTTGATTTCTGTTAATAATCCAGGATTAGAAAAAACACACCCATAACAGTGAAATATACTAATAACTTATTAGAAATGGCTATTGAATTTTGTCCTACATTAAATTTTTAAATTTTTATTTATTGTAACTTCTGTATAAATTTAACTATTTATACATATGCACATGCTTACACACATGCATAATTTTCATAGATACATAAGTGTGTCATGTCTGTACTTTTTACATTCTTACCACACTTTCTCCTATAACCTAGATGAACAGTTTAAGATGTATCCTTCTATTTTTTTTTCCAAAATGATATAATTCATTACGTATGTTCATTGCATGTACTCTTTTGGGTTTGGCTTTTCTTATTCAACAATATTTCATGGAAATGCCTCCAAGTTAAACAGATGTTACATTTTAGTTTTGCCTCTGGTATTTATTAATTGCGTGTTCTTGGGTAGGTTAAGTAACCTTTCTGGCACAGGTTTTCCTGCCTAAACATGAGGATAATTATTCCTTTCTCTAAGGACTATGGTGAGAACCAAATGATATATATATAGCACTAACATGAAACCTGGCAAATAGCAGGCCCTAAACCAGGGTTACTTGATCTCATGCCCAGCAGTGGGAGAGCTATCTCCTTTCTTTTCCCTTTTGGCAGTCATGACCTTTGACCTAGGGATTTGTAAGTCAGCAAATGCCTGAGCACCTGCTAAGGGGCCATGAGAGTACCCTGTGGGACGCTTTGGTTCAGAGCAACACTTTGGGAGCCCCATGGCCTGGTTTTGAATCCACGCTCCATCTCTTTCTAGTTATGTTCATTACTTTGGACAGGTTCTTAGCCTCTCTGTGCGTCAGGGGCCTTATCCTCAAAATGCAAACAACAGTACCTGTCTGTTACACCTGTTGTGGGGGTAAATGGCAGGATGCACGCGGTGCACTTGGAAGAGGGACTGGCGCCCTGAAATAGGGACAGACAAGTAACATGAAAGAACAAGGGAATCGAAGCCCATCAGCTTATCTATGCCATTTACTGGCTGTGTGACTTTGGGGGTTACCATGAGCTGTCTAATCCCCATCTTCATCTGGAAAGTGGGGATACTAATCCCCACCATCAGGCATTGCTTGAGAGTAATGTAAGTAAGGAATGGCAGTGGTGGCAGCATGTGTACTGTGTGCTCAGTGCAGGCTGCCCCCTCCGCCCTTGCCGCATATGGTCCAGCTTACGACTGCATGTGCTTTGGCCACCCGACAGCTCCATCCTTCACAATTCTCACAATGCCAGACATGGACCTGCCAGTGAACTTCCAGAGTGCAGGCTCTCAGTGAGTCGGAGACGCCTGTGTCCTGACTGTCCGCTCTCTTCAGGAGGTTCATCACCTATCCCCGCAGGGGTGGGGTCACACTCTGATCTCAGTAGCCTTTGCTACCTTGCTTCACTTCCTTCCTGCATGTGGAAATATGCACTTTAAGTTTCAAGAACTTTCAACGAGACTACAGATTTTCTATTGGGCAGGTGAGCACAGGAGGAAAACTATGAAGTGCGTTTGTAGTTAGAGGACAGAGAAATGGGACCAAGATGAGCCTGGCAGATGCATAGCGATATCAGCTGGTTTTCTTGGCTTCACTGGGATATTTCAATCCTCCAGGGACTTCTCGGTTTCCTTCTCAGCCGAGTGGAAGCTCTCCCACTATCCCCCCCCAAAGCAAAGCAAAGCAAAGCAGGATAAAACAAAAACAAAATAAAAAACAAAACCCACATAGGTTTTCAGGCAGTCATCTCATTCAATGCAAACACAAAATTCTTTCAACAGAACAATTCAAGGAAAGGTATTACTACATGGATTTATCCATCTCGTCTTGCTGAGATTTGCTTGCTTCTGTTGGCAATACACGGATTTACTGAGTTAGCTTTATAGGCCTAGAATGCAAACTGTTAAAAACAAAAACAAAAAACCCCCAACTTTCCTCTCAAGCGGCATTGCACGCATGCCTATGGAATTAGTTGGTGGGTGCTTTCATTTTTTTATTTTAGGAGTTAAGTGTGATTCAGCAGCACCCTCTAGTGGCGACATTTGGAAACTGTTGGAAGTCGTGAGATACAAATGAATCTTGGGACTTCAAAGCAGGAAACCTACAGAAATACCTATGTTTTCTTTTAGTACCTAATAATATGAGCCACCCCAACACCCCCAAGTATGTTTAATTATATAGAACTCGTTTGATCACCTCACGACTTTGTATTTTCTTTGGACAACCCAACTGAACAAATAGAAACAACTGTATTTCCCTGCTTTGGCCATTGGGATATTCCATCTGGGCCACGCCTCCGCCTGTCTCCACTTAAGCAGCACAGACCCAGGAAGTGGTGCCCAGTTCCACTTTTTTATTAAAGAAGATTCTGTTTTTCAGCCACTGGAGTGGGTATTGACGAACACAGTGGATTCTGTATTCAACCATAGGCAGCTCCATTTGATATCACTTTCTGTGCTATGGATGCCAAGTATTTGTACTACTTGCCAAAGGAATTATCCCAGCTCACCACAAATAGGTCAAATGCTTCAGTTTCTCCATCAGACATTCTAGATAATTAAGAGTTGCCTTATATATCCCTTACATAGATGGCTAGGGAAATCCAGCCATTATCATAAAACCTGCTGATGGAAATCTCCAGAGTATAGTACTGACTGGTAAAAGATTATTAAACATGAAAAAGCTGATAAGATGAAACACTTATGCAGTTGAGCCAACTGGAGAATATATAAGTAGAGCGGAAAGAGTGAAATATGTGAATCCCAGCCTCCGCCACTTGCTATTTCCTCGAGCCTCAGTTTTCATATCTGTAACATGAAACTGCTGTGAGCATCAAATGAGATGTGTGTTAAGTTCTTAGCACAGTGTATAGAAGCTTAAATAAATGTCAATTCTCCCACTATGTCATACAGAAAAAGAGATTAAAGTTAAAACAGAGTTTACAGTTGGTAAAGCTTGAGCTGTGGGATTTGCATTAACTGACGCTGTGGCTTTAAGAAAGTGTAGTGGTTATAAACCTGGATTCTGGGATTCTTGCCCCATATTGCAGATTCTAGATCCACCACTTAGCAAGCAGAAGGACGTTGTACAACTTACAACCTCTTTGTACAACCACTCAGGTTGCTTGGTCGCTAAGCATCCAAGAATAATAGCAGAATCTACCTTATCAGATTTTGTAGGGATTAAATGATTTAAAGATTTTATTTATTTATTTGAGACAGAGAAAGAGAGACAGCACAAGCGGGGAGGAGGGTCAGAGGCAGAGGGAGAAGCAGGCTCCACACTGAGCAGGAAGCGCGATGCAGGACTTGATCCCAGGACCCTGGGATCATGACCTGAGCTGAAGGCAGACGCTTAACTAACTCAGCCACCCAGGCGCCCTGGGATTAAATGATTTATTTATTTATTTATTTTTAAAGATTTTATTTATTCATTTGACAGAGAGAGAGCCAGCCAGCGAGAGAGGGAACACAGGCAGGGGGAGTGGGAGAAGAAGAAGCAGGCTCCCAGCAGAGGAGCCTGATGTGGGGCTTGATCCCAGGACCCCAGGATCACGCCCTGAGCCGAAGGCAGACGCTTAACGACTGAACCACCCGCGCCTGGGAATTAAATGATTTAATACAAGTAATTGTTTATAAAAGAGTCTGGCATAGAGTAGGTTCTCCATAAACCTTAGTTATTATCAGTATTAAAAGGTGAAATACATCAAAAGGGCCTAGAAAATCATACTGAAATCCCTACATTTTCTGCTATGAAACTGC
This sequence comes from Ailuropoda melanoleuca, assembly GCF_002007445.2. Classification (NCBI taxonomy): domain Eukaryota; kingdom Metazoa; phylum Chordata; class Mammalia; order Carnivora; family Ursidae; genus Ailuropoda; species Ailuropoda melanoleuca. The sequence goes on from NC_048219.1 coordinate 168,061,884, forward strand.
TCTTTTAAGTCACGTACTTATTATTTTATGGTATCAACCAGCACTGCCCAATAGAATAATACTGTGGGCCGCTTATATAGTTAAAATTTTTGTAGTAGCCACACTAAATAAAAGTAAAAGTCAGCAGTAATAAGGCACAGTAGCATCACAAACTCCTTGATAGGATGTACTGGAAGGACAATTCTCATCTGTGATTTTTCTTGCCCCAAAGTGACAGCCTCATTCCAATCATGAGGAAACATCAGATAAACCTAAACTGGGAGGCATTCTGCGAAATTAAAGGTAAGTACTCTTCAACAGTATCGGGATCATGAAGGACGAGGAAAGACCGTTGCAGATTAGAGGAGACTAAAGGAACACAGTGACCTAAATTCTATGTGGTATCTTGGATTGGATCCTGGAAACAAAGCAAAACAAAATCAGTAGAAAAAAGCAGTGAAATGTGAGTATAATTTGTAGTCAATAGTATTGTATCAATGTTAATTTTTTGGTTTTGAGAATTACATTATGGTTATGTAAGATATTAATTTGAGAAGAAGCAAGGTGAAGATTATATGGGAACTCTATACAACTGTGCAATTTTTCTATGAGTCTAAAATTGGTTTAAATATTCTAAAAATTAAAAAGAAACAAGTAGGGGCACCTGGGTGGTTCAGTTGGTTAAGCATCCGACTCTTGGTTTCAGCTCAGGTCATGATCTCATGGGTTGTGGGATTGAACCTTGTGCTGGGCTCCCTTCTCAGTGGGGAGATTGAGATTCTCTCCCTCTCCCCCCACTTGCATGTGTGCGCTCTCTCTCAAATAAATAAATAAATCTTTTTTAAAAAAAGAAACAACTGATCTTAGCTTTAATGTTTTATTAAACTCAATACATCCAAAATATTATTTCAACATATAATTGTTATAAGACTATTAATGAGATTTTACAGGTTTTTTGCATGGTCTTAGAAAATCTGCTGTGTATTTTATACTGACAGCACAGCTCAGTTTTAATTAGCCATTTTTAAGTGTTCAGTAGCCATATGTATCTGGAGGCCGCCATATTGGACAGCACAGGAATAGATGCAGTGATGGGATGTCATTCAGGGGCCCAGTGACTCCTTGCTAGCTTTTGTCTGGGGTGATACCTCTTCTAGCTCTAGTCTTAGGCCTTCTCTTAGAAACTCGGAGAGCCCCCAGAGATGATTAGCCCCTAGGAGGAAGCTAGGGTTGACTAAGTCTGGTTAACATTGTTTTCTGGTCTAATGAGAAAACATATAACGTGTAAAGACCACAGTCCTTTCTAAGTAATAAAATGTTCATAGCCCCAGTGCTCTCTAAAGGGTGGAATGGATACCATTAATTTTAAGAGGTGTGAGAAAAAATGATTTTGGGTGTTATTTGAACACTGAATAATATTGACTCACAAAGTCAGAATATTTTTTCCCATTTCAATTTTCGTTCTTTTTGATTACATCAAAACCAGTCTCATTTAGTTCCCTTGTATCTTTAGCACATTGCTAACATATGTTAATCTCAAACTCTCTCTTGCTAGAATTTAATGCATTATTTGTTTCCATTTTGTTTATTCTTGTCATTGCCTTTTATTCTTGGCAGATAATACTGGCTTTCCATTTAATTACTGATATGAAAATTTTTAAAGTTATTTAAATGAAAGGATTTCTTTCAATATTTTATTTATTTATTTATTTATTTATTTATTTATTTATTTATTTATTTATTTATTTTTAAGTAATCTCTATGCCCACCCTGAGGCTTGAACTCAGAACCCCAAGATCAAGAGTCACATGCTCTACCAACTGAGCCAGCAGCACACCCCTCTAAGTTTTAAGTAAAAAAATGTAAGGACAACTTTAGTAAAAACACAAGTATTAAGATAATCATAGCCTAAGGGGCTTTGGGAAAAAAACAGAAACAGAAAAACACCCAAGAATAACAACAACAAAATTGTCCCGTGACTACAAGAATGTTTCAAATTTGGGGAACTTGTAGATCAAATCTCCGTTTCAGAGGTACCCCCTTTTATAGAAGCTCTAAGAAAATACTTAAGCCTAGAAAAGCAGAATGGGGTATTCTCAGTAAATCAGTTCCTTTGTTAAGTCTTTCCCTAGAAAGATTAGTTTTCTTCTCATAGTCCTCTGTTCCTCTGGCTGTTGTCTCTCCTTTCCTCTTCTACTTTATTTCTCAGGCCTGAGTCCTTTCTCTGTCCCCCCACACATTTTCCTCTGTCATCTCGCGCACTTGGGCTGAAGTTCCTACTGTCCTCACCCACGTCACCTGCGGCCCCTGCCTTGGCGAGTTCCGCCGTCTGACCGATCAGGCTGCTGCATCGGACACCTTGTGCTTTCCAGCTTCCTCTGGGGCCTTCAAAAGAGGACTCGTGTATGCAAAGGTCCCTCCTTAGATATTTTGAATCCCTTTAAGGTGACTTTAACAATTTCTGGGTTCAAATTCTGGACAACTGGAGGCTACTTCTATCCATAGAGAGTAACCCTGCCCACGATGCTTTCTTTCTTGACTTCTCCTGGTGGGTTTTCCAGGTTGTGGTGCACGCCGTTTTATCTACTTTATGCACTGCTGGGACAGCACAATGAAACTTCTGGAATCTGGCTTGGATAACTTATGTCATTGAAGGATTGATATTGTAACATTAAATTCTGGGGGTACTTAGGAGAAGTACAACCAACGTGAAACTAAATATATCCAACAAAGTCCTCAATTTGGAAATGACTTGGGGGAAGTAATGACTATTTCCCTCTCTCCCTCCATGGCCATGGATGGAGGTTAATAGGAGGAGAGATTCAAGGGAATTTTCCCCACTATAAGACAATACGAGAAAACCTCCCACCCCAGACCTGAAACTAATGTTGAGTGCTACATTTAAGCTTCTTTGATGTGTCTCCTCTTTTCTCACATTCTTTTTCTTTTAGATTTTATTATTTGAGAGAGAGAGAGCATGAGCAGGGGGAGGGGCAGAAGGGGATGGAGAGGGACAAGCAGACTGTGTGCTGCGCATGGAGCCCGGGGGGCCAGGTTCAATCTCAGGACCCTGAGATCATGACCTGAGCGGAAACCCATAGTTGGATGCTTAACCCACTGAGTCACCCAGGCGCCCCATCTTTTCTCACATTTCCCATTAGTCCTCTTGTTTCTACATTTAGCTTTTGAGCACATAATAAGGAATAGCTTTAACTTTTTACTACATCTTAAAGGACGGGCCGGAGAAAGCTGGAGGTTTTTTAAGGTCATTAAACAACCCCTGCATCTTCAAAACAAAACCCACCGAGAAAGTGGGTCTCACATCAACCTCACCACCACCACAGGCCCAGCGCAGGGCCCCCAAAAGACAACCTGCGGTATTGACCATTAACCACGCCCCTCACCACGGAGACGTGTGAATGAGGGGTGAGAGTCACCTGCAGTTTGCTGCCTCAACGCCAGCGCAGCCCGCACTGCTCCAGCAAACCAAACATGTTAGATACTAGCGGAAGTACTTGACTTGGCTTAACTTAGCCAATGCCCACAAGCGAAGGAGGCAGGTATTGTCATTGTCTTCATTTTACATCGGTGAAAAAGGAACTCCAGTTGTCACTTGCCTGTGGGCCTGTATCAGCTAGGAAGCCGGGGAACCTTGGGCTCCAGCCCAGAAGGCCTGGCTGCAGCAGCCGCGTTTAGCCCAGCTCTCCACCCCTGCACCCCAAGCCGGCCTCTCCCAGTGCGCCGCTCCCGCCTCGACCAGACCCTGTAGCCAACGAGTCTGTGAAGGGAATCCAGTTTTTCCTTTTAGGAATCAAGTTGTATTCCACAGGAAAAATTACTAGGCACTGGGGGTAATAAATACCACATTTGAGAATGAGACATAACTTCTAATTTTATCTATTTAAAGGAAAAACTCCCTCAGAAACTATCGTTAAGAACAGGAAGCCTCACTAAATTAAATAAAAATGAAAGCTCTGGACCTTGAAACTAAAATGACACAGTATAAAACAAATGACTCCATTAATAGTGTTTCTATCACAGATGACATTCCATTTTTGAGGCTGAGATCTCTAAAACCTTAGCGGTTGGGCTTTGATTTTCTTTGAGTTTGATTTTTAATCAGTCCCAAACCTACTTGATGCTTTTACATTTATTTCTAAGGCAATGGGTTCCCAAGCACAAACTTCAAAAGAGAATTCTATTGCTTTTTTTTTAAAAAAAATTTCTGCTATAGCTCACATACAATATCCTATTAGTTTCAGGTGTACATCATAGTGATTCGATATTTTTATACATTTCAAAATGATCCCCATGATGAGTCTAGTTACCGTTTGTGGGCATACAAAGTTATTACAATATTATTGACTACATTCCCTATGCTGTACATTACATCCCCATGACTTATTACTTTTTCATAATTGCAGTTGAAGCAGGAGGTATCCCGGTAGTATTTACTCCTATAGAGAGGGAAAAAAAATAAATGTGATTGCCTGGGGCTCTTTCTTGTTTTGTTCTCATTGCTGTTTAGACTTTCCCTGTTTATATAGGGCACTGACCAACAACAAACTGAATAGACCCCTAATCCTTAGGAGGCAAATCCTGCAAATTAAGGGGTTTGGTTCAGGTCAGGGTGTGGGCTCGAGGAGACCTCAGATAAGGTTCGATGAATAACCTTTGTTGGAGTAGCAACACCTAGGGGCTGGGGAGGGAACTGACGTCTACAATCCAGGAGGAATCTTATTGTACCTTATTTTATTATTTTATTTCTTACTGTTCACATCAGTTGAATTGCCAGACCTCGCCATCTGGTAATCCTTGCACAGTATCATTGTGTGAGAAGAGAAAACATGTTGAGTCCTAACATGCCAAGTCCTTGTTTAGAAACGAGGCTTTGTCCGAATATTTGGTGGGATGGGCAGTAGCTGAACCATGGGTTAATTCCCTCATGTGGCTGGCAAATAAATGCCCTGACAATTTTATTGCCTCAGATGATGGATCTGATGGCATATATCGATGAACAGCTAGGCAACAAAACGGCTTGCCCTAGGGTTCATATATACAAGTTGCAGTTTCACGATGCTAAAGCTATGGATCGGTGTGTTTTTCTTGGTCTTGTGGAGGACGCTTTTTTTTTCTTCCCCAGAAGAGAAGTCTTTACGTTAGGACCCTTGGGGGATGGGAATATATTAGTTGGCTAGGGCTGCCGTAACGAAGTGCTACAGATTGGGTAAACCACAGAAATTTCTCATAATTTTGGAGACTAGAAGTACAAGATCAAGGTGTTGGCAGGGTTGGTTTCTTCTAAAGTTCCATGAGGGAAGGATGTGGGCTTCTCTCCTTGGCTAATAGATGGTTGGTTTTTTCCTTATGTTTTCACACAGTCTTTCCTTTCTGCCCTTCTGTCCTAATCTCCTCTTCTTACAAGGACACCAGTCATTTGGATTAGGGCTCACTCACCTGACCATACGTTCCCTTGATTATCTCTTTCAAAGTCATATCCCCAAATAATCGTCACATTCTGAAGTATTGGGGTTGGACTTCGACATATTATAAAATTTGGGGGAGACACAATTCAGTTCCTAACCATGGGTAACCTCATTTGTTCTAAGCTGATAGAGATGTTTGGCTTTAGAGCTAGCCTTCAAAATTACAAGTTGAAAAAGTCTGTCTTTGGTACACAGTCTTTTTTTTTCCCCCTGGATCTGGTCTTCACTGTGTTGTCACCATTTTCTTTATCCTTATCAGACTCTGTGCCTCACTGTTCTATCTCCCTCTATCATTAGTGCCATCTCTTGAGAGAGAATCTGTTATCAATCGTTTATATAGTGGAACAATTTTAACTCAGGGCAATTTGCACACCATGTCTTCCTCATAATAGTGCAGTGAAAAGCTTTGTCCCCATTTAAAGGAAACCCACCCAATAATGAGTAGATCCGTAGGTGAGGGGGGAAGTGAGATCAATGTCTTTTCCTTGCCCACCCCTGAAATAACAAGATGTAGCCAGACACTTAGTAAGTTTATCTCTTTACAAAATGGGTCCTTGGAATCAATGGGGTACCCTTGCCCACTGCCCTCCACAAAGGAAATAAGCAGTTAACATGAGCAGGAGTAGTGGAGGAAAGTTTCATAAAGAGACTATTCGCAAAGGTGTGAGCAGGGTTAAGGAAAGCCAGTAAGGGATGGTTAGACATCCCAGGGCAAGCAGCAGCAAGAAGCCATTACCACCTCCGGTCTGAACGTCAAGGGCAGCGAATGCTTCCCAGAATGCACACAGAACCGTAGGAGTAGCTGTGGGTGTTAGAGGGCTCTGACAGAAGCTATGGTTTTGAAAGTAGGGAGATTAGGGAATAGTCAACCTCACTTTCCTCCTGCCCTGTGATCTCCTGCCAGGGCTCCCTCGGCTGAAAGCAAGTGGAAGCCAGAGGTGGAGGCCGTTGATGTGGTCTGTAAGGTCAGCCTCCCAATGCAGAGCCCGGAGGACCAGGTCCTGCTTGCTCCTTGCGTTTCATCTCTTGCAGCACACGGCGAACAGTGTGATAGCGAGAGCTAATTCCAGGCTCCTATTTTCTCCTCCTCTATTTTTAAAGATGAAATGACCAAGAAAAGGCTTCTGTTAATCACTGTCAGTTATTTAGTCTAAGAGTCTTGTTAGACATCCTACCGCAAGGAGTTTTCACACTGCGCCTTGGACATTTATTTTATCAGCAGCGTCAAGATGAAGGAAGCCTTTTCCCATCTGTGCAGACTTCTGCTGTTTTTGTCTGCTCAACATTCCTTTTCTTCCTTTCTGGAAACAGCACCTTGGTTTTCCTTTAGGGGCCACTTTTCTGGGACTCTTAGTTCATGTGGTTGGGGTGGAGCTGACCTGGCTTCTGGGCTCCAGGGCTAAGCACAGCTCTGCAACCCCTTTGCCATGGGATTATTTTTTTTTTAAATCACGTGCCTCTATCATTCGGTGCATAAGACCCATGACTTCTGCTAGTGCTATACACTCTTTTTTTTTTTTTTTTTTTAAGATTTATGTATTTGAGAGAGAGGAGGAGAAAGCACATGCAAGTGGGGGGAGGGGCAGAGGGAGAGAAGCAGACTCCCGCCCTGAGCACAGAGCCTGAGGCTGGGCGGGATCTCACCAGCCAGAGAGCAAGACCTGAGCTGAAAGGAGCTGAAATCCAGAGTCTGACGCTTAATGGATTTACCCACCCAGGACCCCTATACTCTTTACAAGATGTCACATTTGTAAAGCTGGCAGGATGTAAGCCCAGAGTTCATTAAGTTCAGAATGAAGCCAATACAGAAAACAGCAGGAAAGGAGATACAAATAAAGATAGATTTCTGGACCTAGCTATACCTGAAGTTCTGTTAAAGTTTCGTGAGCCATAATTCCTTTTTTTTTTCTTAAGCCAATTTGGGTTTCTGTCACTTGTAATGGAAATCTCTGATTAATATTTTCTCTGTGATCTTAAAAATCAATATTGCTTTACACTGGATTCTATACATACTCTTTATCATCAAACGGTCTGGGTTCAGTCCTATGTTTAGTGTCGGATTACAGGGATAGCTGGATTAGCAATGATGAAAGTACATTATTTAGCAGGAAAGTAAAATTCCGTGCAAGCTGTCAGCTGGCGTGTTTTTGTGGGAATAGAAACCACCTATCCATTGTAAAGAATACCACTTGTTTGATGAAATAATGCAGAATGAAAACATGGGCCATCCACAGGAATACGGAGCAATAATTTTAAGGTTTTTTTTTTTTTTAATATACTGTAGCAACCAGGTTACTGGAGCGATGAAAAATATAGCCCATTTAGAAGTTGCTCTTATTTCTTCTAGATCTTTAAGTTACATTATCCATATTCCAAGGCCTCCTTCCCTTACTCTGGGAAGGAAAAGCAGAATAGTTTCTATTACCTTTTCTATTTGTTTTGCTGTTATTCTCTTTCTGATGATAGATAGGTTTTGGCTCTTTCCAGGGCAAATTTTCAAAGCTGGAATAGGTATGTACTCTGGCACATCACTCAGCACTAAACAATTAAAAGAATAAAATTCAATCCTTTGGATGATTCTAAACAGCTATAAAGAAGATATAACAACACCTGGGTGTTTTGGAGTTTGTGTAGACATAACTTCATTTATAATGTAGATGTACTTCTGCATATGGCTTGAGGGTCCCGTGGAGTTTCAGTAAGGGCCTTGATCTGTTTGGAAATATCTGGTACAACGGGAGAGTAGGCTTCCAGGGAGAAGCTGCGTGATCGGGAGACTGTGATGTGCTTTCAGACTTGTGATACTTATTATCAACTTACCCTTAGGGAGCTTGTATCAGTTTTATCTACAGGTTTTATCCACAGCTAGTACCAGCTGTGGATGAAAGTGCCTGTTTCTTATTTCCTGATCTAAAGCTGAACGTTAGATTTTATTTAAAATTTTTAGATATTGGGGCATGTGGGTGGCTCAGTTGGTTAAGTGTCTGCCTTCTGCTAAGGTCGTGATCCCAGCGTCCTGGGATCGAGTCCCGCATCAGGCTTTTTGCTCAGCACGGAACCTGCTTCTCCCTTTGCTCCTTCCCCCACTTGTGCTTGCTCTCTCACTAACTCTCTCTCTGACAAATAAATAAAAATCTTTAAAAAAATAAAATAAAATACAAAACATGATAGTAGAGATGAGGAGAATGTCTGAGACATAACCATGAAAGATTTTATCCTTCCAAGCATTAGGACATACCTTTCTCATCTAAATTTTCTCCAAACTCTTTTATGAATTTTTTTAAAATTTATTTTTGAATCAGGAATTTATTTTGCCACTTTATGTGAGGTTAGAGCTCTACTCTATTTTTTAAAAATAGTTGGCTAATTATTCCTAACTCTTTATTTAATGACAAATACATATTTCTACCACTGCCTTGAAATTTACATATCTATCTCTTGTCGAATTCCTATGTTGTGTGGATTTGCTTCTGGACTTTGTATTCAGTTTAGCTAGTTCTTACACTCATTCTTGGGGCTCAACCACTTTGACACTTCACATTCTAGTCCATTAATTGTTTTGGTTATTTTCAACTTTATTTTTTTCCAAGAGAATTCTAGAATCGTTTGGTAAAAATTTTCAAAGATCAAAAATAATCCAGTTGGTATTTTGGTGGAAAAACATTATAAATTAATTTGAAGAAACTGATATTTTTATCAGATGAACTCTTCTCATTCGGAAGTATTGTGTGCCTTTCCATTTATTCACATCTTTTATTATGTCCCTTGGCAAGTTTCATAGCTTTCTTGATATAGACTTTGTATACTTATTGTTATTTTCCCTTTATAGTTTTCTAACCATTAGTTTCTTCCCTGACATATAGAAAGCTACTGGCTTTTCTTGTTTATTTTGCACTTGGTTGCCTTACTAAACTTATTAATCATACATTTAATATAATTTATTAATCCTAAACTTATTAATCAGAACGAACCTACTTGGTTCATTCTCTTGGATTTTCTTGATAATCGGTTACATCAGAACAAATATCTGATAACCGTTTCTTCTCTTTTAAAAAGTATATATCACTATTGCTTTTAAAAATCTTCCTGAATATTGAAAAACGGGGGGGGGGGTAGTACCTTCCTCCAAACCCTAGAGAATCCCTTCATAATTAAGCATGATACTGTCTAGTTATAGAAACTTTTCATCAGGTTAAGAAGTATCCTTTTAGTGCTGATAGATTAGTAGATTTTTCTTTTTAAAAAACACGCATGGATGCTGGACTTATTGAAGGTCTTTCCAGCATCCATTGAGATGATTGCATATTTTTCCCCTTTAAGTTTATGAGACATAGATTTCTTAATATTAAGCAATTCTTGCATTTTGGGAGTAAATCTTATTTGGCACATTATTCCCTTAATAAGCCACTGAATTAGGGGCAGCTGGGTGGCTCAGTCGGTTAAGTGTCTGACTCTTGATTTCAGCTCAGGTCATGATCTCTGGGTCCTGGGATCAAGCTCCCTGTTGGGCTCTGCTCTCAGCAGGGAATCTGAGATTGTCCCGCTCTCCCTCTGCCCCTCCCTTTGCTCCTGCTCTCTCTCTCTCTCTCAAATAAATGAATACATCTTTTAAAAAAATAAGCCATTGAATTAGGTTTTTTAGTATTTAATTTAGAATGTTTGTATCTATATCCATAAACGAGATTGGTCTGTGGATCTTCGTTGAGGTTAACTTTGTTATCTTTAGCATTATCTCAGTTTCACAAAATAAACTAATATGTTTTCAATCTTTCATTTTAGTGGTCTGGAATAGTTTAAACAGCATGGGAATTATCTACTTTTTGAAAATAATTGAAGCACTCACTTATAGAATAGTCTGGGTTTAGCTCTTTTGTTTGGGCTAGTTTCTTGGTTTCATTTTTATTTTCTTCCAAGGTTATTAGTCTATTCAGTTTTCTATTTGTTTCAATTTTCTATGTCCCAGAAAATTGGCCATTGCAACCGTATTTGAAAAAGGTACATGATACTGGATGTTGTATTTTCTTTAAAATTAAAAAAAAAATCTCATCAGTATCTGTATTTTCTTCTTACACTGTGCATGTATATTTCCTTTCCCTCATACAAAGACAGTCTTGCTCAAGTTAATGACTTTAAAATAAAAACATAACTTTTATTATGTATAATAATAAATTATATTAATAAATAAATTATTAATAAATTAATTAATAAATAATAATAAATTCAGAGACATAATTCTATGTCTCTGCTTTTTAAAGTCTTCGTTTTTATTTTGTATCTCTTGATCTAAGTAATTAGCTCATTAGTATTATTTTATTCTTATTTAATAATAAAAAACCTAAAGTTATATAAATACATGTCTTGTGAATTATAGCTTTGGCCACATCTAATAGGTTTTGGCAAGTTGTGTTTTATCATCATTTCCCCAAATAGTCTATAATTGCAATTCACTATTTACTCTTTGACCAAAGAGTTATTGTAGAGTGACTTTTGAAATTTTCAAGTAGACATAGTTTTAACACTTAAACTTTTCTTACTAGTTTTTAATTGCATAGTGATCAAAGAAAGTGTATATCTTCTGCCTTTGAATTATATTGAGGGTTTCTTTGAGTCAATACATAATCATTTTTTATAAATATTCCACATGTGATGGAAAAGCAGATATATTCTCTAATAGACTAAAAGTTTAATATGTATCTAATAAAATCAACCTTTATAATTTATTATTCAAATTCTATCTTTGAACTTTTGGCTTACTTGAACTCTCAAAGACTAAAAATAATCTCTCATTGTTCTGTTTCTGTCAATTTTCTATGTATTTCTGGCAGTTTTTATTTCTATATTTCAATGATAAATTATATAAATACTAAGGTTTATGACTACTAAAGTTTCATTGTGAATTGTACTTTTTAATCATTATAAAACAATTTTGTCTTGAGTTTTTCTTTAATAATATTTTGACGACATTTTTGTTACTATTTATCATACACAGACACATCTTTTATATTTTCCTTTGTCAATTTTATATATTCAAGTGCTTTGCCTAATCTCACTGTGGGGTCTTAATGTTTTCCTGTCAATTCTCATAGCATTTTACATACGAAAAATATCAATCCTTTGCCTCTTTCTTATAAATACTGTTTGTATCTGTTTGAATTAGAATCCTTAAGTTTTATGTGCAGAATTCTTTTTGGATCCAATCTGTTAATGTTTCTCTAGGGGATTTCTTTTGTTGCTTTTATACTTGGAATATATTCTTTCCTATTCTTTTATTTTTTAATGAGTTTTGTAACTTTTTATTTTATTTATTTATTTATTTTTATTTTATTTATTTATTTATTTATTTTTATTTTATTTATTTATTTATTTATTTATTTGACAGAGATAGAGACAGCCAGCGAGAGAGGGAACACAAGCAGGGGGAGTGGGAGACGAAGAAGCAGGCTCATAGCGGAGGAGCCTGATGTGGGGCTCAATCCCATAATGCCGGGATCACGCCCTGAGCCGAAGGCAAACGCTCAACCACTGAGCCACCCAGGATCCCCGAGTTTTGTAACTTTTTAATTCAGATGCAGCTATTTTGATGTATGATAAACTATAGATCTAAACAATTTTTTTTCCAACCAGCTATCCAAATATTTTGTCATTATTTATTAAATAACTCTTTCCTTCTAGCTGAAGTGAAATGCTGTTTTTGGTAGATACTAAAAATTGGCTTTTTCAAGTTCCATTCCGGCCTCCAAGTGAGCTTTCCTAGACTGCAGAGGTGGGAAATAGGAAAACTACTTTTTCTGGGCTCTCTTACAGCCAAGGTTCAGATGTATTTTTGGTTTGGCCAATCGGATGAGCCAACACAGCATTCACTTTTGGAATCACATTAATGGAAGAAAAGTGAAAGACATCTATTTTGCTAGCACAAATTACGGCAGAGGCAGGGTAGTCTTATAGTCAGTAGATTCCTGACCTGAGAGCCTCCAAAAGTGTCCACAGCAACTTTTATGATCATGATAGGAACCTTGTAAGTGTGGGGTCGGGGAATTATTTTTGGAAGCTAAGCCTAGAGTCTACTTCTCCAACTCGTCCAAAGATTTTGTAATATCCAATAACAAATCATTTTCTGGTCAATCTAGAGAGAATGGTTTCTGTTATCTGCAACTGAACCCTACCCAGTATAACAATTTTATCAAACATTAAATTTTTATATATACAAGTGCCTGGTTCTGGATATAATTTTCCACTGAATTTTCTATCTTTGTGCCAGTGTAAAATGAGCTAATTTTTATAACTTTATATGTTTTAATATATGTATGGCAGGCCTAGTATAAAAAATGTTTATTCTTCTGTATAAACTTTTGTATCCCTGACTATTTCCTCATAGTCCTCACTTCTGTTCCTTGAGGATATGATTCAATACGCCATTTGAGGAAACTGCTCATTGTCTGGGCTGGGGTCCAGGTTGGGCTCACAGTTTCTTGATGATAAACCTACTATAATGGCTACAAATAATTCTAAGATTTAAGATGGAATTTTTTAAAAATTTAAATTCAAGTTAGTTAACATGTAGTGTATTATTAGTTTCAGTGGTGGAATTTAGTGATTCATCATTTACATACAACACCCAGTGCTCATTATATCAAGTGCCCTCCTTAATGCCCATCAACCAATTATCCCATCCCCCCACCACCTCTCCTCCAGGAACCCTCAGTTTGTTCCCTAGAATTAAGAGTCTTTTATGGTCGAAGTTTTCATAATAAAGTGGGACATTAATTTTCTTTTCTTTTGGGGGGCATTAATTTTCATAACTTTATAGCAGCACCCATCAAATCTTTGTTTCCATTTTGATATCAAATGACTTATGAAAAGCTAACATCAAAGAGGTCTGGACATTTCAATTCATCTATAATCTGGAGAATGATCAATGGTTATGTGAGAAGAGGCGAGGTCCAAGGTTATTCCTGATTGTATTCTTTAAGCATAGGAAACTGTAAACTGTCAGAGAATGACATAGAACAAAGCCTCCAAGATAACCTTCCATAAATCTAGCATGTATCTCTTTCTTTCTAGACACTTACAAGAGCACTAATCTGAAGCAAGTATATAGGAGTTCTGATTTGGACTCTGGCCTAGCTAATTTGGGTGAAATATTCAACTTTTCTGAGACTCAGGTTTCCATTCCCAGAAGATGGGAATGATAATAACTGTTCTGTTCAAATCACTGGTTTTTAACTTATAGTGTATGTGTAGGTGTCATGTAACCTCTACCATGCCAAACAAATGTGAATTAATACATTTTCTGTCTTTTATCATCTCTTTTACCTACCTTAATCATCAAGACATTCTGCTCTATCTTCTTCATCAAACTTTTCAGCCATCTCTGATTTTTCTTGACCTATCATGAATCTAAAACAGCTACTCATTTGCTTTAGTTATCATCACTCATTTAATCTCCTGGTGAACACCACTAGCCTTTGCAAGATCCTTGCCCTTCTCTTCTCAAGTGGTTCGGCACTGAAGCCTGGGGAAAACTCCTGTTACATGTTAATTTCCTGTAGCCACTAATGTCTCCTCAGGACACGAAATAGTGCTTAGGAAATAAGGATGGACATTGATTTAAAAATATGAGATTAATTTTATACGTGTTAAACTTTCATTGGACTTTTAAAATGAAATGGTTAATGAACGATATGAATTACTAGGCTGTAGGAGGCTTCTGGGATTAGAAGTAGTAACATAGAGGTCTGGGCACTCAATACTGAATTGACTCAAAGATCCCAATGGGGGGGCGCCTGGGTGGCACAGCGGTTAAGCGTCTGCCTTTGGCTCAGGGCGTGATCCCGGCGTTATGGGATCGAGCCCCACATCAGGCTCCTCCGCTATGAGCCTGCTTCTTCCTCTCCCACTCCCCCCTGCTTGTGTTCCCTCTCTCGCTGGCTGTCTCTATCTCTGTCGAATAAATAAATAAAATCTTTTAAAAAAAAAAATCCCAATGGGATTTGAGGTGTGAGGATGTTGGACAGAAAGAACTTGTGAACATTTGACAATGACTAGGTTCATTTGGAAAAACAATTACGTAACAATGGATATTTTTTAAAAAGAAGAACAAATCAGAGGCTTCACCTGCCCAAAATGCAAAACTCATTATTAAGCTATTTAATCACTTTCGTCCTTTGTGCTTTAGGTATTTTGCTTCCTCATGCGTAAGATAATTTCGTAAGACTTTTACTAAAGAAAAAAAGTATCACACACACATACACACACACACATAGTGTTTAGTTGTTCCTGTTATGAGAATGATACATGGTCATAGGAAAAGATTTCAAAAGTACAGAATAACACAAAAGAAAAACAAACATTTGTTATACAAGCAAATTAATTTCTGGTGCCTATCGTTTGAATTTTTTATATATACTTTATATTTTTTATTTATAGATTTTTATGTAAAAATTTAAACATTAACCTCATATATATGTGATACATATAACTTGCTTTTTCTACTAATTGTATCATGAACATTTTTTCATGATTCCATGGAATTTTTTACTTGTACCTCTAGCAATTACACTTTGACAGTGTGGGACTCTGCTAGATGTTTTTTTCTTTTCTTTATTTTGGCTTAAAAGATGAAAATTTATTTTTTTTCTTAAAAAGAAAAAAGCAGATTTTCAGTTTATGCCAGTAGGTGTCATCCGTTCACACAAAGCACAACCCAAGAAACCTAATGTTATTTGACTTAACCTCCATAATTTCTACCTAATTCCAGTGTTGTGTTTTAGCTACCTTTGCCCTTAAGGTCCTTGCAAAGAAAGAAAGAAAAAAAAGAAACAGTTTTAAAATAGAATAAATTTCATAAGCTTGAAGTTATTTTACATTCTAAAAATGCATTAATTACTGGGAAGAAGTTATTAAATCTTACTGAGTAGCCACCCAAAAAAGGTCAATGATATTGTCATGTTTTCAGAAAAAGAGGGTCACCAATCTTGATCCTGTATAAAATTTGAAATGTGTCAAAATACAATAAAGTGTTTTTAAAATATCAGAAATTTATGGAAGAAGTCATGAAATTTAAAACATTATAATAATTAGATTTTTTGGTAGCATATAATAGTTAAGAACTTTCATATCCATTAGCTTTTGGCCCTCACAAGAATCCCCTGAGGTTATAGCATGTAAACTTCTGTTCAGACAAATGAGGTATCTTGCTCAGGGCCACACAGCTGGTAAATGATGAAGTGAGGTCTAGAACAAGAGTCTTCTGACTTTATATGCGTATGTATATGTATGTATTGCCAAATGAGTTATCTTTTAAAGAAGAGGTTAAAAATTGATAGGCCGTGAGCCAAACTGGATCTTTGAATGTTTTGCCTGCCTCCTATAGTGCTGGCTCACACTATATTTTAAATTTTTAAAATAAGTTGCAAGATTTAAAAATTAGAATATTTCCCACAAAACTAGACTTTCCAATCTATTTGGAAAAATTCAGCAGACATGGCTACATTGGACTTGTACTCCATTGTAGCAATGTATAGCTGGATCTAATTGGCTGCTTCTCCTGCATGCTCTCCAGTTTGCCCCAGTTTCCACCACTCCCTGTTGCCTTATACCAGGTCCACTTCATTCATTTGTTCCATCTGCCTGGCCCCTATATGCATGTGAGCTTGTGAGTCTTTTGAGTTTCAGTCTTTGGGGAAAGATTATGTACTCATTTCAGCAATGCTATTGTGGTTCAAACACTTGTTTTGATAGCTTTCAGAATCAGGTTAAGAGTCACAGGAGAGACATGGGGCAGGTATTTTAACCCATGGAATTCTTTAATCGACAGGGCATTATCTGCTTGATCACTTCGGTAGAGTATATAGAAGGAGGAAAGAAGAGGATTGAAGCTTCCATTCTGGGGAATATCAACATAAACATTTAGGAGAAGAGAGACTTGGGAAGAACTAGCAAAGAAGCCCAAGCTGGAAGGGGCCTGAGAGATGTTAAAAAGAAGACAGCAATGATTTTGACCATATATGCAGACCACGAAGGGGCTTCGATGAAATGTTTGAAATCAGGAGGCTCAAGGTTTCCTTCTGAAAGTTAGACTTTATTCAACACAGAATAGATCAGATTAAACATATACAAAGTAGCCTAAAAGAGGATAATGGTTCTTGGTTCTGATAACTCAAAGGTCTGTATAATATCAACATAAAGTAGTATAGCATCAAATGATTCAGAGAGGTCAAGGAAGGGAAGGATAGAGGGCATTGGTTGGAGTTGACATTGTGGAGCTCATGGATGGGCTTAGGAAAAGGAGTTTCAGTGGAATTATAGAGACAAAAATCAATCTACAGTGCATTCAAGAATATATAGGAAGTAGTGAAGGGTAGAGACTGAGTGTGGATATCTCCTTCCTAAGAAAGGAGAGAGAGCAACAGATTGCAGGGGTTGTAAGGTCTGAGGAAACGTGTTTGTATGTGTTAGTGACTGGAGAGATCCTAGCATGTTTTTAAGTGAAAGGAAAGGAGCTATAGGAAGGTGGTCCAGGGGCAAAAGATGGGACTGAGGGGACAAGAACCCTGGAGGGGCTGAAGGGAATGAGATCCAGGAAGGTGCTTTATGATGTTTTGAGCAATGACACCAGCATCAGAATGAAGGCCTTGTTTGCCAAAGTGACTAAGTTGGTGTATTTTTGCTAAAAATATTAATGATTCACTTTACAGTCCCATCTTACACTGACTGTTTTCACTGTTCATGGAAATGTGCAATTAGTTTTCCAGGCTTCATGAATTAATAACTTTTAATTGAGAAATTATTTGTCTGTTAAAATGGAATATCCTTTTGTTTGATGTTTAGAGATGGACAAATGGTTGGATAAGAGATAAATCAGAATGCTTATTACATTTATTGAATTAATTTCAGTGTGAAATACAAACATCTTGATAATTTTCTGCCCTCAAATTATGATTCAAAGAGCGAAAGTGTTAATTGGTGATTGTTCCTGAGGTAATATGGTTCCTTCAAAAATCAAGGATTCTTTAAACACTCATTCATTCAACAAATAGTGATGGAGCATCTTTTATGACCCAGGCACTGTATTGAGCATTGCAGATATGGATGCAAAGAAGACATCTTCTTTGGACTCTAGTTATGGAAGTGGTTGGTAGTGAATGGATCAGGAAAGGCTTTTTGATGAAATGATGGGTGTGTAAGCAAAGGCCTGAAGAATGGTAGGAGTTCTGCTGGGGAAGGGAGGCTGAGGTAGTGAGAAGGGAGAGTTGGGACAAGAAGAGGGCTCCTGGCATTTGAAGGAAGAATAGCTTGGGGAATTTGAAGAATGCCACATCATTCAATATGGCTGAAGCATTTAAGAAAGAACAAATGTGGCAAGGGATGAGGCTAAATTGGGGCCCTACTATAAAGTGTCTTGTAAGGAGTTTGGGCCTTATCTAGGACTTACAGGAAGCCAATGGTGGGTGCTAATCAGGGGAGCAAAATGAATTAAATTTACATTTTACAAAGATTCCTTACTCTTGTAGTGTGGAGACAGATTGAAAGGGGGCAAAAGTGGGGACAGAGATCAGGAGATGTTGGAGGCCTGCTCTGAAGCAGTGACCCCGGCCAGAAAAAGAGGGAAATCAAGATGGCCGAAAGCCAGGAAGTAGAACAGTAGGGCTTGCTGGTGAATTCCTCAGGAGCAGAGGGGCTGACACACAGGTTCCCAGCTGATTAAGTGATGGGATGGTGGTGCCACTCAACAACAGAGAGAAGTGAGGAGGAGGAGAAACCTTCTTGATTAGGGAGAACACTTCTCTTTCAATGCTTTTCTACCTGAGAATGGCAAACCAAGTTTAGGTGAAGCACAGATAACTTTGCAGGTGCTTTTAAAAACCCCATTGTTTGAGCTCAGTGGCTCTGGCATGTGGGCTCCTCTACATACACATGCAAATGCTGCTTTAGGTAAGTTTCAAGCAAAGCAAGAGAAAGCTCTTCACCTGTGGAACTTCAAAAAAGCAAGCACACAGCACCACCAAGGCTGGTGCCCACAAGGCAAGGAATAATAAACATTCCATTTTTAACATAGCAGACTTTCCATTCCCCACCCTCACCCCAGGCATCTGCACACACAAATCAAAACCCTCTTAAGTCATGGAATGAAAAATGAAAAAAAAAAAAAAGCAAACAGAAAGTACTTCCTGTGGGGTGAACGGAAATTGTTGCCCAGTTTATTTTCCAAGCACATGAAAAGTAGTTCTGAATATTTAAAACCACAGGTAATTGTATTCTTAACTGAGATTTTTGAGAAGAGGTGACATGGACAGGATCACTCACAGCAGTCTTTGACATAAGACACATTTGCATCAAAGCAAGGCCTGCTCCCCTTTAATACCAGTTATCACCAGTGGCTTACAGAGAATCGTGTTGGTTGGGAAAAAGCACACTGACTCAGAACAAATAAAAATAAATATGCATATCCAGTTGAACTAAGCCGAGCAATACCCTAATGTGTGTTTTCTTCCCTTGAGATAGACGCATTGCACCCGAGTTTTATTAGGAAAACTCTTTTGTATTAGAAAATTTTAGAACTTCGTCTAGGACCTAAGCATACCCTTCTTCCACCAAAATATGAGGCCCCCAAATCATGTTCCCAGTAATTTCTGACCAGTTAAATGAAGGTGAGCATATGAGTGTAGTGTTCGGTGATGAAGAGTATGGAATTCAGCTGCTCTTTTTTTTTAAGATTTATTTATTTATTATTTTATATATAGAGAGAGAGAGTGAGCTGGGGGAGGGGTAGAGAGAGGGAGAGAGCAGGGAGCCCAACGCAGGGCTCCATCCCAGGACCCTGACGTAATGACCTGAGCTGAAATCCAGAGTTGGCTGCTTAACAGGCTGATACATCCAGGCGCCCCGTGGAATTTGGTTTCGTTTGACCTGATTCCATTACTTATTGGCTGTTTGAGTTTGGACTAATTATTACAATCTCTTTAACTCTCAGTTTTCTCATTGTGCAATGGCCATCATAACGAGAGCTCTGTCGCAGAGTAGTTGCGAGTGCGAAATGAGATCATTCCTGTGAACCACAGGGTTTGGCACGTGGTATTTGCTCCATGAATGTGCGTTATTAGATTCCTGCCCTACTGTCCTCTGCAGAACCACAGCTGAGCTCTAGAATTTCTGGTAGCTTTTAGCAGATGAAGTAAGAGCTTCCCAGACTTAGTTCCAGTAGTAGGCCACGGCAAGGTTAGAAAGAGTCTGTTATTCTCCACTGCCTCCTTTCTGCTGGAAAAGGACTCCAGTACAATGACCACGGGTCTGGAGGCATTTCCTCTCAATGCTGCCAGGGAGCACACTGGAAGGGAAAGGAAGGAAATCAGAGTAACGGGTTCCCAGGGGTCTTGGTGACCCAGTATTTCCTGCTCAGACTAGCTCAACACCTCAAATAGTTTCTTTCACACCCACTACTGAGGCCTAGAGGAGCCCTAAAAAAAGGTCCCTGGGGAAACCTCAGAGACTTAGTGAAATCACTGCAGGATCAGCCTTCGGTCTTCCCTGTGGAAGCCCTTGGCTCTGGTCCAGCGTCCCTAATTGCTCTTCCAGAGCCCCAAACCTGGATTCTGCTTCAGAGCCTGGACATTGGACTGCAACCTTGGTTGCCCTGACCTCCTGATTTCAGCTTCTCACTGGATGTCTCCTCTGCAGACAGTTGGTCTTGCCCTGTTATTCCCTAGAAACCCAACCTGGATCCAGCGTCTTGGAAGTCGGTTCAGACCTCTGGATGGTTGGCTTGAGGGCTCTACACGCTTTGGTGAAGAGTGAGGACTCTGGAGCCAGACTCTCCAAATCCTAGCACTGCCACTTGCTTTTTGATTTGTGTCAGTACTTTACAACTCTATGCCTCAGTTTTTCTCAACTGTAAAATGGAAGATTAGTAGTCCCCATCTCACAGAATGGTTAGGAGAATTAAATGAATCAATGCATGTATAAAACATAATATAAGTACATCTACACAAATAATCCAGATTAATATATTAGCTTTATTTTATTCTATTTTATACATATTAAGTATGTATTATTTTACATTTAATTTTATGCATGTTTTAAAGATGAATATTCCATGTAAACACTTATGTACGTACAAATCTACTTATTTATATTATTACTGTTGTTGTTATCATCTGTCCTATCTCCATGCAGAGATGGAGAGACCAAGGGTTGGCTTTTCAACTTTCTTGTTTTCATCTGAGGCTATAGGTTCAGAATTCCTGGTTTCTATAGACTCTGCTATAATATGCAGGACAGAGTTTCAGTTGGATTAAAATAGACTCCATCATTTGGAGAATTACAATCCACAGTGAATGTGATGTAACTATTTCTCTGATTCCTATGTCACTCTTTTTCCAGACAGATCTTCATTTCAATTTCTGTAATAATTCCCTTTATTTCTTGTCCTGTTTCAAAGGTTTTCTATCTCTGGAGCAAATAGCAGAAGATAGAAAGTTATCAAAAACCATGTTATTTATCATGTGGGTGTTTTTAGGTCCTGTTATCCCCAGTAACTATTGATTCAGTAGAGTAGGGTGGTTCTGAAAATAGGCATCATCTCTTTCTCTTGTTTTATTGGAACCAGAAGGAGGGTAAAGTTTCCCTCTATTTTCAAAATTATCAGCAATCCAATGGATTAAGCTGAACCCCCCACAAGCAGTAAGGCCTCTCGTATAGCCACTGACATCAAGTGAGAGACACCTCCCTGCCTTGATGGTGTGATACTACATAAACCCTCACGAAACCCACTTCCTTTCCAGCAAATAGAAAACACTTGAGAACATGAATTCACCGTCAGCTTTGAATGCTGAAGAGGATTGCATCTGTTTCTGGCAAACATGAAGTCAGACCTCTGGTATTTCCTTCTCTTCTGCTTTCAAGTTGAAGCCCTAACAGGTAAGTGGCCCATCGATGAATTCTTATTACGTTATTATTCAAGTGAACGTTAAGAAAAACCAAAGGTAGAAAAATCAGGTACCCAGTAGAAGGGCTTTTTGTTTGTTTGTTTTTCTGTGTTTCATGTTGTTTTTGTTTTTATTTTTGTTTTTGAAAGTAGGAACAATTGCAGAAGACCCCCAAGCGCTTGGCTCAGGGTGTTTGTCCCCGTGTCACAGTGATGGTGTGAAGTTTGTACTGCTTCCTTTGATACTGTGCTTTTTTAAGATGATGAAGAAATCTTTCATCAGACCATTAAAATTTTAAATTAACCTGCTTGGAGTTACCTGTTAGTGGAGAAAGTTGAAGAGTGGCTTACTGTTCTCAGAGAATGATGAAAGGCAAAATGACTTGTGTCAGCTGAATGAAAGTAAAATAGTCCTGGCATCTGGACCGGGAATTCTTTTTGAAGGAGAAAATAAAATGGAAGGCTTTGCAAAAAAGGATTTTGATTTTAATCTTATCTGGATGATCTGTAGCCAGAAATGTCCAGGCTGCCACCAAGGTTTTTTTGACACGAAGTGTCAGGGTCCGTCTACAAGGCCAGGGAGTAGTGGGTGCTGTAAAAAGGCTCCCGAGCCCCTGGAGACATGAAAGAAAAGCAAACCACCATTCTGCAGTCCTCGGTTCTCTCTCTTATATGGTATTTATCAGACTATTTAAACGATTTAAATAATGTGACCTACAGCTAAACTAAAAAACATTTTTCTGCTGCTTCTTACTTGGTACATTTTTGTATTACTTTTATCTTTCACTCCGAGCCATGTTCTTGAGGCTGGCAAAAGCAAAGTGAAATTGTATTAAATTGGAAAGTTCTATTAACACTAAAATTGAAAGCAGAAATCTAGTAGGTATAATCTTATCTAGACATAAATAAATTTTGCAGTGGTACAAAGAAATAGAGTTTACATTTCTCTCCAAAGAATTAAAAAGCAAAAGCAGATTGGTCAAATGTTTCATTTGGTGGTAGTTCGAGGTGATTCAAATGCTCTTAAGTAAAGAGGAATGAAGAATGAACAATTAGAACTTACAAGTTCCAAAGTCAGCCTGGAGGGGCTACTTGCTTGTTTATGCCTTGTCTACAACCCAGTGAAATCTTTTAGCAGCATGAATGACAAACGAATAGCTTTGGAATTGATATTCATTGATTCACGCGTTTACTTAGCCACTCATTCACACAGCACCAGGCACGTGCCACGCAGGAGGCACAGAGCTAGCTGCTGTGTGTACAACGATGAACAAAACCACATCAGTCCCCTCTCTCTGGAAGCTGACTGAATGGTTGGGAGAGAGACATTAATCAAATAAGCCCATGAATTAACGATAATTACAGGCAGATCTCAGAGAATGTAACCAGCTCTCTAGCCTGGGTGCGTATGGGGGCGGGGATAGGGAGTGGTATTCATCAAAGTCTTTCCTGCGGCAATGACACTTAAATTAAGATTTGAAGTATAAGCAGGAATAAATGGGGAGGATGGTGTGAGGGGGGAATAAGATTCCACATCAGGAGAAGAGGAAGTGCAAAGGACCTGTGGCAGGAGGAATTGAATTAAGGTCAGGGGAATGGAAGAAGGTGTATGTGCGTGAGCGCGGAAGGAGAAGGGTTTGGAATGGTACAAGATGATGCTGGCAAGAAAAGCAGAGGCCAGAGACCATTCAGACTATATGGGCCATGTAAAGGATTTTGAATTTTCTTCCAAGAACATTGGTACAAGTCATTGAAGGGTTTGTACTGCTAAAACATATCCCAATACACTAAGCCCATTTGGGCACTTACGGTCGTTGATAGTCGGCTTAGTATCAGCTTGAGATTTTAATTAACAATTGTGTTTTTTCTGTGGAAGGATAGATCCAACCTAGCTAGAATTATTTCAAGTTACTAGACTAAGCTGATAAAGACACCGTGCTTCTAGAATGATACTCATCTTAGGCTCTTAGTGGAATAAAACCAATGTTCACTCTCACCACACAGAAAACTATGCCATGTGACAAGCCATTTTTTGGTTTGAGGCATGAGTGACTAAATGGAGACCGTAAATTGCTAACTGTTTCTACGTTCAAAATACCATTGTGACGCATTTATCTAGCACCTATCCATTCTTCAGAGCCTACACCAAGAATTTGCAGGTCTTTTCCTTTGGCATATTTTTAACTCTCCCAACAAAGTCGGCTTTCTCATCCCACAAAAAGGTTAAGTATTCTTACCGTCAGTGGATGTTTAAAGAATCTCAGACCAGGAAAGGCTAAGTGATTTGTTACATAGTAATTCATGGCAGAACCAAGATTAGAACACAAATGTATCTGACTCCAGTATTCACATTCTTTCCACATTGCGTTGAAGTAGCAAGAGATATAACCTAATCTTAAAAGGGGGGAAATTCTCATTAGTGTTGCATTTGGTTGGTGAGTTAATAGGTTGGAAATCTTGGCGATTTCTTAACTATTGTTCTCAGTGTAAAATTTAACAAAGGCATCTTCTTTTAATGATCCTGGAACAAAGGAAGCTCCTCTTTGTAAAAGGATCTGGAAAAAATGTGAACCTCTACCTGTGTTTAGAAGACCCTCTTTCTACACCTTCTGGGCAATGAGAAGCATGTGGGTGACCTTGTGAATTCTGATTTTAGAAAGACCACTATGAAAGCAGTGTGGAGGCTGCGCATGAGTGGGACTGACAGAAGTCAGATGGTGCTTAATAAATGTGCCTGTCTCATGATGTGTTCTGGGAGGAGGCTGGGAGGATAACCATCAGGTTTGTTTTGAGCCTTGCTTTTGTTTCCCAGCCATCCAATCCATGATTCCGGAATTCCATCATCTCAGGAAAGCCCTTTCTTGTCTGCAGATCAGCTCTTCCCCAGAGCTCAGAGAGAAGTCTGCTGATCTGAGTGGACCTTCAGCTCCTCCCACAACTCCCTTCAAGCATTCATGTTGGATTTTTAAAAATCCAAATTGTTAACATTCCCGCCCCTTCCCTGCCATAGATGAATTCAGGCCATTCCCATTCAGTGTGATAAGTCTGTACTTGATTTTATGCCTTCCTGGTTATTCTTATTTCTATTTATTTTCCTTTCCTATCGTTACCTCCTTTTTTTATTTTTGTTGGATTCTTTTAACTCCCTCTTCAGCTCTGTAATTTGGAAGGTTGACCACAGCTCTTAACTGAGTAAGTCATTATGTTTGGAGCATCTTGAATGTCTATTTATTTATTATTGGCTTAAAATAAATAATGACAATGGCCTTGCCTGATGTGCTGACCCCACACTCCCCACTGACCTGAGAAGTTGTGAATGTTCTTCCTGTCCTACTCTTCATGCTGCACTGTTAGTGCACCCCCACCCCAATCTTGGGCTTTGTTGAAATAATAACTGCAGATCATTGCTAGTTTCCTCTTACAGTATTTCTCTTCTGTTTTAAGAATCCCTTCTTTACGCTTCCTTTGCCATTTTTCAGTGACAGCATCACTCTTGCCTTCTGCTCTTGTCTCGTGATCTCTGTTCTGATACAGTGATCGGAAGACTTCCATTATTTTCTTCAGATACCCTGGACTCTATGAATTCCAGCACAGCTAAAGAAGTCTTTCTTTTCCTCTGATGGGTGACTACTATCTTTTCTGGGAATAGGATTCCTGGACTGAAGTCTTTTCTCTTAATGGTTTGTGGATCCCCCTCCACTGTCTGCTGGCTTCTAGGATGGCAGGTGAATAGTTCCATGCTAGTCTGATTCTTGTTCATTTGTAAGTAACCTAAAGTAGGTAACCTAAAAAAAATTCTCTAGAATCTTCTAAGCTATTTATTTCAATATCGGAATTCAGGAATTCCACCAGGATACACCTAGCTCTGTGAGGATTTTCATGAGCATGCTTGGGACTGGGTGAGACTTTTAAATCTGTAGACTTGAGGGGTTTTTTGTTTGTTTTGATTTTGTTTTTCAAATTTCAGGGATATTATTCTCCCCGTAGTTGTTTGATCATATCGTTTTCTTTGTCTTTTTCTCCTCTTTCTAGGAATACCTATTATTCTCATATAAGATCTTGAGTGCCTTGTTTTTTCATCATTAGTGAACACAATGGCTTTCATAACTTCCCATTTTTAATAACAACTCCCTCAGGTGAAATGGAATATTATAGTTTTTAAATTGCTAGCAGCATATTCCTATTTCTTGGTAGAAACAGAATGTAGGTATGTAGAGAGGACCTAATTCTCATCTTAGTTTTGCTCACTGTAAGGTACATAGACTTGTTTGACTTTAAAAAAATGGCCTCTGTATTCACAGTTGGAAACTGCAAAACCCACAACTTATGCTACCTTTCTGTCTTAAGGATATTAATTTTATATGTAAGAGGATTTATTAAACTTTGTAAATCAAAAAATAAAAATCATCTCTTGCCTTCAATACTCAAAGAAAGGGTCACATTTACTCCATAAAAGGCATCTCTGTGCTACTGCTGTTCTAATACATTGAGTCTATCAAATGGCACTTTTCGGTCGTCCTAAGTAAAATAAGACCTTTGGCACGTGAAACCTTCTTATGAAAATTCAAAACTATATTTTGGAAAGTGGAACTTACGTACGTAGAAAATAGATAACACAAATGAAAACAGTTAGTCAAAACGTGATTTTTTTTTCATTGGTTTAGCATGTAAGTTTGATCAAAACAGACCAAGATTTGCAAATGTAAAGAGAGTCAAATGTTGGGGATATGGGCCTCCTCTGGGTCACATATAAATTATTCATGCCTATTTCTACTTTGCTTGAGGAAAAGCTAAGAAAAATCAAGTTGTAAGGAGGATGACAGACTCAAGAATTTTGGTTCTGTCAACTACTAGATCTGATAGAATCTTTTGTTTGTCTGAGCCATGTGGACATAGGCATGGTGCCTTCCATAAGCAATTGAAGATCATTTAAATGTAACTGCTTTAAATTTGAGAAATCAAACTTTTTGCAGCCAACATTTCTATTTTCTTAGGACTCAATGCCAAAAAAAAAAAAAAATCCATTCATGGAAAACAATAAACAAAATGTCTCTTGCACTCTAACTAAAGTGTTTATTTTGTATGATTTAGGTCTAAAGCAAAAATCTCATAGTAGTTCCTGTTTGTACTTACTTAATGATGATGACCGTTTGTGTGTGTGAATCTATATTTTTACATGTCTACAGGCAGATAAGTTTCAGAATAATCATTGAGAATTTAGACCTGGTCAGAGCAAGGAACTAGACTTTGCTGCAGATTCAAATACACAGGGCAGCTCAACACATGTTGGTTGACGAATGACGATGTCTAGAGAAATGAGTGTGTTCAGCGCAAAGTAATTTCATATCTCAGAAATTATTTTATGTATTTTTGGTGTATGATAACTTTTAAAATCACAGAATACATATGTTGCATCAATGTAAATAATACTTTAAGTGCTTGGGACATTAATATACCTAACACATCCAGAAGGAAAAGAAATACCTGAACATAACTCCCCAGGCAAATTTAATGTTAAAAGCTGCTTCTTTTTTCTTTTTCTTTTTTTTTCTTTCTTTCTTTCTTTCTTCTTTTTTAACCAAGTGTTCTTGGCATCCGTGCTTTAGGTTCTTTAAAGTTAGGGGTTGGACTAGATTATTAGATTAAAAGACTCCTTAAGAATGTGGATTCTGGTCTCAGATTGTCTATGTTCATATTATGGTTCCACCACATATTGGCTCAATAATCTTGGGGCAGTTATTCAAGCCTCAGTTTCCTCAAAATAGAAAATCTGATACAAAAATCTGATACAAAATCTGATACAAAAACATTTGATGTTATTAACATCAAATCATAAGTTTCATGTAATGCATTTAACACAGTATTCAATGCATGAGAGGTTCTCAAGGGTTACAGGTCGTTGCTATTATTTGGAAGCTTTTGAAAGCTTAAATATTGATTTAACTCCCATACCTATTAGAGAGAATTCAGAGAATTGGCTGGACATTATTCACTTTGAATCTTTGTCTTTCGACTGGGAAATAAGTGCTCTCTAATATTCAATTAACAGAGGCTCTTGCCCTGCTTTTCTCATTCTTCTCCTTGGTCCATTGTGGGACATTTGCCAACCATGCTCAACCCCCATGTTTTTCTATGCATTCTTTTATCTCATTGAGCTTCTAATATGTTCCAGGTCCTGGGATGATTTAGGTGACCATACTATAGTACTTGTCCTTGTGAAGCTCATGTTTAAATGAGGAAGACAGACAAAATAATTATGATCTAAACTGATACACATTATAAATATATTGGTGTAAACTAAGTGTTGTTGAGAGTATAGAGATAGGAGTCTTTGAGGTCTCAGGGACCAACTAAAAATGGTTCTTAAAGAATGAATGGGGAAAAAATGAATGGGGGTCTCTAGGAAGATAAAAAAGCACAGGGATCTTCTAATTTATGGGACTAGTTTAAGGATGTGAGAAGAATGGCCAAAAAGTTTAGTATGGCTTGAACATATACGGTCCCCAGATGGTGAAAGAAGTTTGTGTTATGCTAAGACAATTGATTTTTTACCTCATAAACCACAATCTAATGGAGACTTTAAGCTGGGGAGTGAAATGCTTTTTAGAAACAAAATTTTGGGAATAGCATGGAGGATGGACTTGAAAGGGAAAGAATGCTCTTGAGAAGGTCAGTCAAAGCTTCCACAGATGAGGGAAGACACAAAAAGGTCCTGAACTGGCAATAAGAATAGAGAAAAGCAACTGAATTCAAGAGATATCTTTGAGCTAGAGTCAACCGGATTGGTGCCTAATTGGATCAGGAGTTAGGGAGAAGGGTCAGACCAGTGACTCCCTTAAATGACGAGGTTTGAGTTTGGGAGTGAATATTGAGTTTAGGTCGGAAATGCTACTCTTGCTCATCAGAAGAAACCAGATAGAGCTGTTAAAGGAAATTGGAAATAAGGCATGGGAGCCAAGAGAAGGGGTGGCTGAGATAAAGGTGTGGGTTACTGGAGTAGAGATGAGAGCTGGAGCCTTAAACGTGACAAGTTCACCCAGCCAGTGCCTTGTCTCTGTGCCCAAAGGGCTTTACACAGCTGCTGAGGGATGGGAAATAATATGGATATTCTTGGGTGCCAATAAAATTCTTTCTCCTTCCCTTTCTGTGGAAGAGACTTGGGTTCATTTAATCTCCTGTGATTTCCCTGGTAGGACAGTTTCAAATCAACGACAATGAATTAACTAACAAAGTAACTTGTTTGCAAATTAACTACTTCATGAATATTGCTACAAAGTTTTATAACCTGTTTGGCATTCTTCCATTTTCACAAAGAAAGTTTTCACTAGAAGAAAATCGATCTTCCATTTTTTCTTAGTATATAATAAGATGCATATTTTAGAGCAAAAAGGATTGTTTTATTCCCCCTTCCAAAGTTCCTTGGAGAGTAAAAACAGTTCACACATTTAGTGTGTGTGTGTGTGTTTGTATGCTCTTTTGGCTTTTTGATTTTCTCCTTCACATTTTTTGTCTTTCTTTTCTACAAATGTTAAGAATTTAGATCAGATTGGGCACCTTGGTGGTTCAGCTGGTGAAGCGGCTGCCTTTGGCTCAGGTCATGATACCAGAGTCCCAGGATCAAGTCCGCAATCCAGCTCCCTGCTGAGCGGGGAGTCTGCTTCTCCCTCTGGCCCTTACCTCTCTTGTGCTTTCTCTCTCTCTCAAGTAAATAAATAAATAAAATCTTAAAAAAAAAAAAAAAAACTTAGATCAGATTGGGTTTATTTTACCTACCCTCCCTACTGACTTTAATCACTTCTTTAGAATATGGATGCCTTTGAATAGTAAGTATAGAAATGATGCATGTATAAAAATCTAAGTTTTAGCCAGTAGACTTATAAGAAATGACAATGCTTTTATGAAAGGTGAAAAAAAGTGGTAAATGCAGATTTTTTTTAAAAGCCAAAATTTCTTAGTAAAAGATCAAATGTAACAAAACCTAAATAAACATTGCAATTTTTAGAACTTCACCTTTTATGGCACATTCATGTGCTGTGCTAAGCTAAAGGTTATTGTTTGATTACAGAAAATATGTTTAATAAGCAGTATTAATAATTGCGAACTCAGGAGATCTTATCTTTCTATCACTCTGAGACCTTTGTGGAGGTTTGTGGTTAGAAGTCTGAGTTAAGGAGAATGAAGTCGAACTGCTGATTAGTCTCACACCCTCGGCAATTTGTGTGGGTTTTCTAACATGTTTTTGCCAAAAGATTTTTAATCTTTATAAACAACTGTTTATAAAGTGTCCTGGCAGGATGGATTCTAGCAAGCCCACCTTACACTGAAGAAATGGAATAGTTTAGATATTAAAGGGACCAATTTACAAATAAACTCTTCGGAGGCAGAGTACAATTCTCAGGTGGATGATCTTTCCTTCCAAGTTTTTGTTTTGTTTTGTTTTTTAACAGCCCCCATACTGCCCTTACCCTGGGGATACGAATATTCTTTATGTCCCTTAAACAATTCGAAAACCTAAAGAAATCACCTAATATAAAGACTCTGAATCTACTCTTGAAAACATTAGTCTACTGACGTCAAGAGTAATGTTATAAAAATCATAGTTAGTGGCAGTTAACAGGTTTGAAACTCTACTGGGAAGGTGGTACCCTTAGGCATGGTAGTCAATGTGATTAAGAAGACATAGTACTTATAATCTAGGAGTACCAACAAGAAGTACATGGATATGATAGCAAAACAAAAACTAGTACTTATTATTCAGATTTTAAGACCCATCACCAAGATTCAAAAGAACATATTTTTATTGTGCTTTTAATAATGTATTAAATGCTACAAGATACAGCATGGTATTTTATCACAAGTCACTAACATGCTGTGGTTATGAAACATCTGGATATATTGGAAAAATCATTGGTTCAGGGGCCCCTGTTGTGGCCATACATTGGGGACATTTAAGAAGTGTGCACTCTGGAGGATCTAAATAATCAACCAGGCTTAAACTTGTCTTCTCCTCTCTAGACAAAAAATAGTCAAGAGAATCATCAATCATCTAAACAAGTCTTTATGAACCTAGTGTATATTTACAGATAAGGAACCTGTTTCTTTGAAGCTCAGACAGAATTTTTATTAGAATCTGACATTCCATTTCAGGGGATTGATTGATTGATTATACATTTTGCTTGATTATACATTTGCATGTACTTGTTTCCAGAAGAAAGACAACATGGCATAGCTAATCATGGGTTCATGTCCCAGCTATGAGCTGTGTAATCCTGGGCAAGATACTCACTTTTCTGCTCCCAGTCTAGCTTGGTAAGTGTAAATATGAAATGAAAGGCTTAACTGGATCATTTCTAAGAGCCTTTTGGTTTTTACATCGTATATTCTATTCATCTCCCCAGATTTATAACATCACTGAGATCTACATATTTGTTTGTTCATCTATCCATCCTTCCAATAAACGCTTATTGTGACTTACTACCTACTAGGTGCTATTGTAGATACTTTGGATGGATTGATGAATAAGATCAACAAGGTGCCTGATTTGAAGCTGATGTTATAATGGGGTAGCCAGACAATAAACAAGTAAATAAAAAACCAGATAATTTCAGACAATGATAAAAACTTTCTCTGTAATATGATAGAAAATGACATAGGGGTGTACTTTGGATTGAATGGTCAATGGTCACTGAAGAAGTAAGAAGCAGTCATGTGAAGATCTGAGAGAACACCCTGGGTGAAAAACCAACAAATTCAAAGTCCAGGGGCCTAGTTGCTTGTGTTTGAGGGAGAGAAAGAGGAGCAGGATAGCTGCAGCATAGTGAATGACTGGTATAAAATGGCGTTAGAGAGGTAGGTAGGTCATGTGGGTCATGGAAACCAGGCTAAGGAGTTGAATTTTATTCTAAGTGAGACGCATGTTTTATAAGCAGGGCAATGACACTATCTGTGAATGTTATGAGATCGTTCTGGCTTCCCTGAGGAGAACAAATGGTAAATGGGCAGGAGTGAGAGTAGAAAATTAGGAGACTCTTGCAGTCCTACAGAGAGATGATGCTGGTTTGGCGCTTTGAAGTTTAGGTGCAGGAGTAGTAGATAGACTCTATCAGACACAAAACAGAGGTACAGAAAATTAGCCCTTCTTCCTGTAGACAGATTTTACTAGGATCCTGTAAGAGTCAGTCTGTAGTGGTCATGAGGTATCTGGCTTCGTGTGGCCGCCTGCTTCTATTACACGTCCCTTGGTTGTTGCTAGTTCAACCTTAGATTGAACCCAGAATCGTCTGCACCCAAGAATTTGTATGACCTCAGACAAATAATCTAACCTGTCTGGGTCTTCAGTAGTCTAAACAAAAGAATTACACTTGCTGTATAATTTCTAAGTTTACCAGGTCTGATTATTTATGATGCTGGGTGGAAGTTGAATCATGTTATAAGGAGATGGTGTTTGTGGAGAAGATGGTGTTTGTGGTGTATGAAGGAGAAGGTGTTTATGGGGCTCTGAAACGTGGACAGTGTCTATGAGTACTTATGGGTACTGGAGATGGAGATGGGATGTTAGGGAGGGTAAGGAACATATCAAAGACTGTGTGAAGGAGTATTTTGGAGGATGATTTTTTTAAAAAATTTTATTTATTTGACAGAGAGAGCATGCATGCACGTGAACATGGGTGCACAAGCAGGGAGAGTGGCAGAGGGAGAGGGAGAAGCAGGCTCCCTGCCAAGCAGGGAACCCAAAGCGGGGCTTGATCCCAGGACCCTGCCGAAGGTAGACTCTTAACTGACTGAGCCACCAGGCTCCCCATGGTGGATGATTTTATATTAAGAGGTGGTATGTGAAAAAAAAAATTAAGCTGAGAGAAAGGAGGAAAGCACAAGAAGAAAGAGATTGGTGAGGGGAATACTCACAATTTTTAACTTCCAGTATGGCAGAAGAACTGACCAAACAGATCTGATACTCAACCAAAACAAACACTGGCTATCAAAATTGGTGCTAGGATACCAGCACTCCTGGCTGAATGTTAGATTTGGAGAGGAGAACATCCAGGGAGGGTGGAGAAAAGATTCTAGCTGTTTCTGTAGTTATAAGAAACTAATATATTCAGGTTATCCTTATATTGTTGGCCAATCCACTAAATGTTTTAGCCATGGTTATAAGGATGATCTCCTTTTGATACTATTTTTTCACATGTCATCAAAGGCTAAGGAGCGTTAGTAATTAGGCATTTTAGCATATCTGTTCTACAGGTGCCAAGGTAATTATGAAGTAATTGATTCAATATCATACCTGACTCCTTTAATTGAAAACATTCAAATTGCAGACTTGAGTTGTAAAATGGTTTTCCAGATGAAAAGCTGAAGCATTGGGTATGTAGAGACATAAGTCAAGTGTCTTATCACTACATTTCATAAAAAAAGCTCACCTGGGAAGCTTTTTTTTTTTTTAAATTTTAAACAGATTTTGTTATTCATTTGAGACAGAGAGATACAGAGAGAGAGCACAACCAAGGGGAGGGGCAGAGGGAGAGGGAGAAGCAGATTCCCTGCTGAGCTGGGAGCCCAACGTGGGGCTCTATCCCAGGACCTGGGATCTGATCTGAGCCGAAGGCAGGTGCTTAACCACCTGAGCCACCCAGGCACCCCTTACCAGGGAATTTTTTAGATTAAATATGAAAAAATGAACAAGTCACAATGTCCAGCAGAAATGACACTTTGGAATCCCCAATAACTCCTTTAATGTCAATGGGTCACTTTCTTGGAACTATCACTTAAGAAAAACTTAGGTGGTCTTCTTAGCCCTACCTAAATACTTTTACAGGCAATGTGAATGTCTCATTCATTTTCATTTCTCTTGACTTCTTGGAATACCCCAGTAAGATGCTGGGACAGAGAGATATTTTGATCCTAGATCCCTAGAGAGTAAGTGTTGGAAAGAATTTTATGTTTTGATCTTACTTCTTTGTTTCACAGATGAAGAGGCTGAAGTCCAGAAGGGTATCAGGGTCACAGACTGACTAATGGCAAGACCAGAATTTTCCTCTCGTTTCCTTGGGAATCACTGCGTTGTACTTTCACTACTCTGCCTGCTGACTATTACATTTCATCTTGTGTTGGGTCATAGTGTGGACACGGGGCGGAGAAGGGAAGCTGCTGACAAAACATCTTCAGAAACATAAGGCAGTGCATCTCTGTTTCTGCGTTTACATGGTGGCCACCGTCACTTTTGCTCCAAGATCTCTTTGTGGTTTACTTGCTGTCATTCTAAAGTCCTTGGGAAATGTGCTCTGAGCATTTCTAAAGAAACTGAGAACGAACCTACTGATTTTATCATTGGCAACAGACTATAGAGGCATAAACATCAGAACAATAGTCATGCAACATAATTTACTTTCAGATAAATAAGTCCCCAAGCAAAAACACCTGTCTTTTGAATCTGATGTGGACTACACCTATGGTCACGCTATCAGTTTTTCTTTTTGCCTTTTGCCTACATTGTTTGCTCTATTTTTAAAATGAAACAAGCATAATTTTCCTTCTGTGTTTTTAATTTTGTATTCCAGAACAAAACATCTACACAGAAAAACGAACACAGATGTACAATTTAATGAGTCATTATAAAGCATACTAATTTACTCCCATAATCACCACAGCTCAAGAAATAAAATATTGTCACCCAGAAGATTTTCCATCCCTGCGTTTTCCTTCCTGATTCCAACACTTCCTTCCCTTTATCCCAGATCATTAGACTGCATTTTGTGATGTCCCTCTAGGTTATAGATTGTTTCTATTCTTTTAGTCATTATGCAAGAAATAACATGCATGCTTCACTTACTGAAGTTTCTTGTTACATATGCCTTTACTATTTTTCACTTAACTTTTTATTGTTAATGTTGAGACATCACCTGTTGGCCTAATAGTTCCTTCTTTGAAGGGAATCAGTCTCTTTTCTATGGAGGCTTTTAGGACTTTCATTATGATATGTCTAGATGTGCATATTTTAAAAATTTGCTTGTGATTTGTTGGGATTCTTAAATCTGGATGAGGACTGCATTTCAAATAATTTTTCCAACCTAATTGTCTAGTTCACCAATTCTCTCTTTATCTCTAATATGCTTTGAACCTATCCATTGAATTTTTAATCATGGTTACTATGGTTTTTTGCCAGTTCTAGTTGATTCTTTTTCAAATTACTTGCTTTTTTTTTTTTTTTTAGTTTCCTGTGCTTTGCAGATGTTATTACAAGTTTGTCTTTTATTGCCTTAAATGCAGTAAGCTCAATTGTTTATTTTGGGGATCTGATAATTCAAATGTATGATTTTGGGGGGGTTATTTCTGTAGACTGTTTTTCTATTGTTCTGTTTCCCTGCATGTCATTGTTTTTAAATATTATTTGCAGATAAGATTTGAGGCCTAGGATGTAAATCTTTTCTTTCTGGAATAGTTGCATTTTTGCTCTCAAAAGCTCAAGGGCAATAATAATCCAAAATTACTTAAAACAAAATTCAAGGATTTAGGTTTTCTGGACCATTGCAGTGATTTGAAGGTGAGCTATAAGCTGCATGAGGGCTGGTTTTCTTTTGGTTTAACTGGAGTCCAGGAAGGGAACCCTTTGAGATCTCAACTTATTGAGGAGAGGCTCTTCTAGATTTCTTGCTTTGCAGACTCTGGGAGTTGAGACATAGAAGCAAAAGCTTGAACCTGGCAAAACAGTAAAAGCTCTCAGAGTAAAAGCAACTTCTGAGCTCTGCTCATCTCTCTGGGTGTTCTGGTTCTTCAGATTTAACCTACGAATTTCTCCTCTTTGTGAAACCTCATTAAGCCTTTTAACAATATTTTTAGACCTTTTGTTCAGCATTTTTGGTTGTTTGGGTGTGGGAATTTGTTTGAACCTGGACTGCCATAACTGAAAAACTAGAACACTTGTACAGATTTTCCCAATCAAATCCCCAAGTAGAAAATCTATTTCCCTTGTAATATGAGAGCCATAAATTAAAGCCTACAGATATTAAGGAAAATAACTGTGCTAAATCTTAAATAAAATCAAGGCAACTAGTGCAAGCAGAGTTGTGGCAAATGAATCCACCTGCCTAATGCTCGTCCTCTCACAAATGGGGCTTCTTTCAGAAAGCGGTATGGCAATACATAGTGTTATAACCATGTTTGAACTTTTTGGCCACGTGTCATAAAAGCAAAATGCTAAAAATAACCATAATATTCAACATTAGTGGAATGCTTTAACAAATCATATATTAATACTATGTCCTAATATATAGTCATTAAAACGAATACTATGTAAAAAATGGAAATTTTATACCATTAAATGGCAATAGCAGAACACAAAGTAATATGTTTGCTATACAAAGCTTATATCTAGAATGTAAAGAGCAAATATGCACAAATAGCATTTCTTTTTTTTTTTTTTAAAGATTTTATTTATTTATTCGACAGAGATAGAGACAGCCAGTGAGAAGGGAGCACAAGCAGGGGGAGTGGGAGAGGAAGAAGCAGGCTCACAGCAGAGGAGCCTGATGTGGGGCTCGATCCCATAACACCGGGATCATGCCCTGAGCCGAAGGCAGACGCTTAACCGGTGTGCCACCCAGGCGCCCCCAAATAGCATTTCTATTTCACTGTAGGGCAGGCAAGTTTTTTTTCCTTAAACATTCATTATATTTGTTATATACTCTTTTCAAGAATAAAGACAGAGATTTCAAAACATAAGCAAAAAACTGTCATGCTAATAATTTTCCCAAACAATTTCAGTGAGAAACTTTTATATTAAAGAAAAAGAACAAAGGAAAGCAGAGAGCAGTTTGAACTTATAACCCAGTAACTCAGAATATGCAGCTAGGTTAAAACCTTTTCCATTTTTTTCCCCATGTGTTCCCTATGTAACTTTCAAAAACACCTTTGGCTTCCAATAAGCTTAAAATGTATTAAAAAAAGAAAAGAAGAAGAAGAAGAAAAAGTAGACAAAAATCTGGGGCCTTACTGTCATCAGACCTTGATTCAATTCTCAATGGATCAGGTTGAGAGAAGACATATTTCTATCATTTGAAAACGATTCATGTGTTGTTTTACTCTCTGGCAGGAGGGTATAATGTAATCATTCATTTTTAGTCTGAGCTATTTTTCACTTTTTAATGTTTTCCTAAACTACGTTATTTCCCAAATCTTATCCCAAATCTTTCTTTGTTTAAGTGCTAATCTTCCTTCGATTTCAATTTTAACATCAAAAGGGCATTATTTGATTCTATAAACAAAAATAGAACCCAACGCCACCACTTTTATTTGAACAGTACTCCATTGCTAGCACTCATTAGGATGGTTTACTATGTATTTATTTGTTTACCATCCGTCTCTAATATGAAAGGGCAGGTACCATATCTGTCTTATTATATTATGTAAATACATTATTTAATATATTACATATTATATATAACAAGCACATTTCTGTTGAGGTTTTTTTTCAAGGGCACAGTTTTATTTTTTGTCATGTTCTTTTGGTTGTGAAATTCTTTCATTTTGGTGTAGTACAGGTGACTGCATGAAAAGAAGAGATTACTTTTGTATTCAAATATAATTATTAGAGTAACATCTTCATAAAATGTCGCTTCTGCTTTGTTTCCTTCCTTTTTATGCAGGAGAAATCAATGATTCTGCCAAGTCTGAGATGTTCACGTTTCACGATGGAGGTGTACAAATTTTATGCAAATTCAGTGATACTGTCTGGCAATTTAAAATGAAGTTGTGGAAAGGGACGGAAGTACTCTGTGATCTCACTAAGACAAAGGAAAGTGGAAACACAGAGTCCATCAAGAATCCAAAATCCTGTCAGTCTCAGTTATCCAATGACGGTGTCTCCTTTTTTCTGAATAACTTGGACAGTTCTCATGCCAGCTACTACGCCTGTGAACTGTCAATTTTTGATCCTCCTCCTTTTCAAAAAAAGAATATTAGCAGAGAATATTTGAATGTTTATGGTAAGACATTGTTTTCATCTTTCAGACTTAGAGTACATTTGCATTTTAACAACTTTTCTCACTAACAAAAACAAGTTAAATAAGTATCTTTTGTAGAGTTAATTTTGATGAAATTGATGGCCATCATTTATTACGAAGATATGCAAGGGATAATTTATTAATAATAAAAATTCGTATTAATCAGTAATATGCAATTTGATCACATAGACTGCTATATTAGAAATAGATCACGTTGTCTTTAAAATGCATATGCTATTAGAAATCAGGAAAAAAATTAAGACAAATTACCCAAATCCATGGCCTGATGACCATTGCCTCTATTCACGTAAAGTTTAAGGTTTTGGTTTGTGGAATGAAATGAGATGATTGAAAATAAGAGTTTTATACCACTACTATTCCTATTTACTTTTCTGCAAAAATGTAGACCAAAAAAAATCCTATGAACCTCTTTTGTAAACACGTGTGTGCATAGAGTCTTTTAGGTTTAAGCTTTTAAATTCTTGCTGTAGTACTGAGATGATGTTATTTACAATTTATTGGATCCCATGATTGTAATGGAGCCAAGCTTCATTTGATTAAATCACTTTTTTAAATTTGGTAAAAGAACCTGTGATTCGGCACCAAAAGAGGAAATTTGATTCTCTCAGTTTTCCCTTAACATGTCTCTTTTCCAACCCAGAATCACAGACTTGTTGCCAGCTGAAGTTCTGGTTACCCATAGGATGTGCAGCTTTTGTTGTTGTCTATATTTTTGGATGCGTATTTCTTTGTTGGCTTACAAAAAAGGTGAGCGATGTCTATTTCTTCTTGCGTTTGCCTTACTGCAGAATATCGGTAGTTATTTTCTCATCAAAGCACATATTGCTCTAGCCAGAGTAATTTGATTAACAGACAGACAATTTCTTTTCCACAAGATATGCCTACTAATTAAACTACTAACTTGGCAGAACAGCTTATTTATTTTACAGCTGCTTCCGTCTAAAAAAGGATTTGATGGCTTACAGAGAGAGCTGTTACTGTTATTATTCAAAAAAGATAAGGGAATCGGGGCCAAGAAAACACAAAAAGGCAGGATGAAGACTGAAACATATAAACAGATGCTTCTGATTTCTAAAAATTATTACATGCGGGCTGCACATTTGATTTTAAGTTTCCAGAGCCAGGGCAAAGATGAAACAATCAGTTTTATGTTTCCCTCAACTTGCCCATTAAACAATCAGTGAGAAAGCCTCAAAAGGTGCCACTAGTAGCGGAGAAGGAGATGGCCAGCTTATTCCCAAGTTATTAGGATTCTGTTTTTAAAGAACACCACAGAAAAGCTAGGGAGATAACGCAGCAATGACAAAACTATCTCTCTGTCCTGGGGGCTATTCTTCTCAGCCTTTCACAATACAGGTTCTCAATGAAAGAACTTAACCATTTGCATATTACGTAAGTACGCTAATATCCAAGTATACCCATAGTGTGATGGTTGGCCAGGCGGTGGGTTTATCTGTGCCAGAAAGGAATTTGAAAGAAAGAGAAAGAAGGAAGATAGTGAGATAGGGCCCATGATCTAAATCTACAGAGGAAAGAACAATAAAAACAAAAATGAGGAAGGAAATTCGGTAGAAGGCTCTTTATTTAAAGCCCTTTTCATATTGTTCTCCTACTTAGCCACAAGTCGGGAGACTGAGCTGTATCCTAACAAATGTGTCANATCCCCACTCAACAAAAAAAAAAAAACAAAAAAAAAAAAAAAAAAAAAAAAAAAACCACAGGGACGGAGATAAGGAAGAGCAGATGACAAACCATGTTTCTGACTTTTCTTCCAGAAGTATCGATCCAGTGTGCATGACCCTAACAGTGAATACATGTTCATGGCAGCAGTGAACACAGCCAAAAAACCCGGAGTCACAGGTACCGCTCCATCTGGGGTTTTGGGCAGAGCAGAGTGTTCTTCACATTAAGTCTGGGATTTTAATTTTTTATTTTAGAGGAAGGGCAAATGTCTCTAAGGCCCAATTTTAGATTTTTTCCATGAAATTCTGAATTTTCACTTTAAGTTTATACTTTCTGCAGTACATTGAAAACAAACATTAAGTCTGTAAACCCCTATTAAAAATAAACAAGCAAAAGATTCATAAGCCACTATTGTATTGAGGCAGTTTTCCACCTGATATTTCAAAAACTGGGATGATTC
The DNA here is from genome assembly GCF_002007445.2 of Ailuropoda melanoleuca. Lineage (NCBI taxonomy): Eukaryota > Metazoa > Chordata > Mammalia > Carnivora > Ursidae > Ailuropoda > Ailuropoda melanoleuca. The sequence goes on from NC_048219.1 coordinate 168,101,433, forward strand.
TAAGTCTTCCTTGGTAAAAAATTCTTTAAGTCACCTGATGAACATTTATTGGGTATCAATGAAGTGCAGATTACTGAGTGAGGCGTGGGAGATACACAAACATGTGGACAAGGGTTTTGGACAGAGATTTGGAAGAGAAAACTGGACTGGTGCTCCCCAGGGGTGGAGGAATTGTCAGGGAAGCTGGTGTTGTTCTGATGAAAAGAAGGTGCAAGGACAGAGAGTCTGGCTGACTGCACAAGGCCAGTTAGGTGTGCCTTTGACTTTTTCCATTCAGAGTGAACATTGTCAATTCGAGGGTTGTTAAGCTGAGGAACATCTAGAAAGTTTGAAGCCTCCCTTGTGGAAAATTTGTAAGTCTCATGCCTTTGAGGTTGGGATGAGATGAAGGACGTAATGAGACAGAAGCCCTTGAATTTTTGCCACCATTCATTGGTGAAAGACTTGTATAAATGGGATGCCAACAACATCTGTAATCATGGAATTAAAGCATGGGAAGGGAGTTAATGCCCTTTCAGGCTAACTCCTCATTTTTTGGGTGAGAGAAATTGATGCCCAGGGTGTTCAGTGAGTCGTTTGGCTCCCTAGAGATTTCCTACTATAGCTTTGTCACTAGCAAAGAGCTTGTGTTTCATTGCTTTGCTATTGAAAACAACAGCAACAACTTTTCTTTTCATCTCTGTGCTTATAATAATGTGTCTGTTTTAGTTCGGATCTCTGAAAGCAGACCCTGAGGCAGAGACTTGGGTATAAGTAGTTTATTTGGAAGATGACCCCAGGAAAAAGGGGTGATGGAGCAGGGAGAGTGAGGCAGGCAAGGAGGAAAAGCAAATGAAGGTTGTGTTACTGAGATCCCAGCTGGAAGCCACGGAACCTCTGAGAAGTGTTCAGATGTCTCCCAGAATTGTTCTTCTGAAGGATGGCAAGTGGGGTTATCTATCCACTGGCTCCCATCCCCGCTAGGATGCCTTGGGGTTGCTTGCAGGGCTCATGAGCTTTCCCTCATGCATCCTGGAGCAAGGCTCTATGCTTAGAACAGTGCCTCACAAGTCTTCAGAGAAAGCCCTGAGACAGAAAGCAGAGAAATGCGTGGTGGGGCTATTGTGCTAGAAGGGACAGCATGTGCAGAAGTGTCTATCCCACTGTGGCTGGAATCAGAGGTGGGCAGTTTCACACCCCACCTACCAAGTGTAATGACTAAACATGGCCAGAGTGGAAGCTTCTAAGGGTACGTAGGGTCTCTCCTCTGTATTCTGAAACCACTATGCAGACACAGTTCAAGCAGAGCATGCCTCAGCACCTCTGTCAAATATTTATTGTATGATAATTATATGCATAATACAGTGCTGAGTAATCCGCGTTGGGTAGTGGGAGGGGAGGCTCAAGACAGTCCTCGTCTTCAGTCTGTAATTCATTAGGAAAGCTGATGTGCTTGCAGAGAGGGTAGACCGTGTCAAAAGTACTCAAGTCCAGTGACCGTGTCAAAAGTACTCAAGTCCAGTGTAGAGTTCAGGTAATGTCTGTTACGTGAGTCAAGAGCGGGCTGGGAAAAACTTCATGGAAAATGTGGAACAGGTGCTGAGTCTTGAAGCATAAAGAAGAGTTGGGGTGGCGTGTGCGTGTGTACAAGAGGCAGATGAAAGGGACAAACTTGCTGAAGGGAACTGGAATAGAGTGCTTTTAAAAATGTTATGCTACATGTTGTTACAGGTGTGACTCATAATTTGGAACTCTGTGGCACCCAGGCATGAACTGGGCTGGCCAGCACCCCCTGACGTGAAGTGCAAGATTCCCTCGTTCCCTGGACCACAGAGAGTCAGCCTTGATTTGAGTACATACATCTTCTGCTGGGGTTTTGTTCAATGTGGACCAGTGACTCTATCACTCAAAAGGGACTTTAACACGCTGTTTCAGTACTGTTGGGTTATCGCAATACCCTCTTGCAACTAGTTTTATAGAAAGCCCAGCTCAACAAATAGACCTCGTTGGGATGAATCCTTATCTTCATATCTGCTTCTAGCAATGCACCAGCCGGTAAAACCGACACACCTACAGATATTTTTAAGAGATGCCAAGGGTACTGAATCTGCAAAGAAAATGGGCAGCCAAGGGCCAGCATCTGTCCACGTTTCATCAACAGACTACCTCTTCTTCCTACAGGAATGAGCATTGCTTTTTAATGAGATACTGGAGGGAGATGCTTCAAAATTGTAACTATTTTATTTCTGAGGTGTCGACATATAATGTACTATTATAGTACATTAGTACACAGTATACCTTCCAAACTTCTGAACCCCAGTCCTCCACTCTAAGAGTTTAGATGCCTTCATCTTCCTTCAATTTTCCTTTTTAAAATACTTTTACATGACCACTCGACAGCCCTTCTGAGTAGGGAGCTAGTTCTATGTTTCCCCCCTTTACTTCTCAGTAAGACACATATAATATATATTAAGTTACAGCCTAATGAATATTATTTGCCTATATTCTCCCTATAAGAATATTTTTGCTCCAGAAAGACATCTTATTTTCCCAAATTCAGTTAAAATGATTTACTTTGTTGACTTGTTTCTACCCCATTAGTGGTAAAAACAAACAAACAAACAAACAAACAAACAAACAAACCCAAACACAAAAACCAACAAAATATTGCCCAGAATCAGGAGGGACTTTATTGTATGATTCTATTTTCTACCATTATCTATATTTTCATGGTGCTATTAATTACAAGCCAGGCTGTTTCTGTAGATCATATTAAAATTGCAAACCTAAAAACCCCCCAAACCATCTTTCCCTGTCAAGCATTGCCCTGGAGAAAGAGCCAGTGATCCATTCAGCAGAAAGCTGTAGTTCCTGTAGAGGTCACTTCCAAACTACAGCCACGCTGACCTCTAGGTTTGACAGGATGAAATGGTCCCATCAGCCTGGAGCAGCCATCCAGACCTGGGGCGGGTGGGGGGGGAATTTCCAAGGGTTGAGAAACTCCCCTGAGCCAAGGACAACCAGCTGCTGTCGCCCCCAGAGGCAGAAGTCACCCTGGGGACCCCGGTGAGTCTGCCTGCATTTGTATTTCCAGGGTCTGGGAAGAAACACAAATGTGTCAGGGACCGTCAGCATGATTCCCTCTCCTAGGAACCATTCAGCCTGGAAACTGGCCCTGGCCCTTCAAGATAGGCTTCCTTTGAATACTATTTGATTGGAAAGATTCCTGAATACACATCATATGTGATTAGTCTTAGCTGCATTATTTTCTCCACTTCCTGTTCGCATGCCCCATGCTTCTGAAGCAGCCAAGGTCTGTGCAACAACATTTGTAACTTTAGGTAAAATGGGGTTGTTTCGTTGTTTTAAAGTTGGTAGGGGCCTGCTTATACCAGATGTGTCATCATGCATACTTATGTTGTAAGCATGCGTGATGCTGGACGCGTACAGTACAGTACTGCCTTTGTAATTTGAATCAAGTACAGTGTTCTGTTTCTAGCTGACTCGGACAGCCCGGTCGGCTCTGCAGAGTGTTCCCTGGGTGGTTTGCGGCGTGCTGGGTGGGGGGTGGGGGGAGCCGTGGAGCCTTCCAGTGGGGTCCGCCTGGCCTGGTTGTCCACACTGTGCTCTCAAGCATCCTCATCCTCAGCACTGGACGTTTCAAAGTGAATTATTAAGAGATACAATTTCTGTGAAATAAAGACTTGTTTTAAGAGGAGCTACTCATGAAATTGATTTTAGCAGTAGTAGAAAACTAAGGAATAAACGTTTGATATTCAGCCACTGAAAATACGTCACAGTGTGTTCTTGGGGGAAGGAAATGGTTCCCTCAGTGATAGACTTGACCGTCTTGAAGGTATTACACGGCTCAGAATGGTCACTCTTCGTTTTTTCTTTTTCCCTTTTAAATATTGAAACAACCACAGGCTTATACAAAAGTTGGAAGTACAGCAGGACTCTTCTTTTCCTCAGGGAGTTTCTGGCCTAATGCCCTATTCGCCTCTGAACAGTGTGTATTTCCTGTAGACAAGAACACGCTTTTCTCCACAGCCACGCTACGACCACCACCACCAGAAAATTAACCCTGATACAGTGCTGCCTTCTCGTGCTCAGGCCGTGTTCAGTTCGTCTGGTGTCCTCCTGATGTCTCTTACAGCGAAAGTTACGCTCAGAATCTGCCTTTGTATTTAGTTGTCATTCTCTGTGGCATCCTTCAGTCTGGGAGGATCCTCAGTCTAGACTTGCACGGCCGTCACTTTTGAGTATTACAAACAGTCGTTTTGTAAAATGCCCCTTGATTTGGGTCAGTCTGAGGTTTCTTGATCATTAAAATCAGGTTATCGATCTTTGGCAAAACTCGCTCAAGAGCGACGCTGTGTTTTTTTCCCTGCATCCTCTCAGGGACCCCACAATCTTGATCTGTTCCATTACTGATGACGTTCATTTCGATCGCTCGACTAAGGTGGTGTCTGTCAAGCTTCTCCACCTAAAATACCCTTTTCCTCTTTATAGTTCATAAGTAGTTTATGAGAAGGTACTCTGACATCTTCTATATCTTCTGTTCCTTGTCAAATTTTCAACGTATTTATTTGTTCACTTTTATCTGTATGGTTTCCTGTTTTATTCAGTGGGTAAACATTTGTTACTGTCATTGTCTTCTTTTGATGTTCACCTTGTCCCATCCCTGGCCAGCAGGAGCCCTATCCACACTGCGTCTGGCATCCTTCTGCCATATCCCCCACATCCTCGCAGCACTTCCTTGCTTTCTGGCAGAAAAAGATACTCCCGGCTCAGCTAGCGTTTTCCCATCCCAGTGCTGGCTTCAGCCATTTTCTCCAAAGAGCCCTGGTTTCTTTGAGTAGCCAATGGTTTTTAGAAGCCAAGAATCTAGGCATTCCCTCTGGCAACCATCAGTTTGTTCTCTGCATTTTATCATATGCATATTTGTGTGTATATTTGTGTGTATACCTATATATGTGTGTGTGTGTATATATATATATACATATATATGGAAGTTTTGTACATACACACACATACACATTTATATCTATATTTATTTCTGTACCTATCTATAGTTGTTGAAATACACAGGATCATACCTATGCCTTTAATTCCAGTATAACACTCCAGGGTTCATTCCAGATTTATTCCTTTCTATTCTTGACCCTCTTAGGACAGTGAGAACCCTGACTCTTACCATCTTTAGTATGTTTACTTATTTGCTCAGCCTCACAGTAAGAATCTCCCATCTTGGTTGTAGCCCTTCCTTGACATGGTAGCTTCCTCCCTCTGCTTGGGCTCTGACTCCTCATTCCAGGTTCCCCAAGCCTAGAATCAGTCAGTTTGAGTTCTGATTCCTGGCACTAGGCTCTCCCACTTCATGGATGCCTTTCTCACCCTGTTTGGGCTCTAACACTCCAGGGTGGGTTATTCCTCCAACTTCAGCTTGGGACCATGGTGGCTCCCTTGCACTGGGGGTGGCTCACCTTATGGCCTATGTTTTATATTGGCTGGCAGACGTTACCCACCATGTTAAGTTCCAACTGCCTACAGTGATTACTGTTTTGATGCACTTTATGGGCATCTGCTCCTTCCCTGTCTCACATCCTTACATCCCCATTGGTATTTCCTTCACTTCTCACATAAACTGCTTACTCTGGAATCCTTGTCTCAGCCTCTGGGGGAACTCCAACTCAGACACTTTCTTGTGCCCCCAAGCCCAGGGTAAAAATCTAAGGCAGTGAGACAGTCTGTCACCAAATCTAGAAATAACCCCTAATACCAATCCTTGTGAATTTTTACTTTCTTGGTCTTCCAAGTCTATCTATTCTTGTGTCATTTCAGGGACATGCTCTGACCATGACTAAAAAATCATAACTTCTCCCTTAGTCTCCTTAGCATAGTGCTTCTTATGAATTTTTCCGTTTTCGAGTAGCTAATAGAGATGCTTAGACAGATTCACCAGGAATCTGATCTCTGCAGGTAGAGTCAGACAAAAGCCTCCAACTAAACCATGGACATCCACACTGACACCTCTCAATAAGAAAGAGCATTCATTGAGGCAGGATTAGAAAAGAATCTCGGAGGGTGCCTGGGTGGCTCAGTCAGTCAGTTAAGGGTCCGACTCTTGATTTCAGCTCAGGTCATGATCTCGGGGTCATGGGATTGGGTCCTGCATCAGGCTCCACGCTGAATGCAAAGCCTGCTTACGAGCTTAGGATTCCTTCTCCTGCTTCCTCTCTCTAAAAATCTCTGGTTTCTCAGGAAGAGTTTTTAGTCTTTACGTTAATGAAGAGTATAATGGCATCTAAGTATGGTTCTTTGACAAAAATACTGAATTCTACATGTGACTTCTCCTTTGCATGATCTCTCTCTACTCTTTTCATCTGGCTCAATGGTCATAGTTCAAAATGACTGTGGCTTGTCTAATGGACATGGCACTCTTCCATCAGTAGTCCAACGATTTGGAAGTCATAATGAAATGTTCTCTTAAGCTAGGCTAGGAAGAGGACTTGAATTCAAAATGCAGCCAAATACCCCATCTTCTATCCAAAACATCAGACAAGTTCCCCTAAAACCCCTAGAATAAAACCAAGATACCTCTGGGCCAACTCAGAGTTACATTGAAAGAGGTGACACTACATCAGAAATAAATTTTAACTGAAAACATAGCTCTTCTCAGTCTTTTGAAAATACACCAAAATGGCAACGAGTTTCATTCTCAAAGCACAGCGAAGCTTCATTCACAAAACCACTTTTCCTCCATCTCCGTGCCTCTTATATGCCTGCAGGCAGCTGTCAAAGCAGCTCCTCCCTCCTTTTCTCCTGCTTGGAGGAGAAACTTGGAGAAGCCACCAGTAATCTCTTTCATCCCCTCCCCACATTTTCCCTTTCAAAGCACCTGATAAAATAGCTCTCTAATTCACATTGTACTTGTATAGGTTTCCTATCGCTGCTATAACCAAGTACCACAAACATGGTGGTTTGAAACAACACAAATTTATTTTTTTATGGTTCTGAAGGCCGGAAGTTGAAAATCAGTTTTACCAGCCTAAAGCCAAAGTGTTGGTAGGGCTACTTCTTCTGGGGACTCATGGGGAGAATCTCTCTCTCTCTTTTGTTTTCTTCTACTTTTCCAAATCTTCTGGTGGCTGCCAGCATTGTTTGGCTTGTCATCACTCCAATTTCTTCTTCTGTAGTCACACTGCCTTCGCCATTTCTGCTGTGGCATCTCCCTCTGCCTACCTCTTGTAAGGATACGGATGGTTGCATTTAGGTCCCACTTAGATAATCTAGGATAATTCCCCATCTCAACTTCCTTAACTAGTCCCATCTGCAGAGTCCTTTTTGCCATACGAGGTAATTCACAGGTTCTAGGGATTAGGACTAGAATAGCTTTCATGGACCATTTCTTAGCCAACCAGAGTACCCTAAACGCCAGGGATTTGGGGGGTCGTGAATCCTCTATGAATCTGGGTTTCTAAACTTAGAGGAGAGAATGGAGAATCCTAATTCTCTTTGGAAACTCCATACCCTTCTTTGACAAAACACCATATCACTTCCTTTAGACTCTTTCCCTATCCAGTGGGCCTTGTTCCAAATCTGAATCCTGTAGTTGTAATTAGTCTTAGACTTCAGCTCACTGAATGACTGATGCTCATTACTCTTAAAAGGGCAAGTGTTGGAATGGAGAGGGGACAGACCAGTATGGACTTCAGTCCTGTGGCCAATGGTGAACTCAAATTTGTAAATTCCAGTTTCCTTTCCATTACATCCACCAAAAGGAGCTGAAGGCCATTGGTTTGTTGGCTCGCTGGTCCATTATAGTAAGCACATCCCTGAAGAACAAACTATGCTTGGGAGTCAGGATAGTCTGAATATAAGTTAAGAAAGGATTCAGTTGCCTCACTTAGCTGAGAGCCCACCCTATCCTTTGTGTCACTGGGTCCCTATCACTGTGAAATAAATTTTTTTTCTTGCTTTATCTGGCAGGGACTTCCAGAGTCCTAAAAGAAGTTGGCATTAACTTTTAATGGCTGTTCACTTTATTAATGTGGGAAATAGGCTAGACTTAATGAAATTATTTTGGGTCAGAGTTTCCCCTCTAATGGAAATCAGGGTGGGGATTTTCTATTTGCCTCCATCCCATGGTATATATTAAATGCTGTGGGGTCTGAATTTATTTCCTAGAAACAATCAAGAAAAATGGCTATTTCTGTGAAGCACTCCTCTTTTAATAAAAAGAAACCCATGTGAATGAACATGAGAAATATGGGAACCATCGAGTGCTTTCCAGTTGAAGCTTGGATCCAGTCTAACTTTTCCCAAACAGTGCTTTGAGAATAAATCCTATTGGTGTGTGGGGACCTAAGGAGTGATTTAAAGTAATCAAAGTGCTTCTTTATCCTTTTCATCCCTGCCTAATCCCGCCCTCTCACCTTAAAGGAACAATTACTTTATGTTGAATTCTGGGTTTCAAGAAAAATGTTACAGAAATCCAACCATCCAGATTTTCAAAGGTTTGAATAATCAGCTTATATAAGTGAAGACAAGGTCTGAGGTTTCATGATCACAAGGAAAAGCATTTATAAAGCTCAACGGAACAACCACAGAATCTCCACATGCTGTCTAACCACAGAATTTCCAAGGATCCACAGTCCAGCTTCAGAGATGGTCTGAAGAAGTAAAATGATTTCTCATGGTTACATTATTAGTGGGTATCAGAAGCGGACCAGAAACTTGTCTTTTACGTTTGACACATTGCTTATCTCTTTTCCACTTGCTTTATCTCACCTAACCCAACTTCCCATACCTAATTTCCTTTCCTTAAACACTCATTCTCCCCTCTTATCTCCCACTTTCTACCACCCACCAAGGCAAGACTGAAGAAGTGAAAGAAGAGGGATCAGTGGGCCGCAAGTGGAGGAAAGCCTCTGATGGGAGATTTGTCAGTTTCAGTTTCCTTCTCACTCTTCTTCCTCCTCACCAAGACTTGTCCCCATCTCCAAGCCCCCTGCCTGCTCTGCAGGGCCAGTGTTGTCCCGAAACCCCGCTCTGCCCTTGATGTAAGAGACGCTGGTGTAATCCCCTTTCTCCTCCAAGTTCTAGACACATATGAGAACCTTTGGCCAAAACCTGTTTTTTGAATGAAAGGATCAGAGAAGATGAGGGCTATATCCCTGAGTTCTGGGACTCAGACCCTATCCTTTCATCCTCCACTGAATTCTTTCAGTTTATTTGCATCTCTACTGATCAATGTCTTTGCTAAAACCGGAGAGTTATGCAGTTACCTCATCATCACTCCAGTGATAAATAACTTGCCAGCACTAACCTTGGTCTCTAAGCATTCTGAGAGAAATGGTTACTGTCAACCACTAAAGTTTCAGAGCCCTACCTCATCCAAATCTATAGTTTACTCTGACCCCACAACTCCAGCCTGTGTAATCCACTTACGAAACTACTAATCTTCAGGCTCTGGGCCTGCCACTGGTTTGGATATATATATACATATATGTTAACCACACTTGAAAAGATGTTCAGCGCTCTATTTATCAGGTTAATGCAAATTAAAACTACAATAAGATACTACCACCCACCCACTGGTAGGACTAAAATGAAGTATGGAGACGGATATGGAGCAACTGGAACTCTTTTTCATTGCTTGTGGGAGAGCAAAATGGTAAAGCCACTTTAAAAAACAGTTTGGCAATTTTGTATAAAGTTAAGCATGCCCTTTCCATACGATCTGCATTCCACTAGTAGGAATCTTCCTCAAAGAAATGAAAATAACATCTTCACAAAAGCCTGTATGAAATGTTCATAGCAGCATTATTGATAATAACTGAAAACCCCCAAAACATTCATTTACTGGTGATATTCAGGTCCAAAAATTATGGTAGCTCTATTTATGATAAATAAGGAAATGATCCATTTAACTATTAGATTTAATTGTTGGAATCTCAACTGAGACTTTCAGAAAGAATTTACAGAAGAGAAAAATTACCCCTCCCCCACAGATGTACCCCATGATCGAAGAATAAAACAGAGAATGCAACTCTATTCAAAGCCTGGAACGTCCAAAAGCTGAGGGAAGACAGTCATGCTTTGAGGATTCAGGCAGAGAAATCAGCTTTCACTAGACTCCTAGGAAGAAAATACTCTGAAACATTCATAGGAGCCTCGGCTTAGAGATCTACTAAGGCAAAGACTCTGGCAGAGAAAAAATAAATAAATAAATAAAAATGTAGAGAGTAGGGTAACATCTTTTCTAGGAAATGGATTTCATAGGCCCAAACAATTCTACCTCAAGAGGTAGGAGCAGCAGCCATTGTATCATAGGACTGAAAATGGTTGCTCGGAAATGGGAGTGGAAATGATGGTCTGAACAGATAGTGTGCTAGGTATGGGACTAGGGACCAGAAACAAAAGACTTGAAGGGGAAGTGGAAATAAGGTCTTGTGACTGGTACAGTAACCACTGTAAGTTTCTACACTTTCTAAGAAGGCTACGATGTCTTCAACACCTCTCTCTGAGAAAAGCTCTCAAATGTTCTTAGATTTTTCCCTCAGATACGATATTAACCTCTTAGGAGAAATTAACCTCTTAGGAGAAATTTCTCCCTATTGGGTTTAACTTCGTAGTTATGAATTTTAGATAACGGACATCAGCTGACTAACATCCTGGAAAGACTAAAATTGAGACCTTCTCCTATGTGACTTCCCTCTTTCCCTCAGCACCACTGATTTGCTGCCATGATCTTTGGCCACATTAATGTGGGTCTAGACTAAGGTTGAGTTTGGGAAAAAGTTTCACCTGAGATGAACTTTCTAGGGGCGGGTTTTTTTTTTTTTTTTTGGTCTTATCTTAAATTTCATATGGGTAGTGTTACTGCTGTGATAATCTGGGTGTGTCTTTGGGTTCCTTAAGTGTCAGAGAATACAAGAAATTATGCTCATGTTAGTAATAAAAATCCCAGGCAGCAGTGGTTGAAAGAACCCAGACTCTATCAGATATCTGAGCCTACGTCCTTTCACTGAGGCTGAGAAGAATAAGAACCGAGGAGAAAGAATTAAGGACGTTAATTCTTTCACACATTAAATTATTTGAATTCTAAGTTGCAAGAGAATTTAATCTTTGGGCTTCAATTTCTTCTGGGAATTTTGGAATGGGAGATAGTTTATATGCAAATTTCAGGCACCTTTATGTTGCTGTAAATTTATCAGTGGAATATGTTAGTGTTGCCATTTAATCATATTGCCTAACCTCTGGTGAGCTATATTGGGCACTGTAGTGGGACATAATTTGGGATAGGAAATAGAAGAGGGAGCAAATTCTCAGCCTTGGATATAGTGTAGATTTGGAGTTAATCTAATGAATTTACTATTGGGAGCATTTTTATGTTTCCTACTAGTAGTCACAGGAGGGTAACAAAGGAACAGTAGGTGGTATTGAGGAAGCAGCCCATGAAGGTGGAAACAAGATTGCCTTGATGAACAGCCGATCTCCTCCCTTTCAGAGGATTGTCACTCCCTTGGTTGTTAGAACTCATGGTGAATCCCAAAGAAAAAGAGAAAAAAAATTAGGAAGTGATGCAGGACCCCCCTGCCACCTTCCACAATCTTTTTTTTTTTTTCTACTAGGAGGGTCCTTAGCTAACACCCATGTCTTTTACCCATCTTATTTCTTGCTCCACCCCTCCTGATAATAAGGGACATCTATTAGTCCATGTTGCTTCATTTGACAGAGTTGATTTATTACAAGGTTTCAAGAACCGGGGTGCTAATTTTTATTATATTCTCTCCATCCTGGCTCAGTATGAGGCAGAGATCCCAGATTGTGTTATATTGCAGGTCTAAGTTTTTCGCTTGGGGCTTTCCTAAGGTCTAACTGGGTAATGAATGGGAGATAGTATAGTAGAAAGTGCCAGTATACTGTTTTCACTGTGTAAGTTAACCACATACTCCACCCCAGCTTTCATAATAATAAGTTTAACATTTTGATCTCCATTTTCCTGACTGCAATTGAGAATCTATTTCTCAATTGGTTTTTAACTCAGGTGAGGAGTAGAGGTGTTATTTATTTATTTATTTATTTATTTATTGGATTCTCTCAAACTAGATGCATCAGTACAAAATCCCAAAGATAGTAAAGAGTAGAGTTTGTTAGAGACGAATCAGTGATTGGAGTTTGTATGAAAATAGTGGGCAAGAGCTGGAAATGTATCTGACTCCGAACATGGGTAATAGGTTTAATTTTTTTTTTTTTTTTTTTGCAAATGTGAGAAGCATTGAAGGTATTTGAGCAGAACGGAAACATTTCCAGAGATGGGGTTTCTAAGGAGTTATTTGGTAGCAGTAGGTAAACGGACAGAAGACAGATGAAAGGAGATGGCCAAGAGGAAACCTAATGGCTGAGAAAACTGGAATTAGGAATGTTACTATTACAGAGGTGTAACTTGGCAGATAATTCTCTACTGAGGGTGAAGGGATTGCAGTTGTCAAAATAATGGAGTTGTTCAGTTTTGGAAGTTTGGAGCAGGGGTTGGCAAATTTTTTCTGTAAAGGGCCAGATACGTATTGTAAGCATTGTGAACCATACAGTCTCATGGCAACTATTCAACTCTGCCCTGTAGCATGAAAGCATAGCTAACATGTAAATGAATGAGCAAGGCTGGATTCTAATAAAACTTTATTCTAAAACACCCAGCCCACAGGCCATGGTTTCCAATCTCAGGTTTACAAGGTTATAACATCAGTGCTGGTTATTAAACTATCCCCTTTGCACTCCAGACTCACCCTGTTCCCTGCCCTGGGATGCTGGGGCTGGGACTCTGCAAAGCACATTTCTGTTTTCCCAGCTGCTCCCCATGAGGTCTGGAGCAGGGAGAAAGGATACACTCTTTCCTGTTTTGCTTGCTGTTCCCCATCAGGTCAACACCATGATGGTTCTTCACCTTGGAAGCTGCAGTTGGGTTTAATTTCTGGTTTGTTCCCACACTCCCAGAACCAGACTGTAATAGAGCTGCCTCATAGATACCAGCACCAGCCCCTCCACAGGAGTTTGAGTCTGGCATCATGAGGCACCTCTTCTGAGATCCTAAGGCATCATCCCCAGCCATGCAGAGCTCTCTCCCCAGTCCCAAGGGTCTAAGTCCTAACAACTCATATCTCTTCCCTCTGCCCTACCAGCACCACAAGTGGTAGCAGCTTCCTGCAGTTACTATCTTTGTGTTACCCCAGAATTCCCTTTTGCTTTCTCTTTGCGATTCTCCAATACCTGTTTAACTTATTTCTTGTACTAAATTCTCTCTATTGGAATAACTGGTATGGTTTCTGCTTCTCTGACTGCATCCTAATACAGAACATTCTGTGCAGAATAGGAATATACATAGGGATGTAGATAGGACACATGAGAAATGTAGTCTTGAAGGCGTAGATGTTGAGTCTACTTTTAGGAATGATGAGTTTGAATATTGACAAATCACTTCTAAACTTCTAGCTGGTAATTAGATATTGAAAAAAGTCATGGATATATTATTTTCATAAAGGTGCTGTTTCTATGAGTAGACATCAACAACTAGGAAAGTATAGCTAGAGTAGAAAAGCTCTAAATGGGAAACATCTTCATTTTTGAGAGAAATGATGGGGAGGAAGGAAAGACAATGAACAGGACAAATAAATAATTGCCTTAGAGGCAGAAGAAAAACCTGCAGAATACAAGAAGCCAAGAAGAATGAGTTCTAAGAGGAAAGTTGTGAATAGGGGCAAATCCTATAAGTATCAAGGGAGATTATGTGACTTCCCAAGGGTAGTTTCAATAGAACAGTAAAGTTAGAATAGAAAGAACTGGTAGGAAAATGAGGCCACTAAGATCTTTTTTTTTTTGATAATGATGATGAAGATGGATGATTATATAGAGATCTACAAGCCTAAATAAGCCAAATTAATTAATTAAACTAGGAAAGCTCAAAGTTTTTATGTAGAGAAGTTATTGGTGGTGAGGGATAATGGAATATGCATAGAATAAGGGAATAATACATGGAATGCACAAATGGAAAAAGGTGGGTGAGGATAGATGGGAGAAAGAACCAAACTGACATAAAGGAAGTGCATCTCTTTCTCTGATATTCAGATAAATTGCATATCAGTAGGAAAGAAGCTGAACTTGTTTTGAAAACTGGACTGTCTTAATTCCTTGTTTCTGTGTTAAATAATGGGACCAGACATATTTTCCTAACCCTGTGCTAAACAGTGCTAAGGCCAAGCAATAACCAAAGCTGCTTGTTTAGGGAACACATGTTCACGGATGATGAGACTGTGGACCACGCTGCCCAGATCCCTCTGCCCTAGCTGCTGGTGAATGCTGTTGGCAGAAAGCCTGCATCTGTCATTCCCTTCAGAGATTGCCTCAGCTGCAGAAAGCTGCCTTGCCCATTACTTCCTTCCAGAGGTAGCCCATGTCCAATGATGTGGTCCAACATGGGACATTTCTGATGCCTCATTTTATATACACAGAACTCCATATGGGATCGACAGAGACTAGAGATCACAAGTTTGACTTCTCTCCCTGGCCAGTCTGGCTTCCTCTCCCTCTGTGGCACAGGTGTTGGTCTCAAGTGTACTTCCTAGTAACCATCCTGAATATTAAACAGTGCCCCAAAGTCTGCTTCACAGAAAACCCAACCTATAATGCCAGCTCAACAATGTACTTCAGGGTTTGCTTTAGCATCTATGACCCATTGTACCCACCAAGTTAAGTTTTGGGGTTTTTTTTGTCATAAATGCGGCCCAATCTCAACCATTTTCCTGCCTTAGAAACCTTCCCTTGGGTCATCCAGCCTGGGCCCTAAAACTCTACAGAGAACTTGTTTCAATTTTCTATTTTGAGGCTGTCGAGGTGGTATCCTCCTTTACTTCGGTAAATTTAATAAACTTAGCTTTGCTTGATAACAGGTTTTTCTGGGGGGTCTTCTGAAGAATTGATAGGTGAGAATTTTCATTAGATGTCATTATTATTCCTGTTTTAGAAAGCCTGGTACCTTCAGTGAAAGAGGAAAAGTTTGAAAAATATGTTTTGCCTAATATAATAAGGAATTGACTAAAAAACCCTACATTTTCTGTCTGGACTTGGGATTTTGCAAGTAAGAATGATCTCCTTGGGATGGAGAGATGGTGGGAATTCTATAAACTTGGGCTCAGATAACTTGGTATAGGACAGTTAGAATCGATAGCTACCATCTTCCTTTATAATTGGTGTCCCAAAGGTTCTTATTCCTCTGATAGAACAGCTTGGGCTTGGTAGAAGTGGAGTCCCTGATATCTGCTTAGACTAATTAGTCATGTTTTCCCTTGGTTTGGGATGGCCCTGATTCTGAGCACTTTCACTTCTCATTCACTTTCACTTCTCATCCCACCTCTACCACCCTCTGCTGCTTGTAGGCTTAGCAAGAGATGCTTGTAGCCAGAGCAAGTCTTTCTCTCTTCCTTCTATAAAATATATTAGTAGGAATTTGGGAATACAGAGAGAAAATAATTTTCCTTCCAAATAATCCCAGAGATATCACAAGAGTGATTATATGTGAAATTATTTTTGATGTGTTCAAATAGGGTATGATGTAGTGAAGGACAGTCTATTCTCTTGCCTTTTACTCTATTCTTAAAGTACTCAGAGATGAATCTTTCTATATAGGTATTTTTCAGTAATTATTCACTAGGCTATACTTATTTTCAGTAATTATTCACTAGGCTATACTTATTTTTTGAAATTTAAGCCAATTTCTTCTTGTCATTAATGAAGATAGCTCACACTATTACTGAATGCCTGCTAGGACAAGTCTACCAACCCTCTCATGATATCGTGTTATATCCCTGAAGATGGTTTGTAAACCTCTTCTCCAGTTCCCTTTTGGCCAAATGGACCTAATTTTTCCTTTACCTGATTTCCAAAAGATGGTTTCTATTTCTCTTTTTTGAATGCATTATTGGTAAAGGCAGGGGTGGGGCATTAATTAAGTCAAGTTCAGCCCACAAAAGATCCTTAACTCAAATTACCAGCCTCTGAGTTTTGAAACTTTTGAAGTTTAGGCTTATTTGAAGTCATTTGGGTTTTCCCCTCCTTTTATTATCTTTTTTATCAACAGCAAACTCTGGTGCCTAGAGGCACTAAGTATTACCATTTCAAGCACCCCACCTAACTCAAACTCAAGACTGCTGTGCTCGTGAAAAGCACCTGGAACCACAGCTGGCTATGGGGCCACCTGGGAGCCATTTTTACATAGAGGTATAGCAAAGGTGGGACACAGTACTCAGAGAGATAATGAGACTAGGTTCTGGTGCCTATAATCTAGAAACTCTGCCACCCCCACAGAGAACAAAACAGAAGTTTTTGCTAAGCATTCTTTTCCATAGTATAATTTGCTTTTCTAAAGAAGTGGTACTCAGTGTTGCTGTAGATCAAATTAGCATAGGAATCTTTAAAAATGACAAACCTGAATTCAAAAATGACACTTAAAAAAAAGATTAAGACACATTTTTAATTACATGCTTGAAAGAAAGTTCATAATGTAGTTATACAATTTTCACTAATAATTTGTCTAAAATTAGTCAATTTTCTATTCTCATAATTATCATGAGTTTTTTGGCTTTCACACCTTACATCTCATTTTCCCCAAGTTATCACTAGCTTTGAATTTTCCAGTTTCTTTGTGTTACTACCTTCATTATCACCAACTTCTCTGTACTCAGCGGGGGGGGGGGGGAGGAAGTCAAGAGTGTGCCATGGGTGAGCCTGGACTGAAGCTTGCGGTCTTTGAGGATGAGACCACTGCATCCCATAGAAATGGGGTTACACCCAATCCCCTTTAGCGCTAACCTTTGCACATAATTTATTATCTAAAGCTCTTACCTTTTGTCTGTGCCCTTATCTTCACACACTCAGTCATTTCACTGCCAGTCCAAAACACTTGAGGGCTCATTGTCCTCATTTACAAAATAGTTTCTGAAGTCTCTGCTATCGCTACAGTTTTACTATTTTAGCATTTAGAAATCCGTATTGCATGGTGCACTGGGTGTTATACGCAACTAATGAATCATGGAACATTACATCAAAAACCAGGGATGTACTGTATGGTGACTAACATAATATAATAAAAAAATTATAATAAAAATAAATAAATAAATAAATAAAAATTCTAATTCAACAACAACAACAAAAAAATAGAAATCTTTAGTTCCATCCACAGCACTTGAATTTCAGTGTTTCTTTAAATCTTTCCTGATGCTAATTTTGGGGGTATCAGAGTCTGTGTTGATTTAGTTCAGGGCTGCAAACTTGTACTTGTACTCCCAAGGTGATCTTTATATGCAAAAATACCATAAAGTACATTGGCAAGATGAATTCCCATTAAAAAAACATTTTTTATCAGATGTTAGACTTCTTAAAGCTGCACCATCAGGCTTTTTACAATTCATTTTTTTTTTTTTAATTTCTGGAAAAGTCCTAAGGCTCCTAAAAGTCCCTGAGAAAAATCACCCAGATCATAAGATATTTTCTACTTCCACCTTCTACCCTTTGTTGACTTGCTTAAGGTAGTCTGTTTAGATTTTACTTCATTCTGGAAGTTCCCATTTTCCCATTTTTAGTATTTTTATATTATGACTCTTATGGGTCCCCCCCCTTTGAAAGTTAGATGGCGAGAAGGGAGTTATCCCAATGAGAATTCATAGAAGGGAATGACAGCAAATTAAATAGGCAGCTTTATTTGTGGCAGTCCTACATGGGAATATGTTTGAATTAGCAACTACCTAATTCTTAGGTTTATAGAGCAAGAATATATGTGATATAAGCTTTGAAAAAGCGATTTCAAGAGAAAATTCTTTCTAAATGTTACAGATGATAGAAAAAACTGCTTCCTGGACTTAAATAGCAATTACTAGTGAGCAATTTCAAAATCAGAAATATTGGATGAGATTTCTCACAAAACATAGTAGAGATTTTATAAAGAACATTTCAATGTAATCACTGTCTTTTGTCACCAGCTGCCAGTCTTTTGAGAATTTATAGTGATTTTAAGCTTCATTGGAATAAAAATCAAAGCAGCACAGTCTTCCTTTTGAGTAAATTTAAAAATGTAGTGTGAGAGACAAAAAGCATTTTAATCTCTGACTCTCTTAGAGCCAAAGAGGTCAAGGCTGGGAATGGGGAAAGAGAAGGGAGTTTCTGAGCCACGTAACTGTACAGGGAACAACTGAACATAAAAGAGTGAGGTGAGGCTACCTAAGACTGCACAGCTAGATCCATAGGTTACATCCTAGGGCATGAGCAAGTCAGCAATGCCTAGGCAGATGCAGAAATCAAATGGGATCTGGAAGGAATGCTTAAGAGTTCACAACCAGGCTTGTTAATGCAGATAAAAAATGCAGATTTAAAAAAATTATTTCTGAGAGCTCTAGTGTTGGGAGGAACAGGTGGCCAGAAATGAATTAAAGCTGATAGCAACGTAAGTATATCAAATAGTATGAAGATGTGTTCACATGGCGACCCAAACTAAATCTGAAGACAAGGAAGTTATTCACCCTGCTGTGCTCTTGACTTGGAGTTTAAAGTTTTTCTGCACAACTTCTGACATAGTCATGTCAGGGCTGTTAGCTCCTACTGTATGAAAGGCACAGGGAATAGAAAACAAATCAGACTCAAGAACAGCTTGTATCTCTTGAATACTCGCCGTGTTGGCCCATTACTCTCCCTGTCTCCCCTACCTCCTTACTACTCCTTTCCATCCAACACTTTCTTTATTCTCTTTCACTGACTCCTTTGTCCATTTGTTTTACTTCCAAGTTTTCTTTCTTGATATTTAACATATTCCCAAGAATTAATCTATTTTCCCCAAAGAAGATGATCACATTTCTAAGTATTTGGCTATTTCTTTCTGAATTTCTCTCCATCACTTTATACATTACACGTAAATTATTCAGTACTGGGAGAGGGGTATAAAGATGAGTATGATACCTATTGAAACGTTCATTTATTCATCTATCCAATAATCATTTATTACTAGATATTATTTGAGACGCTGGAGGCACAAAATTGATTAAGATGAACTTCTTGTTCTTAATGACTTAACAGTCTAGAGGAGGAGTGAAACACAAACAGTTAGGGGCCCTAGAGACTTGTGTGAATATTATGAAGAGCTAGCAAATATGTAGAATTGTTTGAGAAGCACTTCATGGCCTAATATCACTCTTGTCTTCATCTTACTGTCATATCATTTGTTAAGTTTTAGAATTTATTTCACTTTGCTATATAGTATGTTTCTCTGTATGAAACATTATGTCCTTTTATTTTATGTCCTGGTATGTGCTATAAATAAATAAAATTAATAGAAATCTATATTGAAGGAAGTTGACTTTTGAGGTGGGCATTGAAAGATGGAGTTCAGGGGGGCAGGAAGGAGAAAAAGAAGCAGAATTTACAGTATGTGCAAAAGCATGGGGAAATGAAAATCTTGGGGTGTTCAGATAATGGTGGGTGGCTTTTTGTGGAATCATGGAATACCTGGAAATAAATGTCAGGGAATTTCTAGAAGAAAAAGAACAAATCATACTGAGGAGGTTGGCCCTTTTCCTATAGAGTATGAGGAAATATAAGTGATTTTAAAGGAGAGGAGGGGCGTGTTCAGCTCAGTGATGGCAGAGTGAAAAGGTGGGTTGGAATGAGGGAGGCAAAAAATTAAGAGATAACTGCAGTGAGGGCCCAGACTAAGGCAATAGCAGTGACAGTATAAATGGAATGACCAATTTGAGCAATATTGAAGGAACAGAGTGATAGGACTTCAGGAATGTTTGGGTATAGCCAGTGGGGGAGTGGGAAGGCAGGCTTTCATTTGGATGGCAGTTGATATCCTTGTTCTCACAGATATTGACTACATGGTCTTTGGAAGTAACTTAAAATCTTTTTGGGATAAGAAGGCATCAGCACATGAGAAGTGAGTTAGCAATAATTTACCTTCCCTCACGGTTTGCAGTTTGCAATGGCCTTCCATTCCCTTGTTTGATAACCCATGAATGATAACTCAAGTCAATGCATGATAGAGTGTCAAAAAAGTGGTTTCAACAGTGAGGGCTATGTGTGAAGAGATGGTGGCATGATATGACAAAGAATTCTGAGCTATCCAATAAGAGGACATAACATTTGTAAATATTTATGCACCCAACATGGGAGTGCTGAAATACATGAAGCAAATATTCACAGACCTACAGGTAGAAATAGACAGCAATATGATATGATAATAGTAGGGAACTTCAATACCTCACTTTCATCAGTGGATAGCTAATCCAGATAGAAAATCAATAAGGAAACACTGAACTTAAAGCACATGTTAGACCAGATGGACTTAGACATTTACAGAACATTCCATCCAAAAGCAGGGGAATACACATTCTTCTCATGTGCACATGAAACATTCTCCAGGATAGGTCATATGTTAGGCTATAAAACAAGTCTTAACAACTTTAAGAAGATTAAATATCAAGCATCTTTCCTGACCACAATGATATGAAACTAAAAATCAATTATAAGAAGAAAACCAGAAAATTCACAAATATGTAATTAAGCAATATGCTACTGAATAACCAACAGTTCAAAGAATAAATCAAAAGAGAAATAAATATATTGAGACAAATGAAAACAGAAATACAACATGCCAAAACTTATGGGATATAGCAAAAGCAGTTCAAGAGGGAGCTTCATAGAGATAGATGCTGACATAAGGAAAAAAGAAAGATCTCAAACAAACAACCTATCTTTACACCTCAAAAAGCTAGAAAAAAAAAAAACCAAACTAAGCCCAAAGTTAGTGAAAGGAAGGAAATAACAAAGATCAGAGTGAAATAAATGAAATAGAAACTAAAAAGACAATAGGAAAGATCAATGAAACTAAGAGCTGAATTTTGAAAAAATAAACAAAATAGACAAAACTTAAGCTAAACTCACCCAGAAAAAAAAAATTAAAAACCTCAAATAAGGAAAATCAGAAATGAAAGAGGACATATTATAACCGATATCACAGAAATACAGAAGATGGTGAAACTATTATAAACAAATACACAGCAAAAAATTGGATAACCTAGAAGAAATGGATTAATTTTTTAAACATACAATCTTCCAAGAGTGAATCATGAAGAAATAGAAAATCTGAACACACTGATTACTACTAAGATTAAATCAGTAATAAAAAAAACCTCAGAATAAAAAAAAAAGGGTAGGACCACATGGCTTCACTGGTAATTCTACTAAACATTCTAAGAAGAATTAATACTAATCTTTCTCAAACTCTTCCAGAAAATAGAAGAGGAGAGAGCACTTCCAAACTCATTTTATGAGGCCAGCATTACTCTGATATCAAAACCAGATAAGGACACTATGAGAAAATTATAGGCCAATATCCCTGATGAAGATAGATGTAAAAATCCTCAACAAACCAAATTTATTAACAAACCAAATTTAACACATTAAAAAAATCATATGCCATGGTCAAGCAAGATTTATTCCAAGGATGCAAGGATGACTCAATATCCACCAATAAATCAATGTGATATACTACATTAACTAAATAAAAAATAAAAATATGATCTCAATGGATGCAAAAAAGCATTTGACAAGATTCAACAACCATTCATGATAAAAACTCTTAGCAAAGTGTGTGTAGAGGAAACATACCTCAACATAAGGCCGTGTGACAAGCTCAGAGAAATCATCAATGGTTAAAAGCTGAAAACTTTTTCTATAAATCAGGAACATGATAAGGATGTCTACTCATTACTTTTCTTCAATACAGTATTGGAAGTCCTAGCTAGAGCAATTAAGTAAGAAATAAAAGGCATCCAAATTGGAAAGGAAAAAATAAAATGTCTTTATTTGCAGATGACATGATATTATATATAGAAAATCTTCAAGACTCCACCAAAAGTCTCTTAGAATAAATGAATTCAGTAAAGTTGGAGGATCCAAAATCAGTATATAGAAGTGTGACGTATTTCTATACACTATAAACAGTCCCATTTACAATTGTATCAAAAAGAATAAAATGCTGAGGATTGTATGTAACCAAGGAGATGAAAGAATTGTGCACTGAAAACTATAAGACACTGATAAAAGAAATTGAAAAAGACACAAACAAATAGAAAAATCTTCCATGCTCATGGATTGGAAGAATTAATATTGTTAAAATGTCCATACTACTCTAAGCAATCTACAATGCAATGCCTATAAAAATTCCAATGACATTTTTCATAGAAATAATAAAAGACCATATGATTTCACTCATATGTGTAATTTAGGAAAAAAAACAATCATGGGGGAAAAAAGAGAAAAACCAATAAACAGACTTTTAACTATAGAGAACAAACTGATCATTACCAGAGGGGAGGTGGGTAGGGGAATGGGTTAAATAGGTGATGGAGACTGAGGAGTGTACTTGGGATGAGCAGTGGGTGTTGAATGGAAGTGTTGAATTGGTAAATTGTACGCCTGAAACTAATATGACACCATATGTTAACTAACTGGAATTTAAATAAAAGTTTAAAGAAATAGAACAAACAATCCTAAAATTAATGTGGAATCACTAAAGACCTTGAATAACCAAAGCCATATTTAGAAAGAACAACAAAGCAAGAGGACCATCCTTCCTGATTTCAAACTATATTATAAGGCTCTAATAATCAAAACTATGGTATTGGCATAAAAACAGCCACATAGATCAGTGTAATTGTATAGATAGCCCAGAAATAAACTCACAATATATGGCCAATTTATGATAAAGTAGCCAAGAATACACAATGGGGAAAGATTTTTTCAATAATGGTGCTGGAAAAACTGGACTGCCACATACAAAAGAATGAACCACTATCTTACACCTTACACAAAAATCATCTCAAAATGAGTTAAAGACTCAAATTTAAGACTGGAAGTCATAAAATTCCTTGAAGGAAACATAAGGGATAAACTCCTTAACATTGGTCTTGACGATGAGTTTTTGTATTTGACACCAAAAGCAAAGCCAACAAAAAGCAAAAGTAAACAAGTGGGACCACTTCAAACTAAAAACCTTCTATACAGAAAAGAAAGCCATCAACAAAATGAAAAGTCACCCTACAGAATGGGAGAAAATATTTGCAAATCATATAGCTAATAAGAGGTTAATACCCGAAATTAAGTAAGAACACATACAGCTCAATAGTGGAAGGAAGGAAGGAAGGAAGGAAGGAAGGAAGGAAGGAAGGAAGGAAAGAAGGAGAAAGGAAGGAAAGAAGGAGAAAGGAAGGAAAGAAGGAGAAAGGAAGGAAGAAAGAGGGAAGGAAGAAAGGGAAAAAAGGAAGGGAGAAAGGAGAAAAGGAAGGAGAAAGGAAAAAAGGAAGGAAGGAAAGAAGAAAAAATAGAAAGAAAGAAAAGAAAAAGGAAATCCAATTAAAATGGGCAGAGGATCTGAGCAGATATTTTTCCAAAGAAGACATACAGATGGCCAATGGCTACATGAAAAGGTACTCAATATTAAGGAAATACAAGGGAATCAAAACCATAATGAAATATCACCTCACATTGTTAAAATGGCTATTGTCAAAAAGACAAGAAATAACAAGTGTTGGTGAGGATGTAGGGAAAAGGGAACTCTTGAGTACCACTGGTGGGAATATAAATTGGTGCAGCTACTATGGAAAACAGCATAGAAGTTCCTCAAAAAATTAACTATTAACATAACTACCTTGTGATCCAGGAATTCCACTTCTGGGTATTTATCTGAAGGAAACATTATCTTTACCTTGAAAAGATTTCTGCACCCCTGTGTTTGTTGCAGCATTCTTTACAATAGCCAAGACATGGAAACACCCTAAGTGTCCATTGACACAAATACATGCATACGTACACTGGCGCATTATTCATCCATAAAAAGGAAAGAAATCCTACCTTTCCTTCCTGCTTCTGGAGGCCTGCAACCCAGAACACTAACTGTGGGGATCAAATCAAAGCACTTGTAGATCCCCCTCTGGTTTGAAGGTCTTTTAGGGAATTTCTAGAAGGGGCCAACATTAAAGTTGCCATTTTACAGAAGGTAAGCTGAGGCCCAGCTAATGAAGCTGGTGGTCCCCACACACTCAGCTAGTGAGTGGCAGAGCCAAACTCCACATTTCCTGGCTTTACATTTGAAGACACTCTCAGCGGCCTCAGAGCTGCTTGCAGAGGCCTGTGCTCTAGCTGTCTGCCTAGGAGGTTTCTAACTCTGGGCTTAGGGCTAAAGACTCCTAGTCCTGGTTCTTCCAGTTGTAGGGGCAGATAATCTGACAAGGTCTCTCATTCCTCTGGGCTTAGCCATCTATTTGCATTACTCTTTTCTAGAGAAACTCCTCTTTGCAACCAGTGGTGCAACTAAACTGACTCTTTATGCCTCAGATGGCCTGTAACCCTCCCCCAGAAGCCACAGCTGTCTAGGGTGAGAATTCCAGAGGGTGTCCCTAGGGAAGCCTCACTACATGTCTGCAAACACCTACCTTCTCCAGAGCCTAAATCATTGAGGAAGTTTCTGGGAGAGTGGAGCTGGCAAAAAAGGATCCCATGTGCCACCCCACTACCCCCAAATATTCCAGTGAGTCTGGCCTTTCCACAGGTCAATCTCAAGTCCAAATTGAAGCCCAGCTCTCCTTTCGAATCACATGAGCATAAAGGTAACCTGCAGGATTACCACTCTACCTTCCCACTTCCTTTCACCAACCACTTCCCCTTCAAAAAAACAAAAGAATTCTGGGTTCACATTCTGAGTTAGCTCTGACCGTAACTGGAGGTGTGAATTTTACTCTCTTTGGAATTCAGTTTTCTTATATTTTGTTCCAGGTGGGGCAAAGTGAGGAGTGCTCTAGATGACATTTAAGTTTTTTCAGATCTATAACTCATGAGTAAATATTCATCTTTCTTCCCCAGGCTAGTTTCCCTTTCTGACAAGTCAGTTACTTCCTGGAAGGCAGGGACTGCTGTGTTCATCTCTGGATCCCAATGACCTGTTGCAGGTTCTGATGTAGACTGTGGGGAATTCATATTACTGAACAAATGACTGAATAAATGACCTTCACCTGGGATTAAATTTGCCTCCCAGGATTAAAAACTTAGTGTGCTCTGTGTCTCCCTCCTCTTTACATGACACCCCACTCCGCTCTGCCCTTGCCTACTAAGTCAGAACACAGTTCTTCCCTCTAAGTGTCTTTCAGATCTAGCTTCACTTTACATCTCTAGATGGGCACCTGTATCTCTGTACTTCACCTTAAGTTTGGTGATTATAACAGTGTGTTCACTTTCTGTAATTCGTTCCTCCCAAACTCACCCTACATAGCACCACCACATTAAGCTTCCATAGCTTTGTGTCTTCAGACCTCAAATGCCCATGGTGTACAGTTATATTCAGTGTTTTACTCAATTTAATCTGGCTCCAATTTACATTGGCATGATTCTCCACTGAACTTGTCACTCATGGTCTTCTAAACATTTGCACATTCCTATCTCTGCATGTTGCTTATTAGGGTTTCTCCTACTTAGAATGCTCTTCCCCTCTCACTACCCACCTAAGTACATTTCGTTCATCAAGGTCCAGATCATTATCAACCTATCATCAACCTAAAGTCTTTCCAGGTTATATTCTAGCCCACAGTATTCACTCATCTGACAAATAATAGCGTTGAATAATTTATTAAGAAATCTCTGATGCTGTTGTCTTGTCACACAGTTATGTCTTCTTATCCTAAGTAACTTGTAAGCACCTTGAAGGTGAGAAATATGTCTTCTGTATCTTTGTGCTCTCTGTTGTCTAATGACAACAACATTAGCCAACATTGGTTATTTGTATGTGCCAGATACTATACTAAGTCCTTTATATTCAGTATCTCTTTGTACTCAAACTACCCTATGTAATGGGTTCTATCACTATCTCCCCTCTTCAGATGGGGAAACTGAAGCTTAGAAATGTTAAGTAACACGGCACCTGAATGGCTCAGTTGGTTAAGTGTCTGCCTTCAGCTCGGGTCATGATCGCAGGGTCCTGGGATTGAGCCCCACGTTGGGCTCCCTGCTCAGGGGGGATTCTGCTACTCCCTCTCCTTCTCCCTCTGCCCCTCCCCCCACATGTGCTCTCTCCCTCTCTCTCAAATAAAATCTTAAAAAAAAAAAAGAAACGTTAAGTAGTTTGCATTAGGTCACTTATACAGTGACAGAATTCTGTTCAGTTTTTACATATAGTAGGCTCCCCTAAAGTTGAGTAATTGTCAGGGAATGTGTCCTTTATTTTTCCCTTCAAGTGGCTGAAGCAAAAGTGTTGAGAAGGTGGATTGCGTTGGGGTGGGCTCTGGAAAAGCCTTAAAGAGATTTAGGAGGAGTGAAGAGTAGAATAGTAGGCCTGCCAGTGAAAAGTAGAAAATTATAAGATGAGGAAAATGTGTTTCAGAATCAGTTAGATCCATATTTAGGGAAAGTAACAAAATGTAAACATACTCTGGGTCAATAATCTATGAAAAAGGAGAAAGTTTGGGACAAGTATTACGGCAAGACAGAGCTTATGTTTGTCTAGATAGAACATTTGGGTCGGAGGCAAAGTTTTCAGTTAGATTTTGAGGAGTAAGCACACTACCTAAAATTAAGACAATATTTTGTAGTGGGAAAACTATGACTGTAAGTAATAAAATTCAATTATAGCTAGTGGTTTGTTTTTGATAGTATAATGTTTTTAGGGCCTAAGAGGGAGCTCAGAATACATTCTGGGTTCATTCTCACCCTTGGGAACTGTAAAGTGGGAACAATAAACTTTTACTTTCCATCCAAAATACTTTCTAGGAATCTACCAGATCATCTTACGGTGGGATAATCATAACAGAGACTGAGGTGACTAATGGCTTTAGGACTGGAATGAAGTATCTTCTGGACTTGAAGGAAGCCCTGTGCCTGTCAAAGTCATAGGCCCCTACTCTGTTCTGGCATTGTGTTAACTGACACTCAGTTTATAACCACCAAAGGATACTGCCCTAGGTGGCCAAGTGATCAAACAGTCTCTTTGCCCTGCAAGTGGAGGAGACAATTGAAAATTATGGGTTTTGTTTAACTACCTGGGAGGGACCTCTCAAAGTCCAAAACCAAAGAGCCTTGACCTGGAAAGGATAGCAATTGACATTCATTCATAATTTGGACTACATACAATGTTTGGTACTTAACATGTTATCTCATTTAGTGTTTACACCTTTGTGAGGAAATTGTTTGGGGAGGTTAGGTAACTTATGCAAGATCCCCAGATAAGAGGGGGGCAGAGTGAAGATTCACAGCTAGATCCTCTGAAGTACATCCATGTCATCTTTTGTTCACCAAGACGAAGACCCTTCTCCTTGGGCTCTAACCCTAGCTCTGCTACTAACTGGCTGTGTGACCTTGGTAGACCTATTATACAGAAGATGGTAACCAAGGTTTCTTCCAGTACTGTGATTCTCTCATTATATCATCTAATGAAGGAATGGGAAAAAATTCAAATGCTAGGTAGTAATAGTGTGTCCAATCCTATTCTTGGCACTCCATCTACATTTTTGTACCATTAAGATCAAATAACGGGCACAAAAGAATCAAAGAGGGAATTCATGGGAAGCCCAAATCCTGGAGCAGTAAAACAGATAATTAGCTTGGTGATAAACACACAAGAGCTAGCAGACTTTAAAAAACTAATTTCTCCTAATCTGATCCTAAGCTGGGACAGGCCTGGGATCTTTGGGTCCTTATTGCCAAGCCAGCTGGCCTGAGAACTCAAAAAGAAGGTAATGGAAGATGCACACAATGCTATGTGCCTCTTAAGAAATACAGTAGTGATTGTCTTCACAGGGGACTGCCGAGATTGTGTGGAAATCATTACCTACAGAGGAGCTAATAAGACTACAATAGGAGAGGATAATCAATGGACACAAAAGTTATCTTTCACAAGTTTGATTTAGTTTTATCTTAAGATAATACAAAAAGGAATAATATAGTGACATATGCTACAACATGGATGAATCTTGAAAACCTTGAAAATGAGGTGATCTATATAAAATACTTAGCATTCACGGACACATGGAAGTTCTCAGTCAATGATGGCTGTGCCAATAGAATTCTATCAACATTGTCACTACTTCTAAAAGTGAAAATGTATATAAAAGACCCTTTCTCAGTGTCTAGCCCATGGCAGACTCAACGGAGTGTTAGCACGCTTTCCACTAGTGAGAATTATGTTCTTTTCCTTTTCATTAGAATTATGTTCTTTTCCTTTTCATTAGAAAAATATAGTAAGTAAAAACCATTTATACTCGCAAAGCAGACAATTCAAAACTCACCCCCCTCACCTCCATTCTCCTATCTGAAATGGAGACATCATTCAAATAAATCAGAGGGCTCAGTTTCAACAGAGAATTTTTCTCTTTCCAAGAAGTTGCTGAAAACACATTTTACCCCCTTGTCCTGGTGTGGCCTCAATTCAGGGACTTTACCCAGAACTGAAGGCAAATGGAGTGCTTGTCCTGGTTATGAAGTTACAGAAATCATCTGTTTGCTTCATCTGGAAATTTATGTTGTTTTTCTTTAGAAGGTGTTCTGTTATAGACCACATGGTTTCTGACTTAGTCAAGTTCTAGTTTCTTAATCATTCAGAAACTTTCAACTCAGACAAAGATAATCATGTGCAGAGTGTTTCCTTTTTCCTCAGTAAAATCCCAAAAAAAGCCACCAATTTTTGCTGATTTTATTATAGATCACTCATCCTGACACTTAATAGAAGAAAGCTACGAAAGACTTCATCTGGGAAAGATAGTAGTTAAGACTTTTGCTTCTTAAGTTAGGTTTCGGAATTTTTTTACATCTATATTTCTAACTCAGAAATCATGTATTAAGTACCTTTAGATGAAAGAGACCTGCGTTCATTAATTTTTACATAGGAGCTCAGACAAGATAGATAAAAACACTCAAGTATACAATATATACATATACGTGGCAGGGTGTGGGGACTGGCTGACATATGAATGTTTATTTGTTATTGTTGCCAGAACTCTGATTTCAGTAGCCATGGTTGTGTGAGGTCTTGGAGGGAATTTGAGAGAAAGAAAGCAAAGACTGGTGTAACTTGCAGAATCTTTAGAGGTGTTATTTGTGGATATTTAGCTGGACAGCATAGGCACAAGAGTAACAAACAACTCCATTCTAGCTCTAAGTAGATAAAAGGAACAGAGACAAATCCTTTTACCCATCTTACCACACCAACCTTCATCTTTCATTGGGCTCTGTGAAATCCCCCAGACATTTTTACCTGCAATTTCTTGGCTCTTATGTCATTCAGCTTGTTTTTTCCTCTGTGTCTAGTCTTAAAACGATTAAAGACATCAGACAGGAAAGATAAACACTCAGGGCAGGTTTCCCCATCTATATTCTTTCCCTTTCTGCTCCCCACTAACAGGGTTGTGATTAGCAGTACTCAAAGATATTGGTCTCCAGAAATCGCCAGCTAAAGGAAAAACACACCCCACAGAAGTTATGTAAACAGAGTCATAGAGCCATTTCACTTTCAGGAAAGCATCTTGCACAAAGAAGTATCAGGGAAGGAAAAGTTCTGAAATATCTCCCATTTTAAAAACTGTTACTTAGCTCATCCTAACGGAGACAACTTTAATCTCAACACTATTGCTTCTTCTCTGTGACTTGGTACTTTCTTCCTATTCCTAATGACAACCTTGTTCAGAACCTTATTTTATGACTATCCGTAGCTAAGTGTCATAGATGAAGCACAAAGGGAATGACTGAGTCTTCCAGAGAGGAGGAAATAGGTGAGACAGACCTTTATAGAGGATACAACGTTTGAACTGAGTCTTGGACGGTGAGTCAGTGTTTGTTGGAGGGTTATGGGAAGGACAGTCTATCTGGAGCGGATGTGGGGACGGACAGGGAGTTATAAAAGATGAAGCTGTTGGAGCAAGCAGTGACCAGATCTCACAGGCCTTCTTATGTCTTACACTAAGTTAAGATTTTATCTTGGAACAGTGGGGAAACATTGATGGGCTGATCTAGTAATTTCCATATTTCTGGCTTGAGCACCTATGTGCATGATATTGTTATTCACAGAGAGGAAAACATAAATATGGAACGCGTCTGGGAGGAAAAAATAGCTCTGTTTTAGATATGTTGAGTTTGGATAACTTGTGGAACTTCAGAAGGTGTTCAGTAGACAATTAGGAGCTTAGGTTGAAGATCTGGGCCAGAGACTTAAACCTGAGAGCAAATAGCCTACAGGTAGTCGAGAAAGTGATGGGATTTCTCATGAAGAACCGTAGAATGAGAAGAGAAGATGACAACAAACTCCACCAAAAGGGACTGGGAAGGAATGGTCAGAGGGAACCAGGAGGGAGCCACTATAATTGAAGCTAAGGGAGGAAAGAGTTTCTAGAAAAGAGGCATCAGCCATTCCAAAAACTACCAAGGAATGGTCAAGTCAGAGGAGTCTTGAGCTCTGTTATTAATGATCTTGGCAAATGCCATTTTGGAGGGCGAGATTCCAGAGGGGTAGAGAAGGAGTACAGATTGGAAGAAATTAGCAAAGCAAGACATAGATGTTGGTCCTCCTCTCAGCTTTCCATAATTGAAATGACTGGGAAGATATGTGACTGGCAAAAAAGTTAGCAAAGAGTAGAGCAGAACAAAGACTCTATTTGTACAACTTCCCGTATGACATGTTGTGATCTTCTTTTGCAGACAAGAAGCAGTCGGTTTTGCAGGACCCCCAGCTTTGGGCCAGTGCCGCAGGAGTCAAAGCTGAATTGGGGGGTGGTGGTGGGTAGAGGTCTGGCCCTTGTACCATGAGCTTGGAGCAAAGAATGATCCAAGAAACTGTTTGCAAAATGTAAGTTGCCCTGGATTTTCTCTGAGGCCTCTTCCAGCTCTAAAATGTTACGATTCTGTGATTAATTTGCTAAATAAATTAATAGTGCAAACAGTATTTCAAGAGGAAAGTTTAAATTACTTATGAGAACAAACTTTTTAAGTACTCTCAAAAATCATAAAAACATCCACTCCCATAGAAATAATTGATGCACCAATTATAAATCTTTCTTAGCTATTCATTCAAGCAGATTTCCTTAGAACTGTGCTTGGCCACACTCCATTTACCTAGTTGAAGTTCTTGTTTGTATTTCAAAGCCATCAAACTGCATTTCTTTAAAAAACATGTTTCAGTCTGGCCAGCCCCTCAGTAGGACTGAATTATTAAAGTTTTATATTATGTGCAAGATGGGTTCTTGATGAATTAGTTCATCTCTGGAGAAATGCCCATCTTCTTCTTAATTTAGGACACAGCTGTTAAAATTGCAGACTTCATCAAAAAATGGTCACATATAACTCACAGACAACTCAGAGAAACATTTCCTCTTAATTGGCATGGTCTTTGAGGACAAACCACATTCTAAAATGTTTGTGTAACAGGAAAACGTGGTGTCAAGATGATCAAAACAAGATAGAAAATAATTTTCACAAAATTTGCATATATTATTAAAAAATACCCAATAGTACACCTACAAAATGAGAGCGCAATAGTTGAGGGAGATAGCCTGATAAAAATGCAGGCAGATTAAGTGTGCGTGTGATCAATAGACCCAACGTGAACAATGATTTTGTTTTATTTTTAAGTTTGGGAGGACATCAGCAATGCTTCCTACCACAGCAAAGGCAGATGGAACCTCTGCTAATCATCTCATTCTTTGGTTATTTTATATTTGGATGAAATGTATACGCTACTTTACTACACTGAGCCTTAGTCTCTTTAGTTGTAAATTGGAGAATATTGTAAAATGGAGAAATCAGGACATATGAACTAGGTGATTTAAGGAGTGTTTAATCAAAGGTTATTTACAGAAACGTGGGCAGGATTCAGGAAAAGCAACAAGTGATGGGACAATTACCAGAGGTAGCAGGAGCAAAGACCCTGCAAGCAAGCTGTATGTAGAAGTTACGTGACACGATCTGTGATCTTCAGAGAGGGATGCAGTCAACCTATAATAACCTGGGAGAAGGAGAGCTGGAAATCTCACTGCCCACCCAATCTATCTCCTGCTGTTACCTCCAATTCTCCAAACTTATCTAGAAGCAAGAGATCAGGGGAGCCAGTTGAGGCAATCAATATGGACCCACCTTCCAGGGAAGAGAAGGAAAGAGATGGATCTGAATTATCATGGGATGGTATCCACCATGCTGGATAGATAGTAAAGGTATCAACCGTGTAAGATTGTTGTGAAAGTTAAGGAAGATGGAAAATAAGTGCTTAGCACAGGATCTGACTCACAGTAAGCACTTGGCTTAATGAATATTAGCAGCTATTATTATTTTTATTAACAGAGGTACTCAATTGTATTATAGTCAAAGAGGTAAAGTGTTATACTAATAAAAGGCAACTATCACAAACTTAGTGCCTTAAGACAATATAAATTTATTCTGAGTTACGGAGGTCAGAATTCTAAAGCCAGTTTTACGGGGCTGAAATCAAACTTCTTTCTCTAGGCTTTAGGAGAAAACCCATTTCCTTACCTTTTCCAGTTTCTGGTGTCTGTCTATATTCTTTTCTCCGCCTTTAAATGCATTACTCCAATCTCTGTTTCCAACACCACATGACCTTCTTTCCAACGCTGGCTATCCTGTCTCTTTTATATAAGGACTTGTGATTATATTTAGTGATCACCTGGATAATCCAAGATAACTTCTCTACTTCAAGATCCTTATTTTAGTCACCTCTGCAAGTCTCTTTGGTCATATTAAGGTTAACATTTTCACAGGTTCTGGAGATTAGAACACAGATAGATTTGAGGAACCATTATTTAGCTTATAACAGACGGATCCAGGATTTCTGGAGCAAAGTGGAATTCATTTGCTGTGTGATTAAATAGCTTCCCCCACATGACTCCCACAAAATACAATGTCATTCTCTTAGATGGAGTTCTCCGTCGAATGAAAACACAAGACAAGGGCTTATGTACAGGTAGTTTATTTTGGAAGTGGTCCCTGAAAGCATAAGTGATGGATTGAGGAAAGAGGGTAAAAGGCAAAACTCATTCAGAGATACATTATTGGTTTGACCATCACTGTAGGCAGCTAAGGCTTGATCCAGCCAGGTCCTTCAGAAGACAACTTAGAATGTCTTTCCAGAATAGTCTGCCCAAGACAGTGGGACAGTGGAAGAACACTAGCTCCATCAACCACTAACCAGGAGTTGCCCTACAGAATATTAAATCCCTTGCACCTCAAAGCTGCATATACACGAGCCCAGGCAGGTTTCCCTAGGTGCCCCGTGATATAACAGTCTCGAGGCTAAAAGCTAGAGTCATAAGAGTAATTAAGGTGAGGTTACACCAACTGGTTGCTGCCGCAACGGCTAGAGTAAGTAGTCCAGAAGAACACAAAATGGGGCACAAAAATTGTCTAGTACAGTTAGGCTGATATCAGAGGCAGAAGGACTCTGTATTGGATTGTATAAATGTGATTAGGTGATGCTACAGTTAAGATGCCAGGATTATTTGCAAATTTTGCCCAAGTCCACTCTTTTCTTAGAGAGAGCATTAGGTCCATGACATGTGGTTACAAAATAAAAGATCAAAAGTCTCTGGAACAGGCTGAAATGCAAGGTTCTTTTTGAACACCCACTCATGGTTTGCTTTATAGTCTGGTGGAGGCCAACATTAACATTAAGCAAAAGATAAAGCATAAATAATAAAATATTCTCAAGTGTTCCGATGCTGTGTACCTCGTCTTGGAATCAGGGAATGTTTCCTTGAGAAGCTATGATTAAGTTGAGAATTAAAGAATGAGTAGGTGATAGGTAAAGTAAATAAAAGGAACAGTATTCCAGACAGAGGGAAGAGCCTGTGAGACAGACTAGAGCAGGGTATACTCAAAACTAAGAATCCAGCATGGCCAGAGTGAGAGTAGGAGAGGCACAAGATGAAATTGAAAAAGTGGGAGGTGGTAGAGCAGAGAGAAATTGTTCATGGTCTCCCAGGCCAATAAAGTTTTTAACTTTCTCTTGGAAATTCATTGAAGTATTTGTTTTGTTTTGTTTTATTTTATAAATAGGAGTTGGCAAGATTAAATTGCCCCCCCTTTCTTTTGAGAGAGAGAGCGTGAGAGGGTGGAGGGAGGGGGACCGAGAGAACCTTAAGTAGGCTCCACACTCCGCACATGTGCCCAATCTCATGATTCTGAGATTATGACCTCAGCTGAAATCAAGAGTCGGATACTTAACCCACTGAGCCACCCAGGAGCCCCTAAATTGCATGTTTTTAACAGGCTGGTTGATAGAGGAGAAGGGACAGGATGCAGGAAGATGAGGGAGTACTAGGGAGAGATGACGGACATACTGAGGGCAGATGTCACTGTGTGAGTCAATCATGTAGATTTCGAGATATACCAGGATGGAAGTGACCTGGGTCCATGAGATATTTCATGGCTTCTGCAAAAACCTCGGTCCATGAGATATTTCATGGCTTCTGCAAAAACTGAAGAATCTCAATCCAGATTATGGAAAGTAGGTGAGTCTGCAAAGACAAAGTAGGAGGAGGAAGAAGGGGGAGGAGGAAAGGAAGGAAGGCAGGGGAGGAGAAAAAGAGTAAGAAAGGAAAGAAAGAAAACAACAACAACAAATACCAAGAAAAGAAAAAAAGGAAGGACTTCATAGCATTACCCAGAACAAGCAGAGTTGAAGGAAATTTGTGGATTAACATTGTTCCAGACCAGGATTTCTCTACCCCATTAACACTATTAATATTTTGGTTTGGATAGCTCTTTGCCGGGCGCAGTTCTGTTGTGCGTATTGTGGGATGTTTAACAGCATCCCTGGCCCATCCATACTGGATGCCAGTAGCAACCTTTCTGCTTCTTGTCTGTGACAATCAAAAATGCCTCCAGACATTGTCAAAGGGCCCCTGGAGGGCAAAACCTTCCCGTGTGAGAACTACTGTTTTAAACCTTGCACGTTTTTGGTGCCATTAAAAAGGAAGATGGATAATTTAAGAAGCCTAAAAACATTATTATTATTTTTAACCTCATTTTATTGGTAACCAAACCAACAGCTGGATTATCAGTTTTTAATCTTTGAAAATACTTAATTTACTTCCAAATCATTTTGATTAATGATATTGTAGTTTAAACAACAAGATGTTTTATTACAACCTGTCTGTTATCTGAGCTAAAATGTTTCATGTGTGGAAAATAAGTCAAGCTGAAAAACAAGTTGAGTCAGTAGGTCACCAGAACTGTGTGTGAGTAAACTTTTATGCAAATTCATCTGCATTTTGCTGCTGAGAGAGAAACATTAAGATGAAAAGTATTTGGTGAAATACAAATACTCATTTTTTTCTTTTTCATTTTCCATAGACCAGAAAGAGTTCAAATGACTTTTCCATGATGCAGAAAAGCAAATCTTACTTGCAAATCATCAAACCACCCATGCTCCCTCTTTCAAGAGAATAATCTAGCCATAACTGGAAATTTCTCGCATTAAAATGTATATGTCCCCCCCAACCCCCACCCCTGCTGACTCCATTCTTGACACCTTAGCTGAAGGGATATTTCTTTTCAATATGCAAATTCAATCACACTTGAGAGCTGGTCATTGGATTGCCCTTGCTTTCAGGCTAAAACCCACAGTCCTCATTGAGGCTCCCCAGTCACAACTTAAGCCATGTATCCCGATGTTACATGTGCTTTGGCCAGACCAGTCTTATCTCAATCCTTTGGATATTCCATGTTTCTTCCCAGCACAGGGCTTTGCACACATTGGGTCCTCTGACTAAAACTAGATTGAGGAAGTTTGGAAAGCCTCAACTTATTTTCATCTTTCAGGTCTCGGCTCAAGCAACATTTCCTTAGAGGAACTTTTCTAACCAATCCCCACCAAACACACGAGCAAACAACAGAGGTTTCTTTGTCTAATGTCTAATAGCAGCATATCTTTACATCATAGCTCTAATCACATTTGTAACTTTTATTTGTACTTGGGCTTATTTGATTAAATGTCTGTCTCTTCCACTTAGTTGTTATCTCTGTGGAGCAGAAACCGTATTTCTTTGTCTTACCATTGTATGCCCACACCCAGCATAGTAGATTATTAATTACAAAGAGTCATTGACAAATTCATGAATTCCTTAGTCAGTATTGTATCACAGACAACCATGTGCATCAGAGGTCAGCAGACTTTGGTCCACTGCCCTGTCACCTGCTTTCATAAATAACAGTTTATTAGAACACAGCCACACCCATTTGTTTACTATTTACAATGGCTGATTTTACTTTACAAAGGCAGCGTTGAGTCTTAGGGACAGAAAGCATGTTGCCTGCACAGCCTAAGACACCATCTGGCCCATGACAAAAAGTTTGCTGACTTCTGATCTCCATCTTCTACTCCTTGTTTGGCTTATTAGCCAGTTGCCATGCAATCTAATTCCAGGAAAATACGAAATAAAAGTTATGTGAATATATATTTTTACTGCCAATATATTGAATAGTAGCAATCTTTCACTGAGCACTAGCTGTGTGTTAGTCATTGAGCTAAGCATGTTACTTAATCTCATTAAATCCTAACAGGGCCCCATTTTATTTTAAAAAGAACGTATTCAACTTAACTCAGTTTCCCAGAATCATGAAGCTGGTGCAGAGAAATATACGCCAGTGTCAGCTTTCTGTTTGATTTAGTCATTGACTGGGTGCTGGGAAGACTGCTACATGGTGGCAATTCACGTTTGAAATGTTTCCGGTGCTACCTTCCCTTGGATCGTCTAAAGAGCAGAGTTAAATGGGTTAATATAGGACAGGATGGGGTAGCAGTGGAATTTCTACAAAGCCATAAGAATCAGAGGTGGCTCTTATTTTAGGTGGGTTCTACCATGGCACTGTATGGCAGGGTTCTTGTGGCAAAGGGAAAATTGACTAGGAAGAACCAAACTGGGAAATTGGCAGGGAAAGTAGTGGAGAGGGCATTGAAAAGGTCCATGGGTACTGACAGGTCCCAAGGGTCTCAAGAGGTCAGATTTGGCGAGTGAGAAAATGAAAGGCAAGGAACTTGGGAAATCAAGATGGAAGAAGTAAAAAAAAAACCCCAAAAACCCAAAAAACCAGAATGGGGAGCCTGAAAATGAAAGTAAAAAGGCAGTGCCCATATAATATGGGATCAAGAAAACCCTAGATAGAGAATCTGGGCAGCCAAATACTGGGATCAAGACAAAGGTTCTGAGAGAATGGCTGTATGGTATGGAAATGAGAACGTAGCTTGCTGGGAACTTGGCGATCTGAGGACTCCTTGGCCCAGAGCCAGAGGCAGATCTGAGTGCAAGCACCTAATTCTGATAGAACAGGCAATTGCGCCTCCCTGGCTTCCTAGAGAAGGAAGAGAAGACAATTCTTAGGAGGAATATAAAAAAATTAGGACTCCAGTTCAATGCCTCTTTGGGCCAGCTGGCTTTGTCTTTCCCTTCATGCCTGTTCCTCCTCTTCTCTACATGTTTGACATATGTCTCAACTGCCCAAGTTTAGTTTACTGACATCATTTCTAACTCTTCCTGCAGCAACACCTAAGCCTCCCCAACCACTTGCCAACTCAACGGAATATCACATGTCCTGCCCCATGTTTCCCAAATAAAGCTAAGTTCCCATTCCCCCTTTTCCTTTTCTCATACCATTGGCATTGTCTGGGTTAGCTTTACCCAGTTTACCACCTAGAAAAATACCTACTCTTCTGTCAAGGCCCAGCCCAAATGTCTTTTCTTCTTCAGACATCCCCCTCTCTCAGGAAGAATTAATTACTTCCTCTTTGTACCCACAGTACTTCTTACATAGAACTTTTATAAAGGATTTATGGTTCCCTATTACTCTTAGGATAAAGATAAGACCCCTATGTTTGGCTTACAAGTTCCTAAATAGGTACCAACTTACCTCACCTATTTTGTACCGAGCTCCCTCCCATTGCTCCCTGACTTTGATGTAGCTATTTCTTCTGCCTAGAAGGCTCTTCTCTTTGCCTAGTCAATTCTAGTCTTCTTTCAGATCTCAGTTGGGGTGCGACTTCCCTGAATTCCCTTACTAGATAAAATGTGCTATTTTACGCTCTCGTAACTCTGTGGGCCTTATTACCTTCATAGCCCGGTAACAGAGGCATTTCTACAATTGTTTCTGTGATTATCTGATTGGCTGCTTACCCTGTATACCACATATGCCCAGAGTTGAAGAAATGTTTCTATTGTTGTTGGCCTGAACTTCCAGTTGCCCAGCCCAGTGCCCAGCTCAGAGTAAGCACTGAGTACATACTGATCAATGAATGAATCAATATTGTATTTGTTTGCTTATGGGTCTTTCTCCCTTTCTGGATAGAGCGCTCCTAGGAGACAAGAGCACTCCTGGGATGTAACTCTTAGTCCTTTAGACCCTCAGTGTGTGTCGTAGTACCTGTCACATGGTACGTGCTCAGTTAATGTATTTTGAATCACATCATATTCCATTTCAATGTCCTGGATTCATCTCAAGTTTGACCAGTTATTGTGGTTCTTTGATGGCAAGGGCAGCAAGACAAGAGGCGGTCCATGAAGAAAATGTGCTCCTATGGAAATGTCTTTATTATACAATTTCAATCATCCCATGGCCTCTGCAACTTTCCCTCATTTAGTGTTCCTCCATCCCTGACACCCTGGTTATCCACGTAGAATCCTCAGTGAGTGGCTTTTTCTCATTTTAACCTTCAACTTTGAGGCTTTCTTTCCTGATAATTTTGTCCTAATCACATTTCTGCACCTGCTATTCTTCCACACCAAGTCGTCTGCTTCTCTACAGGGACCATTATTTGCTTTAATTCTGCCAACTTTACTCTACTCTCATCCTCCCACATAAGATTGCCTTCAAGAAGCAAAATGACAGTATAAAGGGAGCACCAAAAAAAAAAAAAAAGTTTGTGTGTTCCTCCACTCAAAGCAAAAGAATTCTGAAGGCAGATGTAGGAGGAATAGTTTTTTTCGTTTTGTTTTGTTTTTTTTTAAAGAGGAAGGTGGGGGAACTGGTGATGTTCTCTTTGATTTAAAGTAAGACAAAAGTAAGATGCAATTAAACTTTCTGATACTTAAGTTGTTAAATGCTAGTATTTAAGATGTAAAATACTTAAGTTGTAAAATGTTAAGTGAGTCGTTTGTCCTCTGACCTCAGTGTCCTCATTCTGAGGGAGTGAGTCTAGATTAGGGATCTGTGAACTGTGGCCAGACCCTCTGGAACCCAAGGCTGTGACAGAAGGGGACAGCCTCAGAAGAGAAATTAGGAGGGGCTTCCAAGACCCTCCAGACTCTACTGGGGACAGAGTTTGATTCCTGCCGTTTTTTCAACATTTAGCCCAGTGTCAGGAACATATATATTTGTTGAATGAATGACCCCATCTTACAGACTGGAATTTCTTGTGAGATTTTATCTGGTGGACAAAAAAGCATTTTAGTGATAAAAAAAAAAAAAGCTAGTATAAAAACTACTGAATTAAATGTTCTATAAATCTCCCTGTGTTCTAAAGACAATTACCGCTATGAAATTTAGAAAGTCAATTATATAAAAAAAAAGCAATATAATAGCCTCGAGGCAAAAATATCCTAGACCATTATGCAAGATACATTTTCTTCATTTGAAAATCACAATCTATAAAATATGCATAAAAAAACCTTACAGTGTAAAACAACTGGGTGCTTAGAAAATGACTTCAATGCATAATCCATTGTCCTACTTTTACCTTCAGTTCCTTTCAGCTTCAAGCCTGACCTCCCCAGGAGTTTTCAAGAACCTCATGAAAGCACATCTCTAGAATTCAGTGTTATTCATGTCCTTAGTCCTGAACCACTTGTTCTGATTCACCTCTTATCATCTTCCAGCTCCTTTCTGAATCTGGCAGTCAAGGCCATGTACCCCGCTACAACCTTTGAGTGCCTTTTGCTGTAATAAGATCTATCAGTCTGGCTGCATTGCCTCTAGTGTGATATTCTGCTCAATCCAGTCCTGCCCACAGAAATTAACCTGGTAAATGTTCCTTAACTCTGGTTCCTCAATGAGGAGAGACATCAGGCCTTGGACATGTTAGTTCCAAAAGGAAGCTAGAGGTGCAAGGCTCAACATGTCATCCCTGTGTGTAGCCAGCATGACATGAAGAGTCAAGCCACCTCTGAAAAGTACAAGAGGCATGGCAGATGTCCAGACACTCCACTACTCGGTCCTGCTCTGGTGGCCTGAGGTGTCACTCTCCCTGCAGCCTTCAAGTGTAAATATCTGCATTAGACATCTTTGTGACTAACAGTTTTTATTTTGGTGGTTTTTTTTTAATTAAGATTTTTTAAAAATTAAATGATGTATTTTGTGGATCCTTCAGGTTCTCCATCAAGGCGATGTATGAGTAGATTTAGGAACCTCAGCCCCGGGAGGCAGGGAAGTCAATGTAGTCGAATCAGTGCTATATTTGTCTTCCTTGTATTTGTCACTTAGCCTAGTGACAGGACTGTTGGAGGACTCTCCCTTGGAGGACAGTTCCACCCCACTCCATGCAGTGGTAGGGGGCTTCCAGTCACAAACTC
This sequence comes from Ailuropoda melanoleuca, assembly GCF_002007445.2. Lineage (NCBI taxonomy): Eukaryota > Metazoa > Chordata > Mammalia > Carnivora > Ursidae > Ailuropoda > Ailuropoda melanoleuca. The sequence continues at coordinate 168,142,058 of NC_048219.1, forward strand.
CTGTCCTTTCACCCTACCACCAGCCGTGGGGAGGGTTTATAGCTCAGGCCTGCCACTTTACTGTAAGCCATTCATCTGTAAACAGGCATAAATTTATGAGTTGGGTATATGACCAGTCAGGGTCAACCAGAGACCTTTCATGGGACAGATAGCTAGATGCTGAGAGAAAGGCGAATCTCGTTCTGCTGAGAGAACTGCTCCTAAACACTATAGGTTCGGAGTTGCCAAGGCCTCTCCCTACCACACGGGGGGAGGCCATCTTCCAGGAAAGAATGAGACAGACTGTCATAAGGAAGCAGAGCTGAGATGTGGAGATGTGAGAACTTCACTGTTGCCCCGATCTGACTGTGGCGGAAGCTTCCTCTACCCATGTTATCTGAGCTGGTAAATTCTCTTTTTTATTTAAGGTAGTTTGCATTAGATTCCTGTCACTTGGAAGCAAAAGGGGTGTGGTCAATACAGAAAACTGGTATCTAGAAGGAGGGCCTTGCCAATGACAGACCCCACAATATGGAATTATCTGAGTTGAAGTGAAGGAGGGGATTATGGTGAGTCCCCCATCCCGAAATGGGAAGATCAAATCTTTGCTATGTACTACTGGCTTGTTATCATCTTTGGGATTTTAGGACTCAGACTATGAACTTATCAAGACTGGAGCCTCAAGGGATTTGCTAGACAAATATCAGAATGATGGAGGTTGTGGTTACTTCTGCAGTCTTCACTATTGCCCCAGAAGAAAGGGACAAGTTGAGAGCAGAGAGAGCACAGTATGTATCTGTTGATAGTCAGAATGCCAAGACCAAGGGTCACATAATCATGTCTTCGTGAAATTACAAGTGCTAAAATATTTGTCTTATTCTCAGTTTAGTGTAAGAAAAGACAGGAGATTATATTGAAACCGGAGAAGGGCCAGAGAATATGGGAACCTGTCCTAAATACTACCAGCTCTATGTTACTCCTGTTAAATAAAGGTAATAATTACTCCTGTACTGAGGCTTTGTCCAATGGGATATAGCCTGATAGCTAGGGATAGATTAGCTCTGCCTCACCAACCCAATTTATTATCTCATATAGTCCTACAACAGAGACCAAGATGGACACATAACAAAGGGCTGGAAACATGGGCAGAGGACCAAGGCTTGTTGCTAAGAGACAGAAACTGAAAGTCAGGATTACGATTTACAAATTGTTACTAGCCAAGAATTCTGGCATTGGTTCTGAGCTAATGGAGTTCTCCAGAGTTGATTCCATTAACAGATTACTAGAGTTTTAAGGAGTTATCCTCTGAGAAACTCCAGATCTAAAAAGGGACCAGTGAGGCTCTAACTCCTAAAGCAATTCCCAGACCCCCCATAACTGTGGTTTGGGAACTGATCTGCTAAAGAGACCCCAGAATACTCCTCTACTCCCCTCTCAGGGACAGCCTTGGAAATCAATGTTCAGGGGAAAGCCTCCTTGTAAGCAAGACTAGGGATGGAATTGGCTTCCCACAGAACCCCTCCAGCCTTGAGATCGTTCTGAGGATTTCTATCCAGCGGGATATGGCACACAGCATTGTATTGTTTCCTTTTCTCTACTTATCAAATGGGAGTTTCCACTGCTATTCTGTCTCTACTGTTTAATATTGGAGATGCTGAGGATGGTTGACTTTATCATTAAACCCTAGGCTCCACCATTGGGAGAAGTTATATCTGACCTAGTCAGGGTAATTTACATGATTCCAAGATGCTAGACTAAGGTGTGGTTTTGGGTTGCCTGTCTTTAGGGAGAAGGTGATCAAATTCTCAGGTGGGTACATCTTTGGAATTATATGTATTAGATCAAGATTAAATGTGCATGCTGGGAAATCAAGGGGTGGAATATAGCTTCTAGCAATAACTCTCCACCTTTTCTTGGGGAAAGTAATCCTTCCCATTCCTTGGGGGTGCTAATGGAGTTATTGGTCACAGTACTGTCTGGCCACAGGGATGGGTAGTCATTATACTACTTCTAGAAGTAGTGATTGGTCCACGGAGTGGACACATGACCAAGCAAGTCAGTCAGAGTCTTTTTCTGAAATCATCTGGACTCTGGGAAAAATTAGCTTGGGATTTCTGTTGGGATTTTCATACCAGAATGTTCTAGGATTAGGGTTACAGTGGCTACTTTTATCACCCAATTAAAGGAGAACATCTGCCTAAAGAGAATTAGACTTACTCAGAGAAAGGGAGAAAGAGAAATAAGAGACAAATAGGCCTAGACTTAATGACTGCATTTAAATCCTAGTCATTCCTGAAACAATTTATACCCCTCACTTCCTAATTACATAAGCCAATAATAAATTACCTTTTGCCTTTAAGCTATTTTGAGTTCAGTTTCTATTGCTTGAAACTGAGAGGAGCGTGACTAGTAGAGTTGGGTATTGTGCATGTGTAGCCTAAACGTACTTTCCAAAGATTGTATAAAGGATCTTAATAGTATTTTCTTCATGCTGAGAACACCAAGGTTACCATTTACTGCTGCACTTGTACATCAAGTCAGACAGCTGCTCTACCTGAGTATTGTACAGTTGCAAACTGTTAGCATTGGCAAATTCAGCATTTTGTGCTAAATCTATAGCATCTTGCTTGTGCAAATCTAGAAAGAGGTCTTTAGAACCTTCCATCATGAACCAGTTTGGCCTGCTGAGGTCAGCAATCTAGATCAATTGAATCACATATATAGCAGAAGACTGGTTAATCTTACAGGCATCTCCTGAGACTAATGGGGAGCTATGGCAAGTAGGGGAACAAGGTTCTTCAGTGACTCATCTAGTAAGCCCACTAACATCATGGAAAGTTCTGTCAGTGATATACGACAGCCAGCAACTTTGTGTCTCAAAATTTTTGTATGAGAGAAGCCCAGGCTTACTTACAGGAGACTTGACATGGGCAAGATTGTTGGGCATGGCTCTGCTTTTCCTCTCTATTGTGATGTACTGCAGTGGTGTATCCCGGGTGTCAAGCCCTCACCACGTGAAGGTAGATGGCACAGCATTTGCTGCTGTAATAAGAGTCAGGCTCTATGAGACTGTAAGACTTCTCTAGGAGCAGGTACTTTGAGATTCCCTAAGGATTCCTCCTCAGGAAGAATATGTCTTACAATTTCTTCAGCTGTTATCCACTGCTGAAATACTGGTGTGGTGTCAAGATGTGGGAGAAGGGGAGTGTTTTATAATCTTCTAATTTCAAAGCTGTGGTGATAAGACAGTATCGTACTGGCACAAAAACAGATACATAGATCTGTGGGAAACGAATAGAAAACCCATAAATGAACCCACTGCTATATGGTCAATTAATCTTTGACAAAGCAGGAAAGAATATCCAGTGGAAAGAAGTCTTTTCAACAAATGGTATTGGGAAAACTGGACAGCAACATGCAAAAGAAGGAAACTGGACCACTTTCTTCCACCATACACAAAAAGAAAAATGGACTAAAGACCTAAATGTGAGACAGGAAACCATCAAAATCCTGGAGGAGAATACAGGCAGTAACCTTGACATCAGCATACTTCTTACTAGATATGTCTCCTGAGGCAAGAGAAACAAAAACAAAACTAAACTATTGGGATTTCATCAGAATAAAAAGCTGCTACACAGTGAAGGAAACAATCAACAAGAGTAAAAGGCAACCTACAGAAGGCAAATGACATAGCTAATAAAGGGTTAGTATCTAAAATATATAAAGAACTTATAAAACTTAACACCCTAAGACCAAATAATCCAGTTTAAAAAATGAGAAGTCACGAATAGACATTTTTCCAAAGAAGACATACAGAAGGCTAACAGATGTGAGAAGATGCTCAACATACTCATCAGGGAAATACAAATCAGAACTACAATGAGATATCACCTGACAACTGTCGGAATGGCTAAAATTAACACAGGAAACAACAGGTGTTGGCAAGGATGTAGAGAAAGGGGAACCCTCTTACACTGTTGCTGGGAATGCAAACTGGTGCAGCCACCCTGGAAAACAGTATGAAGGTTCCTCAGAAAGTTAAAAATAGAACTACTCCACGATCCAACAATCACACTACTGGGTACTTACCCAAAGGATACAAAAATTCTGAATCAAAGGGATACATGCACCCTGGTGTTTATAGCACCATTATCAACAATAACCCAATTATGGAAAGAACCTAAATGTCTATCGACTGATGAATGGATAAAGCTGTGTGTGTGTATATATATATATATATATATATATATGGACTATTACTCAGCCATAAAAAAGAATGAAATCTTGCCATTTACAATAATGTGGATGGAAGCAGTATTATGCTAAGGGAAATAAGTCAGTCAGAGAAAGACAAATATTAGATGATTTCACTCTTACATGGAATTTAAGAAACAAAATGAACATAGAGGGTAAATAAAAAGAGAAGCAAACCAAGAAACAGACTTCACTGTAGAGAACAAACTGATGGTTGCTGGAAGGGAGGTGGGTGGGTGGGGGATGGGTGAAGTAGGTGATGGGGATTAAGGAGGGTACTTGTGATGAGCACCAGATGCTGTATGTAAGTGATCAATCACTAAATTCTACACCTGAAGCTAATAGTACATTGTACATTAACTGGAATTTTTAAAAGAACTTAAAAAGTGTAAAAAAATCTAATTATATCCCAGGCTTTTAGTGGGCCTTGTTATGGAACTATGACCTTCACAAATGTTTCATCAGAAATATAGCTTTTATTTCCCTGCATCTTACTCCTTTCCAATCTGTTTTGATCTTGAAGCTCTGACCCCTGTTGACTTTGTATTTTCCCTCCTTTAAATGAGACAGAAAGGCTGGAGAGGGCTGGAATGGAATGAATGCCCTTCCCCCAGGTGGGATAAGGCTCTGGCAAAATTTTTTTCCCCTTAGAAAGTAGGTCTTTGTTACAAAGAAGGTTCTGATGTATTCACAATAATGACCATTCTCCTCCAGAAAGCCTAGAGAGCATCTTTCTCAGAACTTCCTCATGAGAATCTGGTAGGGTTCTCGGAAGGAAAGCCCACCAAGGTGTGGGAGCCTCTTCTGAAACTACGACCCCCCGAATTTCTCACTCTCACATTACTCCACACTCAGCATCTAGCGATCCACCCAAATTACCATTTAAGCGTACCTACCAGTTTATGGATCCAGCAGCTTCTGTTCTTGGCTGATTTCAGCAGATCTTGGCTATGTCTCTCTGAATGCCCCCATCTCTCCAGATTTCAGGGTGGCAGTTTGCCCTGCAACCTAAGTTTCCTGATAAGTCTGAGAAAAGCCATCGATTTCCAGTGTTTATAGTATTTTCCTGTCATAAGAATAGTAGTGATGACTTCCAAAGTCTGTACGTGTTGTAGCTGAGGCTGGAATTCACAAGTGAATTCCTATTTGTGAGTTCCTTCTTGGTCCTCCAACCTTAAGTCCCTTTCTTGGTTACTATGCAGCAGAAAGGAGAGGTAAATGGCCGCAGCTTTCACACCCTATGCTAATAACTCACTTGGTCCCTGGTGTCAGACACTTTGGTGGAAGATGTCAAGTGTTGCTTCTCAGCTCAACATTCTGTCCTCACTGGGCATAAACCAAGTCATCATCAATCTCTTAAATTCCCTTCAGCAACTATCAAGTTGCATCACTTTTTATTAAAGAGTCAAAACACCTTTTACTGTAGCACCAATTCTGGTAGTAATTCACCTGCGAGACACTCCTATCTTTCCCCGTTCACCACAGTTTTTAGTTTTATAAATTTCTCTGCACCCCCCTTTTTTTGTAAGAGAGAAGGGGAAGGGAGAGATGGAGAGGGAGGGAGAGAGAATCTTAAGCAGGCTCCATGTTCAAAGCCCAAGTGGGGATAGAGCTCACGGCCCTGAGACCATGACCTGAGCCGAAATCAAGAGTTGGACACTTACCAACTGAGCCAACCAGGCACCTCTCTCTGCCATTTTTATTACTGCGCAGTTCTAGGCTTATAAAAGAATAAGGCTTTATGAGTAGCACAGATGATAGGGAGGCCAGAATATCTGAGTACTTCACCTACACGATTGCTCAGTAAAGTATATATGACCTGAGGGAATTTGGAGGGAGTATAAGGTCTTTGATGCCTTGAAATAGTGGTATACATTGCTAATCACATTCAAGGGTATATTTAGCCCTTAGAATATGCAGGTGCCCCCTACTCATGATTCATTAAAATACCTTACAGGATGTACAGTTTTTGGAGGAGCAATCTATTGTTAACATATTGATGAAAAGGTGAGATCAAATTGAATTTTTTTTGCAGATGAAATACAATCTCAATTGTTGTCTTGTTACTTAACTACAACAGTTGGAGTGAAGCTGTATGATTTGAGCATAATCCTACTGATGGGTCAAAAGGTAATGTGCTCTGGAGCAGGGTTGAAGATAAAGCAAGGACTTAATTTTTTTCAAATCTTTAAGATCATGTGGGTTGATGGCTAACTCATTTTCTAGCTTCCCTGAATGGTGGAAGAATGTGAAAAATAAGATATTTTAAAGCCCCAGTTCTCTATGCCCTTCTCTTTTTTATTAAAAGCTTTAATATTAATAATTTTTCAAGGTTTTTTTGTTTTTGTTTTTTTGTTTTTTTGTAGACAAAAAAAGTAAGAATGACGTTTGAAATGCGCTGTTGGGAGCAGAGGAGCAGTTTTAAATTATTGTGGTTGTATTTCACACGACTACATTTCACACAGAGAAGAAAAATACTGAAAATACTGCTTAGGTTTCTTTATTTGCCACAAAGTGAGAAGTTGAATTATACCCGTGATGATAATAATCTGAACTAACATACAGCTTACATGATGTATGATTAGAAGCCCAATTCTGGCTTACTTTGTGGGTAGGAATTACATTCTAAGCTAGAATATGAGGGTTATCTGCTGTCACTCCTTCAGATAGGCCTGTGAGTTATGTTATTTATGTATAAGTTATATTATTTTTGTAATGCTAATCATACGCATACCTAACCATTGAATCTTCTGCTCACCTACTTAGTGCTTTGTCTTTCTATAAGATCAGACCATGGAGAGTGGTTTGGTTCAAGGATGCACAAGAGTGATGACTTTGATGAATTCAAGTCTTATTTCTCAGAAGTGTTCTTAACCAAACAAGGAAAAGATGGAGGTGATTTGGTATGAGTCTCTGTCCCGCCCAAGTCTATCATGGAAACGTACCTATTTTGGCTTCTGGTTGCTGCCAGCTGTGGCAACTCCTCCAGCAATTTCATCTTAGGAAGGACATGCTTCCTCAATAGCATTAGCTTCTGAATATCTTCATTAATGTCTTGGCACTTCTCTGGGTAAACTTGTCGCTCACTTCCCTGTAAGATGTAGGCTGGCCTTCATTGGATATGGGAGACATCTTGGTCCCCTTTGAAATCCTTTTGCCTCCATCCATGTTGTGGAGGCCTAGATCCTCTTAGGGAGTTGCAACTGGACAGTCCTAGACAGCACTGTACTTCAAGCTTGTGCCAAGTACTTCCCATTGTTTGCCTTGAGTCGTCTCTAATGTCACAGCATAGAAATCTCAAGAACTGGCTCTGCACTCCCTAATGTTTAATCTGGAAATGCAGAGGAAGAAGCAGGCTCATAGAGGAGGAGCCTGACGTGGGGCTCGAGCCCATAATGCCGGGATCACGCCCTGAGCCGAAGGCAGACGCTTAACCGCTGTGCCACCCAGGCGCCCCTGGCATGAAGTTTTTTATAAATTAAAAAGGCAATGAAAACCCAGCAAATTCAGGAAAAGCTCTTTACCCCTCCCTAAAAACTGCCTTAAAGAATTTAGATAGAAGACTTTCTCCAAGAAAACAGTTATCACCACAGATAACTACATTATAATATGAACTAGGTATGGTAGACAGGGAGGAACCTAGCAGGTTCCTTAAAGTCCCCTATGTCCCATTGTTTGAGTGGCCCAGAACACATTTGTTTACCAAACATTTATTCTTTTTCATCTTCCTGTGAATTGTCTTCCTTCCCTTTGAAGTCCCAGACTCCTTCTCTTTAGTCCAGAATGACATATATACTTCATTTTGCCTGACTGTCTTTGGAATTTCCATGTCCATGTGGATTCCCCATACATATGAACTGAAATTTGTTTTTCTCTGTTAATCTCGCTCATGTCAATCTGATTCTTAGTCTGGCTAGAAGGACCTTGAAGGGGATAGGAAATTCTTGCTCCCTGTCAGGGAACAGGTTCCACTGATAAATGTTTCCCTCCTTGAGTCCCTGGATAGATTGTCTGAGTACCACTCATGAGACATTTGTAAGGTTTTTGTGGGATCAAATACCAATTGCCAGTAGTCAATTCAATAGCACTTCCTCACACTGTCTTCCACTTCTTCCCTGTTTGGCTTTGCCTGCCTTGCACTCCTGCTCCCTGAGGCCACATTCAGAAATACCTGCTAGCAAGCCTTTGTCTCAGGCTCTCCTTTCAGGGAAAGCCAAGCGAAAATGCAAAGATGCGTGATGCATGATGCAAGGATCTAAACTGAGCTCCTTACCATGTCATCATTCCCACCTCTGCGTCATCTATTTTCCGGAGAGTAAGAATCCCCTTTCAATCTCATTGGGTTAGCCATAGAACCTTTGTGAAAATCTTTTCAAAGAAATTAACATATGAGAGATAGTTGAGAGGAAATAACCTTGACAGGGAAAAACTAAAGGGTATGAGGACTGTATCAGGATCCTGAGAGAAAACAGATGGCACAGTCACATCAGAATAATTCAAGGATGGCTTATAGACAAAGGGACTCATTCCAAAGGCGTGGGCAGGGTATAGGGAAGCCAGCAGGAACCCAGGGTTAGCAGCTGACAGTACCCTTAGGGTAGGGTTGCCAGATAAAATACAGGATGCCCTGTTAAATTTGAATTTCAGATAAATGATAACATAATCTTGATGGAAGATTGACCCCCAAATACTGCATGAGATATATTTAAAAGTTGATTTTTTAAAATTCAGATTTGTCTGCCTTTCCTACATTTGTCTTTGCTAAATTTGGCACCCTTAGACTCTAAAGGAAGGTAGATTAGAGAACCTGAAAGGAGTTGTACAGAAGAGGCTGTTCTGAGAGGAGTAGTAAGCTTGGGTCTAGGGAGGCAGACAATTCAGAGCAACCTCACAGGGAGGAAATTGGAGGATAAATACCGGGATCTCAATCTCTCCCCTTCCTCTGGTCTTCTGCCCGGGGTCACTGCTGGCTTAACCAGAAACTAGAAGGCAGAGAGCCGACAGACGCAGACCACAGGTCAACCTCTGTGGGCATGGGGCAGGGTGGAGGGGGTGGCAAGGGCACTGGGGGGGCCAGTGTGGGAGATCCCCCAGGGCAGTCACTCCTCCCTCTGTTCTACGTGGACCTTCTCTAAGCATGACCTCTGATCCAGGAGAAATCTCAGAAAGGGCCATCTCTAGACCAGGAACCAGGCTGCTGGCCTGTAATTATCTTTCCCTCTCAGTGACTTCCCTTTCATTCTTGCCTCAATGGCTGTAGGATTTTGCTAATCCCGTGCCTTTTATTATTTAAAAAAAAAAAAAGAAAAAGTCTAAAGTCTTTTGAGGGGAGTAGGTGGATATGAATAAACTAAAAATAGTTTCTTCACTCTTGAAGCTCTTCTGAAACAAAGGATCTGCCCACGGTCGTGATTCTGCGGGTTCTATTTCCCATAATTCTTCAGCTTCAGTCCTTCTATTACCTGTGGATTGTGCTTGTGGGTCATATGCAACAAGAGGTCCTACACATTTGTGAATGAGACACTGAGACCTTTGGAAACGCTCATATTCAAAATGCCCTCTCTCATCTATCTATAGCTTCCTCTGCATGGAGCGTATGGTGGGTATATTCATGTCGTAATTCAGAACCTTTGCCAAAATGTCAATATTCTGACTGGGAAACTTTATTTTATTACCTTATTAGGCTTCTCAATATTTCCTTTTTTACTGTGACTAGCATAAGCATTTGGCTTTTTCTTTCCCCGACTTGTTTTCGTGAAGAAACAATGTTCTAATCATACTGTGAGTGGGTTCCTGCGTGAGCAGAGGGCAGCAAAGCAGTACCCAGAGGAGATGCTGGTCTCTGACTCGCTAAATGACTCATTGCTTCTCAGAGGGCACGGTTCACATTCATGCTTCTGAACAGTGAAAAATAACAACCTGCTGAGGAACTTCCCAGGTCCCTTTCCAATGGTTAAAACTGCCTGTTAGGTACTCACATGTCAGGCATCAGTCTGTGTTCGTGGAACGTCTGTTATGCACAGGTTCCCGGCCTCGGCGCTTTGCAGGTATCATCTAATTTAACACCCACAGCAAGCTGATGAGTTAGCTGCTATTATTATCCCTATCTTATAGGTGTGAAAACTAAGGTGTTGAAAGGTTAAGCAATTTGCTAAAGGCCCACAGACAGTAGGTTAAGCAATATAGCTCTTTCCTCCCCCCCACCCCCCACATTAAAGAAGTCTAGCAAGAGGCAGGCCAGAGCTGACAAGATTGCTCCTCAGTGATGTCGGGGAGCCCAGTTCTAAGTTTCTGTGCACCATCCGAGCACACCACTTCAATCCTCTTGGCTGTCTCATGGTCTAAAATGCTTTCTGGAGTTCCAGCCATCACACACACACACAACAATCCAGAGGCAAGAGTAAAGGCAGAAAGGTAAAAACTAAGCCATCTGCCCTACTTATATCCTGGCTCAATTTAAGTCCCAGGCCACAGTCTAGTCCCATGGCCTCACCTAGCCACTAGGGTGGCTTTAGGAATTGGCCTTTGATTCTAGATGGTAATATGGCCAGATGAAAACTTGTGGTGTCCTGCACAAGGAGAAATAGAAGAACGGATAATAGGAGCGGGCAACCACCATCCTTTGCTCTAGCGATCTGCTGGGTTTGAACCCAGATGGTCTAAGTCTAGAGGAGGCCCCATTCTTTAATGACTATAACACAGTCCCTGTTGGTGTTATTTTAGAATATGCCAGAAGCCTTTGCCATGGCATCTTCCCCAGTAAAGTCTCTTCCTTGTTTTCAGTGTCTCACAGACTGGTCATGACCATGGAGAGAGTAAGGCCTTTGATGAAGGCTAACTTCTTAGCAGAATAGGAGCTTTGACAGATGACCGGTGAGGGGTTGGGATAGGAGCTGGGATAATAAAGTGAGAACCTAAGCATGTGGATCAACCATAGGCCCCAAAGAGCTGCCTGCCTTTGTCTTTGCAACAAAACAAAGCAAAAAACCAAACCAAACCAAACCAAACCTAACCAAACACCCCTTAACTCTTAGGGCCACTGGACCTCAGAGAAACCAAACACATAAAGGCCTGTCATCTTTGCATCTTCATTTATTTTAATTGTTTCCTTAAATAAACTAATTCTCAAAAGAAAATATAACATGCAGAAATTTCACAAAACCCACGCTGGTAACGGTAATGAAAATTCTATCAGCAAAAGCACATTTGATTAATCATATACATGCATGATTTTTCTCTTATACCATCTGTTTAGAAGATGAAAAATGTATTCTGCTGGTAGTTTGGCATAAAGTATATTTATAGAAAGATTTTATTTATAGTCTGCCAGTGGATTCTGAGCCTGCCATGACAGAGCTTCAGAACTAGGTATGCTGAAATGTTCAAATATTAATGCCAACAACAGTCTTATCATTAAAACATGAAAGTTAAAATGTTTTCATATTCAGTTCATATTTTGGAGTCTGTGGCTGCAGACTGAACAATCTATTTGGAACGAAGTTGAAAAAATATTAAAATAGGATTCTCTAGCTTTGGTTAACCTCTGTAATTGACGGTATCTAAAGGATTCTAGTTAGCCAATTTCATTTTCTGGCTATCCAGCGTTAAGAAACACAAGGGTTATCTTGAAAAACATTTCCACAGATTGGAATACATGTAATTACTCACTTTTTAAGTGATGAGGAGACCACATTATAGGGGCTGCAAAGTAGCTGAGTCAGTGTGGACAGCCCTACAGGGTGAATTGAGACATTGGAGCTTTGGTTGAACATGTTAGAAGCAGAGAGACAATTGAAGAATAATACTAGATCCGCTAGGCCACACCACACCAAACCATGCCCCACCCTTGTCACATCCTTATTCACACACATGCTGCATAAGTGGAAATTTCAATTACACTTGATTGTATTTTAAATCTCAAGGATGCCTCTGTAAGGGGATGAGCCACTTGAGGCAAAAGAAAATCTTGCTGCTTTTGTGGGTTTTACGAGAAACACATAGAACAGTTAGACCCTGGGGATTATTCTCGAAGGTGGTTGTCCTGCTCCTCCTGGCTACCTGCCTCAAGGATCACTGATACAGAGCAAAACTATCCCCAAGTAGCCTTTTCGTGGTCTCTACTGTTTGGAAATATTGTTATTATATTCACCCACAACATGAGTCAGATCTGCAGTAGGCTAATACATACCGAGATGGGAGGGGCCAAGCATAGTAAAATCGGGTGTTTCTTGTTACCAGCTAAATCCGCCTTTTTTTTTTTTTTTTAACGTTTCAGGCAATAAGCCCAATGGACAAAGATAATGCACAAAACATGGTATGAGAGAAATAAGCTTTACGGTATATTCAAACCCAACCTTTCTCAACCTCTGTAAGATTTAAGGCAGAGCCATGTAAACTTCTGGAAAAATGTTTTTGCCTTATTCAAAAGGGAAAAAAATACCTTATTCACAGAAACTCTCCTAAGAAACCTGAATTGCATTAATAATCAATTTGTACATAAAAACTACCAGGCATGGTTCTCTAGGAATTTGCAGAGTGTTGGGAAAGGACGTCCTATTCCATTTAAAAAGGTGTTCCTTCTGGCCTTGTGAAGAAGGCTCTAATGCTACATAGAATGAGGACAAGCATAGAGAGCATGGCTGTAGGAAATGGCCGAGTCCTCAGAAAATTTCTAAGCTGAGACAGGTCCTACCAGGACAGAGGTGGATGTGACATGATGAGAACAGGGGGAAACATTTCTGTCCTTGTCGGACCGTGTCCAGTCTTAAAGGGACAAACATCCCATCCCTGCAGCATCTGCAAGGCCCTTCCTGGGACAGACCTCTCCCCATGAGTGAACATGGGGCCCAGGAAGTCACTCAGTCCTTTGCTTCACTCACTGAGACATTTGCAAAGGAGCAAAGATGAAACAATCACCAGGAATAGTGATGGAGATCTTCTGTCCGTCCCAGGCCCAGGGCTGAGCCATTCACAACCATTATCTTGTTTATTCCCCAGAGCCACCCTGTGAGGGGTGTTTCAGGGGAATTTGGGGTCAGAAAAAGGGACACATGCCTTTCCGGTCCCAAGCTGATAAGGAAGTTCTTTTTATATGACAGTGAACAGGTTCAGCATTTTGAGACAGATAACAAAGTCAGAAGGTTTTTCTCCCCCCAAGCAAACTCCCTTTACTTTTGACTTTAAAAAAGAGATTACATAACAATCAGATACTACCAGACCTGGTTTTTCAGCCTTCTTATGCCGAGATCTCTCCCCTTAAGTGCTGAAGGTCTTTCAAAGCTCTGAATGGGGGTATAAGTCTGTCCCTGCCTCCTCCCTGACCAAACACCCATTCTCTCTTAAGTAGATCAGGAGAAAATGTTGGCCTGTGAAGAAGCACCAAGGCTTGGACACTGTTTCTCTTCCTCGAGGTGACCTGCTTGCCTCTGACACATAAGAAGACTGACGCTAATGGAGTGAGCTGCGGCTTCCAGCTCCCGGACGCGGAAGGAGAGGCTGTTACACAGGAGCCAGGGTGCGACAGTGGCCTGTGACAATCAAACCAAAGCTAAAGGACATTCTGTGTCATCCTATGCTGTTTTACTTTTTTTTTTTTAAGATTTTATTTTTTCCTCAATAAAAATAGTAAATCCCCCCCCAAAAGATTTTAAGGAATCTCTACACCCAACATGGGTCTTGAACTCACAACTTTGAGACCAAGAGCTGCATGCTCTTCCGACTGAGCCAGCCAGGCATCCTCTGTTTTATTTCTATTTTACTTCATGTATTGTTTTGTTAAAATGGAGTGGTTTTGGCTTTTCTCAAGACCATTTTGTAAATTCAGTATGTTAAAAGATGTAGGAATAATGGTCACAGAGCAAATAGCCAAGAAGTAGCCATGGCCTGCTGTCCACAGGACTGATTCAGGTTCTCCTAGCACAGGAAGACATTCAGTCCATCCTGTTTTACAGATGGAAGGATGAAGTCCAGAGAGCTTAAGTAACTTGACTGAGATTTACAGAATAGAACAGTGGCAGAGGAAGGAGTTAGAACTCAGCATAGTTTTAAAACTAGTTCTCTGATCTACCGGAGTATATTGGCCCTTGGAAGCCAGCGGGTATTCATCTTTGTCTCGCCCAGTCCCAAGGTAATAAATTCGGGGTGAGAAGTACAGTCCAGTGGCTCTAAGTCTGCGTTTGTGCTAAGGGTCCAGGTAGAGGCAAACTTCATCCTGCAATGTTAGATGGGAACCCCAGAGAACACGTTGCCTCTACTTTATTGGAATGAATCAGGTAAAATGCTCTGAAAGTCTGTTCCATTTTCTGAGATTGTTCATTAGTCCATTTCCTTTCCAGGAAACTCTTAAAAGGTTTTCATATTTGGGGGGTTATGTGTAGAGATGCTAAACATATTACTTGTCTTGTACAAAAGAAAGATTCTTAAAGCCCACATTCCTGGAATCAGAATTAGGCAGAAAGTTGGGCTGAGTTCAAAGAACTGTAAGAAAAACGCTGAGGCACGTGGCCTAACTGAAGAGCAAGGGAAGGGTAGACTGCTGACTGGGCGTAGTTAGATCCATGAAGCCAGAGTCTGCGGCGGAGAAGGAGGGACAGTAGCTAGCACGTGTTGAGATTTGTGACCCTCAAGCCGAGCTAGAGGGTGGCAGCTGTTCTGTCAGAGCGACAGTGTGGGCTGAATAATTAAAAAGCATTTTTGATGGTGAGCTACAGAAAAGCAAGGTTGGCATGGCCTCATCAAAATGGCATTACCTTGGAAAACACACTGTAAGGGAAAACAAGAGCAAAGCTGACTCTACTTATAAATATCAAGATATGGGGGGTTGTGCTGGGGAAAAAATGCAGAAAGCTTGCTGTCCACATCGTAGGCAAACCCAAATCGTCCTTTCAGGTAGGTGGGTCTTGTTGGCTGCCCAGAGCTACTTAAATATTCCTTTCCTCCTTTCCAATGGCTTCTTCCTTCGACTTTTCCCCCTGCCTTGTTCCTTCTTCCTCAAGAGGGCACCAACACCCCATCCCTAGAAAGGGTGCTGGTGTGTGTGTTTCACACCGAATGTTGAAAACATCCCTCCGCAGGAAAGAACCTGGTTATAGACCAATAAACCAATAACAAGACTTCCTATTTTAGTTTCAAATATCTCTCAAAACAAATTGTATTTTGTTTAAACCCCAACTGATCATTAAACACAAAAATCTGGTGTGTTGGGGAGAGGAAACCCATGAGACTGTGTTCCTGGTCTCAAATGGAAGACAGAGTTTAGCTGAACTTCAAGTGCGCGTGATCGTGTGCTGATGCTTGCAGGGTATTTTTCTTAAGTCTTGGTGGGAGCATGAAAAGAGACATTTTATAGGTGGGACTAGCATACAAACCAGCAAGCACACGTTGGCACAAACAGTCTTTGTTAAAACGCAGGCAGCACATGTGTCAGAGGAATGCCGAAGAAAGCTCAGCAGTTCTGTTGAAAACGTAACACGTACTTTCATTTGGATGAAGACATATTATATACAAAAGGATATTCCACCACCGCGGACTTGTGCTCTTTCAACATTTGCTTTCATAGGCGACAATGGGCTTCGGTTCTCCAGATCCTTATTAAGTCTACGCCTGGGTGGTAAAATCCATAAATAGCATGAGCATCAGGCCATATTTTTGCTATGCTTGTGTGAGTGGTGTGAAGCACAGTAGCCTACAGGTTTTTTGCTTTTTGTTTTTTGCTTTTTTTGTTTTTAGGTTGTGAGATCATGACCACGTGGCAGGAGTCACTACAGAAAAGCTGTGTACACAAAGTTTGCTGTTTTGATAGAATTAAAATTTGTAATAAATTTAACATTTAATGATACACATAATTGTGCTAGAAGGATATTAGACATCAATGGTAAGCAGTTTGATAAAATATTCTGTCCACAAGAGCCAGATTTTGGGATTTTACTCTTCATTCTACTTTGACTCAGGTTATCAATATAAAGTCACTAACGAGGTTATTTTTCTCTAAAATCATGCTTTTCTCCACTATTTTCTTTCTTTTGCCTTTCCCCTCTCTGTTCCTTCTCTTTTTCTTTATCTGGCTAACAGTCCTAGTCATCACTGCTGCTATCATCTTCCCCTGCACATGGACCTACGCTGCTATCCACAGACAGGACACAGCAAGGTTTGGGATCTGCTTTCCAACATTGCAGGGTCTTTGGTCCCGGATTCCTCATCCTCCTATGCACAGGGTGAGGTTCTCAGGGTTTTGCTCTGTCTACTAATACTTAATCCCTGTAATAACCTCAATTAATTTCCTAGGGCTGCTTTGACAAGGTATCACAAACTTGGTGGCTTCAAACAACATAAATTCGTTCTCTTACAGTTCTAAAGGCCTGAAGTCTGAAACTGAAGGGGCGGCCAGGCCGTGCTCCCTCTGAAACCTCTAGGGGACGATCCTTCTTTGCCTCTTCCTAGTCAGTAATCCTTGGCTTACATCACTCCCATCTCTCTTCTGTTGTCATGTGGTGTTCTCCCTGGGTGGCTTTGTGTCCAAACTGCCTTCTTCTCATGACACCAGTCATATCGGCCTGGGGCCCACCCTAATCCAGCACAAACTCATCTTAACTTGATTACATCAGCAAAGGCCTTATTTCCAAAGAAGGTTATATTCATAGGTTCTGGGTGGTCATGAATTTGGGGGTCACTATTTAACCCAGTACCTACTCCTAGTCCTATTCCATACCCTTCCTGAAGGGTCTTTGATCTGTTTTCTGCTTCTACTATCCATTTCAGTTGCTGTCAAGTTTCCATTCCTAATCAGAATTTAATTTAGTATTTATTAATAATTAGTTAACAAAATAATGTTCCAGAAGCATACTTTAGGGGCCTTAAAGCTGTAATAGTTCCAAGGTCTGAGACTGTTGATGGTACCACAGTATGGAAAGCAGGGAACCTAGGCCAATGGTGAAGCTGCAGGAAAATGGGAAACATTGGGGAGCAGGTTGGGAACAGTTGGGAGTCTTAGAGCAGACAGTTAAAAGGAAAACAATGGACTTCAAGGAGTGGGAGAAGAGAAGGAAGTCAGGGTTGCTGGGATATAATTCTCAGTCCTGGAGATGCACACAGTGTCTTTGGAACATGTGCTATAGGTGATAGCATGTGGCAGAGATCCCAAACCTCTGTTATGTTCTGATCCATTTCCTATCACTTGCTACCTTCCCACCAAGGAAAACCTCTACCAACTTGCTGCTTTATTGGGAAAGAAAAAAAAAAATCCACCTAAAACCCAAATATGACCAGGACGATTACATCTGGATAGACTTTGGCAGAAGTGCACATGCTAATAGTGGTTCCTTTGCTCTTTTATTGGGAAGGAAATACAAGATGGGGTCTCTGGGAGAGACAGCAGACCGCTGATGGAAGAAAGGGAGAATGAAGAGGAAGCTATGGTCTTCAGGGTTTTGCTGAGAGTCTGGCCTGCTTATCTCTGTCTCTACAGGGACATGTACAGAAGTGTTTCATATTTAGAGCAGCTGGGCTGACCTACATCTCAGCAGGTGTTTCCTGTGAAAGGGCTTTACAGATAATTACACCAAATCATATGCCCAGTGTGTTAAAATTCATGGGTGATACATGGGTATCGCAGAATCATCAGCATCTTTATTTTTAAGGGCCTTGAAAGGGTTTGGAGCCACATTCATTCTGATTGTCACAGAAGACTCTTCAAATGACTTATGTCAGGTGATGAAAAGAAAATCCTACTAAGTCATATCTTAAGACCAGAGCAGAAATTTTACCCAAATGAATGTCGTGGGCAGGGCTCAAGGTATTCTTAGAGCTAGGTTCCGTGAACTTGCATAGACTCAGACGTTGTTAAACCGGAATAAGCCTGAGAGTCCTCCTGACCCAGCCCCCTCTTCTACCACTGAGGAAACAGAAACCTCGAGAGAGGAAGTAATTTGTCCAAAAGCCACACGGATGATAGAGGCAAAGCCTGTCCTCAGACTCAGGACTCCCAAGCTAAATGCTTTTTCTATTCTATTGTGCTGCGAAACTTCCATGGCCATTTTAAGATTAGTGGTTATCTAGCATTCTTCTGAGCACGATCATGATGGAAGTCTTTGGATGTTTTCAAGCAAAGGCAACATATAAACCCGAAAAGAAGATGAAAGTAAGAAAATGTGTTATTCATTGAGCACATAGTCATTGTTTACCAGTTTTGCGCCAGATACTACACCCAGTGCTGAGCCATTATTTGAAGCATCTAATCCAAAATCCGAGACATGTTATGTACTACTGAGGATCGCAATCTCAATTTTGGTCAGCATTCTTGTGTTCAGCATTATCTTCTTAACCAACAAAATATTTTCTACACATCCTATTGCCTTCAAATAAAATAAACCCATATGCAGTAATAGTGGGTGAGGAGAAGTTAGGGGTGGTGGATGTTGGTGAGGTCACTGGTATTAGGCTGTGAAGCCTAAGAATGTTGTGGGAACTTTCTGAAGGCCAGTGGGCCTAAAATAACTACATTAACATTTGATCATTTGGTGTTATCGGCATGCAGAAACTGCTCTAACAACCCTATCCTCATATTCTCTTAGGAAAAGATATATATTGGACTAAAAGGTAAATATTACTAACCAACCCCTTCACTATCTTATTCCTTCTTCCTGCTTCTAGTTCTGAATCATGGGTATATGTGTTGAGTGGAGGGAACAAGATAGTTAAACCACTGATGCTGGCCTAGCATAGAGCTGAATTTTATGTGCTTTCTTTATGGCTTATGCCCACATTGCATTGCTAGTGGTTCTTTCTTTGCCTAGCAAGGTATCCGGGATTCATCTTCATGCTTTCCTCTCTGCCATCCTATCTCTATCACAAAGTCCCATAGATTCTTCCTTTAAACAAAAAGCTTTCCTTATTCTCTGTGGCTACTGCTGCAACCATAGTTCAAAGCCATTGTCCCCGAATTCAGTGATCTTCCTGTTTTTTAGGTTTGGTTACCACATTAATCTCTGGACACGGAATCATAAACTGTTATACGTGATGATATTCAATATAAGAATTATATACTATCTTATATCATTTTCACTTGTTTTCATGCTCTCATGCCCATTTCCTTCATAAAATAGAAATTCTAAGATTACTCTTGAAGCGTTGCCACATTAAATGTAAAAGTGCTTTGGGGCGCCTGGGTGGCACAGCGGTTAATCGTCTGCCTTCGACTCAGGGCGTGATCCCGGCGTTATGGGATCGAGCCCCACATCAGGCTCCTCCGCCATGAGCCTGCTTCTTCCTCTCCCACTCCCCCAGCTTGTGTTCCCTCTCTCGCTGGCTGTCTCTCTGTCGAATAAATAAATAAAATCTTTTAAAAATAAATAAATAAATAAATGTAAAAGTGCTTAGAACTGTGTTTAGAATTTAGTTCACATGATGAGTTTGTTTCCTTTCCCTTCTCCTTTCTCAGAGGGTTGGAGTTCTATCTGATAATATTGCATCCTTCATAGCTGGTCAGGTCCAAGTATATAGGAGTTCTTAGTCAATACTTACTGACTAGAGCATGGTAGACCTGGAGACCCACACTCATGAATTCTGACATCAAATATGTATAGTTATGTACTCTTGGTTCCTAATATTACCAATTTCTTAAATCAAAATTCTGAAATTATTAGATCTAGTAATCTATTGCTGTGCATTTTCATTTTACCCCACTTATTGGTACTTAAATATTATTCTGAAACACGTACAGACTAAAATTCTCTCTTGATGGCATAGCGTTGCCATGACCCATTGCCCTTTTCTCTGAAATGTGTGAATACTGCAAGCTGGCAAGCCCTGCTGAAAATGCACATTTCCTATTTTTATGTATGCCTTGCTTTTCTGTTGGCAGCAGAGGAAACCAGAGCTTCAGAAATCAGGAAGCTTGACTGAATTGAGTCCAACTTTCCAATTCTCAAATCCCTTGTCTGGATAGCTGCCTTTCTGAGGGAGTGGTCAGTTTTTGATTTTAAGAGCAGTCTTGTTCTACTCAGATGTTCTTTCACAAACTTTTTTACTCACTAAAATTAAAACATTTGTTTCTGACTTCCCAAACATTGTTTATACTTGTCAACTGCAGGCCAGGCTGTGCAATTACTCCCTGGAATAAAAGTACTCTAAATCATATTTATTTCACTTTCAGCTACTATCCAGGAAAGCTTGTTTGAGTTTTCCGTGTAGTGATAAGATTAATACTACACGCAATTATCCTCAGCCATGTATATTGTGCAAATAATCCCCAGCTTGGCAATAGTTGTCTCCTAAAGCAATATTCCTTTGCTAGACGGTATTGTACAATAAAGCAGATCTTTGCAAAGTATTGTAATCATCCGAATCCAAGACAAAATATTATTTATTTCAAACGGTCAGCGGCATTCCGAATGCCACTGCAAATTAGATTAGAAATTATCCAGTTGGTGTGTAAACATCCCACTAATTTACCTAGTGTCTGGTTCTTTTATTTGATATTCAGGAATTTAAATAATTTAAGGTTGTTTAGCTCTCAGTTCAACCTTTGCTTTCTGGATATTTACTTGGAACTTCCCAGTATTTATTTAAGGATATTAGAAGTGCTTGGGGAGGATTTTTTACTGCCCAGGAGGCTGGTACAGCTATGTTATAGCATTTGTAAAGATAATGTAGCAGTAGGCTTATAACCGTCTTGCCTGCCGGGTTGGGGAAGGGATTCTTTACATTTCTTCCATCATGAACCCACCCAAGTTACTCAGCTGTGTTGAGAGATTACCACCAGTGCCACCTAACTGGCAGTCCTGAACCACGCTGATAAGACATATTCCTTGACAGTATTCCCGGTCTCCCATTTTTAAAATTTTACTCATTTTTTCTCCATGGTTTGGAGCTGCGGAGTCAAACAAATCTCGACTCTTTCACTTTCTAGCTGTTAGGCTTTGAGAAATTACTTCCTCTGTCCGAACCTCAATTTCGTATCTGCAAAATGGGGATAAGAAATACCTTTCTTGAAAGACTGTTGCAGGGATTAAGTGATATAGTTACATCTGAGAGCACCCAGCAAGATTTTAGATTCGATTTTAGATTTCATTTTCAAAACAAGCCCTTTCTGTATGTTGGCTGGGAACCTCTGCTTAAAGGTATGACAGCTTGTATTCGAAAAGCCTGATTTCCGTTCTCTAAGTGCCCTGAAACTTCCTTCTTGAGATGCTTTTCCCAGCCACCAGCCATAATTCATTCTCAAGGAACTGAAACTCATCACACTGAGGTATAAAGTACTTATAATTTGAATTCTTAATCTGTACATGGTTATTTTTACTCAAATGCGTCTCCCAGAGTTTTAAGCTAAAGGGAATGTCTGAATGGCTGCGGAGTTTTCTGGGGTGTTACATCATAGAGGCTTTAGTCAGTCAGCGTTTGGTGCCTACTAGGTGCCAGGGTCTGCTGCTTTAGCCGCTGGGAGCATTGCAATGAACAAAACTGATGAAAATTGCTGGTAGCCCTTTGGCTAACCTCTCTGAGGTGACAGCTATGAAGGTTAATTTGACCATATCCAAGGTAACCAATAAAGAAATAGCCAAACAATAGAATGAGGTGCAAATTATGAAAGCAAAGAGGCCCAGCCGGAGGCAGATAGCTTTCTTTCTCTCATGGACCACCCCTCCCCTGCTCCCTGTCCTACTCTCCTTGAAGCCTAATGAATAGCTCTTCTGCAGACAGATGGGGTTAAAGACTACATTTACACTCTAAAATGCTCAAAAAATAGAGCTGGTAGTGATGGGGGATTTATTTTATTAGTTCATTTTTATGTATGAAAGAAACTGTAGTAGAAAAAAAAAATCAGTGTTCATCTTTTTTCAATTTGGGCCTAAGATTTTTGGCATTAAAGCTTTTTCAGTTTCAAATGTTCCAACTCTAGCTGTATTTATGTGATGCCAAACCAACTAGTTGAAAAATTACAAGTATGGGAAATTAGCCAACTCTTTTGTCTGCAAACTGCCAACCAACCAGGTTGCCTGACTTTTTTCCTTCACTGAGTTGTCCCATCATTCAACTGAATTGACTGACAATGGCCTGGCAGATCCAAGCAAAGCACAAATTCTGTTTTGTACAATTCAAAGTATTGATTCATTGTACTCTGGGAGAATCTACTCATTGTAGAAATACAGACAATACAGAAAATATAAGAAAACAAAAGTCACCCAAAGTCCGATCATATACAAATATTGATATATACCCGTGCAGGATTTTTCATGCATACATACATATATTAGAAAACTGGAATAGTGCTTTAAATATGATTTTCATCCAAATTTCTCATTTTGCTTAATGGTATATTACAAACATATCGCTAAATAGTCTTTAAAAATCATGATTTTTCCATATATGGCTGTACCATCATTTATTTAACCAGTCCCCTATGGATGAGCATTGGGGTTATTTCCAATTTTGGCTACTATACAATTTGTTGCAATAAACTTAATATAAATCTTTGTGTGTGTCTCTGATTATTTTCATTCAAAACTTTAGAAATGGAACATTTTAAAACTCTAATCCACATTGCCAAAACTTCCCACCAGAGAAGTTATAGCAAAAAGTTATGGCACATTTATATCCCTATATACAACTTGTTTATAAGAACGTCTCCTCCATTCTCTTGCCAATTTTTAATCCTTTCCAGTTCAATAGGTGAGAAGTGAAATTTCCTTGCTAAATTTAATTCATATTTTTAAAATTACTAACGAGAATGAACATTTTTCATTTTTATTGACCGTATGTATTTTTTGTGATCATTCTTCTGAATGCCTTCTCTTCAGAATGAGAAAAGAGCAAATAACAGCAGAAGGCTAAAATAATGTCTTTAAGTTTCCATCTCCAGAAAAATCAAAGAAAGCCCTTAATATTTTGGTCCTCTTCAGATGGGCAAGAAAAATGAAGCTTTTGACACATTTATTCTTACAGCCATTATTTTTGGATTTACTAACTTAATACTTGTTAAGAAATTTTAATAAAGTACCAGAACTGAGCTGAAGAAATTTTAAAAGATTAATTTTCTGCCAAGTAGATGCTCGTTTTGACACCAGCCACTTGGATGACACGTGGATTCATGTCTGGTAGCCACGCTGGTCTTTTCTTTTGAATGCTACTTCCTATTACCCTTCCAGAAAAGCCTGCAGGAACACCATTGAAGCTTAAAAATACCCCTTTGCTGCCTTCTTAAAGCCATTAGCAGCAGTTCCTTCTTCTGAAAGTGATTCTTCTAGAGATTATATACGGCAAAATTAACAATCATGCTTAATTACTTTTGCTCTTGTGTTCATTAAAATCAAGTTTTGTCAGCCAGTTTATTATTATGAAGTCATAACCTTGATATGGTCATTTCCTTTGACTCTGCCTGAATTTCCTCTCCTTTGTGCCAAAATATGCATATCACATGCTCATCTATAAAAAGCAAAATCCCATGGTAGTTCTAAAAGAACAAACTATATTGTTTTGATAGAGCCTTTATTGAGACCATTTTATTTTAAAATAATGTATGTTTTTCTGCTTTGCTATAAATTTTAAACAAGAAAAAAAAATACTAAGATCAGCACATGACTACCTTCTCTGGGACCAGGCCCTGTAAATAACCATGCCAGCTAGTCCTAATGTGGAAAAATGGAAAACCAGATCCAGTTAACAAAAGGAAAATTCCATTTTTCATACATGGTACTGCTCTTACTTCTGGCTTAGTGAGAAATGAGCACTTCCTTTTCTTAGTATTTATTACATTAATGTATTGACAAGACAGGCATTCCAATATCTACAGTAGGGGCACAAATCTATCACCATGCTCATTTCACTCAAAGCTACGTCTCCGCTGAAGCACACGGGTGCCATCTTGTCTCAAAGTAGTTGATGTTGAGAGGAAGTTCTTGTTGAAGCCTCTAAGTCAGACCAAAAGTAGGCAGGACCCTCCTATTCAGGCTGGGCTTCGTCAAGGTTATCATTAGACTGGTAGAAAAGTAACAAGGAAACATGAAAGAGAGGATAGTTGAAAAGGCACCCAATTTTCACTATATTTTGAGGAGATATCTTTCGTCATTTTTCCTTACCTCTGAGCTACGGCAAATTTTATATATTCCTTTTCTCATGTTTTCTGGAATAATTTCCTTTAATAGAAGTAAGACTTCTTATGACAAAGGAAAGTTAAAGAAAGTTAAAGAACAAACTTTGCCACTACTTTATTTTCCCAACATTTCAAATATTCAAAACATTCAAACATTATCAAGCATACATTAAAGTGGAAAGAATCTTACAGTGAACACGCATGTACCTTCTGCCTAAGTTTACCATGAGTATTTACTTTATTACTTTTTATGCATCTATCGAAGCTTTTACCCATCTGTTAATCCATCTCACTTGTTTGGTGCATTCAAAATGATTTCAGATATCAGCGTATTTTCCCCTAAATACTTCAGCCTGCATATAATTCAGCAGAGTTTGCTATTGTTTAGTTTTTACTTGATATAAAATGTACATACAATGATATGTACAAGTCTTAAATATACATTTATGGAGTATTTTAAATACACGTACTGGGGCAACCCCAGTTCCCACGCTGGTATAGAAAATCATTATCACAGAACATTTCCTCTTTGCTCCTGTCTCTGAAGCAACTACTCTTGAGTTTTTTCCTATTATACATTTGTTTTGTCTGTTATAAAATGTCATGTAAAGGATTCATAGGTTATGTTCTCTTTTGCATAGGGCTTCTTTTACTCAGAATTATAATTGTAAGGTTCACACAATACCCAGTAGTTCACCACCCATCCCTTTTTATTGTTGAGTTCACTGTGTATATAGTTTGTTTCTTAAATCACCTTTTGGTGGATATCTGGGCTGTTCCCAGTGTTGGGCTATTATGAATAAAGCTGCTATGGACATTCTTGTGATGCATTTTGCAAACATGTTTTTATTTTCTTCAGGTAAGTACGTAGGAGTGAGCTTGTTGGGTCACAGAGAAAGTACATGTTTAATTTTAAAAGAAACTACAAGACCATGTTCCAAAGTGGTTTTACCTTTTTCCCTTCTTCTCAACTGAAGGTAAGAGTTCCAGGTGTTTTACAACCTCACCAACGTTTGGTGTTGTCATTCTCTTTAATTTTGCCTATTCTCTTGGGCATGGGCACCACTGTGCTTCAATACATGTCTTTCTAAGTTTGACATCAACACTATCGATGCTCAAAGGTTCTAGCTATCCTCCATCACCTTGGACAAACAGTGGCCCATGAGATTTTGGGAAACTGTCTTTTTCTTGCTTTCTGATACTGAGGTGATGGACACAGTGTATAAAACAAAATACATAAACAAATAACAAAGCATGGTAATATTAACTGATGGAAGCCTAATGACACTATTGGCTACCAACATACAGAGGGCATAACAGGCACCGTGTACTTTGCTAAGCCCTTTATAGAAGTCTTTGTTATTTTTCTCCCCAGAAATCTTGTAAGTGTACCACCCCCTACTACAAATGAATCCCCTGGAGATCAGAAAGCTAAACAAAAATCTTGCCCATGGTCACCTTGCTACCAAGGGGCTTGCCTAACTCACAGAGAAGGAATTTAAAAGGCCAACTAAAAAGATTTAAGTTATACAATAAATAGGAAGCACACATTTCCACCAACTGGCAAAGACATTCATAATTTCAGTGATCCTCTAAAGGACAAGCAGAGCAAAGTGTTTTTCAGCATTACCCACAGCGTTCACACAACACCGAGCTAATTCATTATCAGGCCTCAGCAGAACCCCTTCATGGGTAATTCAGCTTCCATATAGTTCATTATCTTTTACTTTCTTTTCTTTGCTTCACAGATGGAGTACTTTACAATGTCTATGAAAAATTTTCCATCTGGTTTAGATCAACCTCAAATGAAAGTCAAAGAGAGGTATATGCTCCCGTGCATCCCCTGGGATCATGAGGATAGCAAGACTTCTCCAAAAACAACACAAGTTTACTTTCATAAATTAAACAACAGGGAGAAATAGTTCAATGAATAGTAATCACTTATGTACTTAGCCTCCGGTAGCTTCAGACTGGGTCTTCCTCAGCTATTTATTAGACTTTTCTAAGACGGGTATGGTGATAGCCAATGTGCTGTTGTTGGATATTCCTTTAAAGAATTTCTCTCCTTCATCTGCTCACATTCCATATTTATCTTGTCATTCCTAAGTGATTACTGGTGATACATTGCCTTTTAATGACAATTTTACCTACCTTAATTCATTTTATTCTCACAATAGCTCTTGAATGGGGAATAACAAAGGAGATTTGAAATGCAGAAAGTTCATTTATTTATTCAACATTTAAAAATCCCTATTAGGTCAGACAGTTGCAAAGCTGAAAAAGATGGTCTTTTTATTTAAAAAGCTTTTGGTTATGGACAGAGACAGGTAGACAAATAGATAATTACCTTCAGATGTGAAAAGTCCTCTACAAAATGTAAGTAAAGAGTGTTAGGGAATCAGAGAAGAATGGACAGGTAAATTTGGGTTGTCTCCTGTTGGAAGCAAGGTCTGAATAAAGATACCAGGTGGTCTGATTATTTGACTAACACTTCTTTCACTAACAAAAATAAAGTTTGCCCTTTATAAATTAATTTTTAAGTATACAGGCTTCCCTCAAAAGTATCTAAGAAGGCTTACAAAAATGTACATGTAAGAAAGACTGAAAAAGTTAAAAATCCATGCACAAAGTGGATTCATGACATGATACCTTCAAGCAAGGCAGGAAGGTATTTTTCTTGTCTCCTTTTCTTATTTAAAAAAAATTGTGTGTATGAACACAAGGATGACTAGGTCCGTCCCGTGATGTCAAGATGCTTAGGAAAGTTTCCAAGGAGAAAAGTCCCTGGTTGTCGCATTACCATTTGTTACCGCTCCCCAGAAGATAAAATGAAAAAGTGTGAGTCCCTATAGGCCAACAGATATATATCCCACTGTCCCTCAGCTTTGCTTAGTCCTGATCTATATATTTCCTCCCCTTAATTCCAACATTCCTTATTTTTCAAATGTTGTCAGAGTCTTTACTATTTACTCTATGTTTAATGTTTCATATGAAATCATTTTCATTAATCCCTCCCTGGAATGGCTTCAGTTACTTGGTACTTTCCTTTAAAAGTTAGTAGCAATCTAGTTGCCATTGCTTGAGATATGGTACCCAGAAAAGGAGAAGGAGGAACAGAAGGAAAAGGGAGAAAGACCAACACACATTCTGAAAGAAAGTGAAAAACATCGGGATTCAGTGTAGTAAAATCTCATGACAGTTTTAGTTGAGAGTTGGACATGGTATTTAATCTGTTGGATTAAATTAAACCAAATGAGAACAAGCTGTTCTGAGCATTCAACTAAAATGTTCAGTTTTTGTTATCCTTCACTCTTTCCTTAGAAGATGAATGCATTAAAAATAGCTCTTAATTTCTTTTTCTTTTTTTTTTTTAAGGAGGTGACTAGTATTTTCTGGTTCAATCTTTCATCCATCTTCACTTCCTATCAGTCTCAGAGCTTTGAGCAATGTCTTATTGCCTAGAAAAACTCATTCCCTCAACTTACCATCAGTTTCCCATTCCATTCATTTAGGCTTCAGCCACTTGAGTTATGGGAAGCTATTGTAGTCTTAATTATTGCATCAGACAAACTCCAATTGTAGTAATAAACTATGTGCTGGATTCACTCTTTACATTCATGGAAAATCATAAAAAAAATGGTGTTTGGAACACTCATCTGGCACTTCAAGCTCTATTTCTGGTATGTTTCAACAAAAATCTATTTGTGGATTCTCTTTTGCTACTTACACCTCCCTTTTCCCTTCCCCCTTAACTTACAGGATCTCCAACATTCTTAAATTAATGTTTGATGTAATTTCCTGTAATAGAAGACACAGGCTCCAGTGTTAACTATCCTTTCATGGAAAAACAGCTCATTGCCCCTGGATGTGGAGTTACGCCCTTGAATTATGAGTCTGGATCATTGCTGAGTGGATTGCTTTGGAGCCAGAAATCAGGGTGGTAACAGGAGAAAGGAGTTGGCAGCTGGAAGGGAGGGAGAGGGCTTGGGAATGAGGGCCAGAATGGTTTTAAGGAAAGCAGAAATTCAGTGGGGCCATGGGAAGGCCACATAAGGTACGTGGAGAGAATTGAGAAGCCAGGAGAGATCCAGACTATCATGGGCTAGACTTTAGCCTGCCATGCAATTTAATTTTTAGTATTATTGATAAATGGAAAATCCCAGGGTTATAATGCTTTTCAAGAGATGATACAAACCATAGTCTTTGGAATGTCAAGAGGGCAAATAAGCTGATGATGCAAAGAAATTCTATCTGTGGGATGAGTTAAAAGCAATCTGTATATATTTGTGGGTCTGTGCTTATATGTCTTTCTAAACTCATCTCTAATCTCTTAGGTCTGGAAATTAAGCCTGCATGCCAGACTTCCCTGTATTGATTTACCTGTTTATCCTGATTTAGGTCAGGTCAGATTGCTGTACAAATAAGACTTACGTGGTGGATTATTATAGTTTATCTTGCTTTGTGACTCAGCCTAAATACACATACAGAAATAGTCAAGTTATTATGGGTAGCTCTTCTAAACTTTCAGCAACTTTGGATTTAAGTGGATCTGATATTTGAATAAAGGGTCAAATTGGTGGGCTAGCTCTCTTTTGCAATAATCTCAAACTCAGTTTTTCTGCTCAAGGCTAGATATAGTCATACAGAATGCCTACTCTGTCCCTGTTAATGTGAACAGTCAAGAGTAATACATCAGACCACACAGTGAGATATGTGTACGGCTGGGAGACAGGGGTAAGATGAGCACAGGGAATCCTTGGGATAGTAGTTAATCCACATTATTTGACTTATCCTTCTCCTCAGAGATTTACTTTATAAAGCAAAAGTGCTTCAAAGAAAGGGGGGGATTAGAAGATAGTTGTGGTAGAAAAATAATTTTAGCTTTAAGGGGAAGGGAAATTTAAGTTTCTGAAATACTAAAGAATGGAGGAAATTGGGAAGATAATGAATTCCTGTATAGCTGGCACAAGAACTAGTCCGCAGTATTCATCCACATGCTAGAATGGATTTCTCAACGTTGGCACTATGGCCACCCAGGACTAGAGACCTCTTCATGTAAAGCGCCATCTCTGACCTTAACCCACGAGTTGTCACAACCAGGGAAGGGGGTGCTATTGGCAACCAAGAATGTCTCCAGACGTTGCCCAATGCTCCTGGGGCACACACCACTGCACTTGAACAATCACCACGACCAGTCTAGGTATTAAATAGAGTTTTATTTGGTCATATCTCAAGAAAAATGTAATGACAGACAAAATGGTATAGTTGAAAAGGCACAGGTTTTAGAGTCAGGCAAGTAAGGATTCCAAGCTAAGATTATTTTATTAAAGTCACAGTTTGTCAAAAGAGGATGTGGAGAAATGAAGAAGAGAGAAAAGGGATTACAACAAATGTTCAGTTCAAAAAAATGGATATTCTTTCAAAAAGTGTCATTTTTGCATTTCTGAGAGAGAGAGAGAGAGAGGTTTACCTTATCTTCTAGAATTCAATACCATCCATAGAGTGAATCACTTAAGTCTCTTCATTTATTTGGATTACCTACCCAGTACCATGCACTGGGATAGGCACTAGGGTTCCAGTGGTTGGAAAAGAGACTTGGCCCTTGCCTTCCTAATAACCCTAATAATCTTCCTGGTGGGCCACCAATGTTTTTTAGCAGAAAGCCATAGTTTAGTAAATCTGGAGAGTTCATGAACTGGGTGTAGCATATATGGGTGTTGGGAAAGACAATCTGCATGGAACCTGTGTGTTCCTGCATATTCTTTTTGAGAATGCAGAAGACCCTGACCAATCTTTCTAGGGCCATTTTTCAGAGTTACGTCTGTAGCAAGAAACGATCACGGATGAGGAAATGTCTCCCTTTGGGACAAAGAGAAGGCTTGCTTATTGTTTGCTATAAAACAAGTTCAAGCTCAGTGTTCCTGTCCTATAAAGCAACTCTGTGTACATAACATTCACTTCTGCACCTCCATGTTGCTTCCATGGGACTTGGGGGCAAAGGCAACTGGCAGAAACATGATGTTTATGCTGCTGGCTGTGCTGTAATTAATATAGTCCTTTGTTTTGGACCCAGGCATCTCAAGGCTAACTTATAAGTAGAGTAAATCAAATTCTGGATCCTAACAATGGGATCCAGTACACGAGCCTTAAGACCTCAGCAAGAAAAGGAGGTTTCCAGGGTGAATATGAAAAGAGACCTCAGTGCTTCATCTGTACAATAGGCCCAGGGAACAACCAGTCCCAAGCGAAGCAGGAGAACATGGTTCCAGAAGTGATCTCATTAGGAAAAAAATGAGATGTTCTTGGATGAGCTTAGACATAAAGAAGGGGACTTGAAGTTTTGATAGAGTTTGAGGATGAAGCATTTATAGACTTCAAGAGATTTCTAGAATTTTCAGTTAACCAGTATAATTCAGCCCTAAAGCAAAGACTGCCTCAACCATGTTACCTTCCCACATAAACCTCTGGTTTCATATGGCTTCCAATAGGCACTATGAGTCGAGAAAGAGAGAGACAGAGACAGAGACAGAGAGATAGAGAAACTGAAGTTATAAAGAAGTCAAGATTGAGAATTATATCAAGGAAAGAATGTTGGGTGAACATGGAAGTGACTGGTAGCAAATAGATTAGAAATATAATGAATATGAGGGAAATTCATTGTCAAAGATACCGTAAACCTGGCTTCAAAAGGCCTAGGACTTTTCAGTAAGTCTTAAAGCAACCCTAAGCAGAAAGTGTGCTGTACAACATACAGTCCCGAAGTAAGATATTCATATCAACACCAACTTCAGAGGAGTCAGTGGAAAATAAGGAGACAAGGAAGAATTTCCCAGAGGGCAGATTCAGGAAACATGGAAAACAAGGGATTAGAACGTTCTTTCCAGAGAGCAGAATCAGGGTCTAAGCTAAAAATTTGCTAATACCCAGGAACTGAAAACCTGCCCATAGGATTCCATAATTGCTATGTACCAATGACTGTTCTGTGCCTTCTATTCTTCAGTTTTCCTGCTCTTCCATTGTCTATAGAATGTATATATTGGGGGGTGTGGGGACAGCAAATTGCTTGTCTTTTTTGGTTCATAGGTTCTTGGACCTTGAGGGGTCATATCTGAACCTGATAGAAGACTGTGCGTTATCTAAGGATCTTGATCTCTGAAGGACAAGGAATGACTCCAGGACTTTGGAGTATTGCCTTATTGGAAGGACTGGTTGTATCCTATCTGTGAGAGAAAGAGTGAAATTACACACACACATACTAACTGGAATAACAGAGACAGCACTATGTTTACCAAAATTCAACTCATTTTTTTTCTTATAACTTAGTTAGACTCCACTTCTAACCTCCTTTGCATATAGTCAGGTTGTATGATTTGAATTCTGACCAATAGGCTATGAATGAAAGTTATGCATAACACTTCCAACCTAGCTCATAAAAATGTCCCTCTCGATTGTCCAGTCTTATCTCACCTTGTCTGCCTGCCTGCCTGCCTGCAGGTAGAAAGAATCCAACAGAGGATTCTAACGCATGAGGGGATAGAGGATCATTAAAGTTGAAGGGGCCTGGGTCCCTGAATCAACCCAAAAGGGGCCTCCCACAACTAGGAACATCTGCATTGAATTTCCTATAAGTTAATAAGAAATTAACTTCTATTGTGTTAAGCCATTGAGATTGAGTTTTCTTTGTTAGAGCAATTAGTAAACTTATTAACATAGAGGGCGAAGGTATGGCAATTATTAATACCAAGGAAAACAAAAAGTTGTACAAGAAAGGAATTGTAATCTTAGTATACTAAATAGTTTAGCTATGAATAATACTTGTGTAATTGTCATAAAGTAATACTGATCATTGACTTAACCAAAATTTATGCTGTGATTTCTTAGGAGGATGAGGTGAAAAAGAAAAAAAGATAGGAGATGGAGAGAGTATGTTTGGCAGGAAAGAAGACTTTAATACTCATCTTTTCAAGTTGGAAATCTGAAATGGAAAAAAAATCTAGAAATGATGTGCTATTTAGAAATGTAGAGACAAGTACCAGAGCAAGTACCCTTAAGAATGGGGAGAAGAAATCAAGGGTAGAATCAGAGGTGGTGTTTTTCACTATAAGCTTTGTAGGACTATCTGCTGAAACTATGTATAGTACAACTTTGATTAAAAATAAAAATGAAATAGTGGAACTGAAAAATTACTGTAAAGGAAAAGCCATGGTAGTTGGACAAAAGCTGTGGGCTGTGATACCCTAGAAACCAAGAAGAGAGCATATTTTGAGAAGAAGATGGTTAAGAGCAGGAAATGCTATTGAGCTGTTAATCAAAGGAAAGCCTGTAAAATGCCCCTTGGATGTAGAGTGCCCAGTATTGATGATCTTCATGAGAGGTTTTAGTGTAGTAGGGGTGGGAGCAAGAGGGAGTTAGGAAAATGGATGAGGGGCGCCTGGGTAGCGCAGTCATTAAGCATCTGCCTTTGGCTCAGGGTGTGATCCTGGCATTCCGGGATCGAGTCCCACATCGGTCTCCTCCACTGGGAGCCTGCTTCTTCCTCTCCCAGTCCCCTGCTGTGTTCCCTCTCTCGCTGGCTGTCTCTCTGTCACATAAATAAAAATAAAATCTTAAAAAAAAAAAAAAGAAAAATGGATGAGTGCATTTGAAACTGCTTTAGAAAGGGTTAAGCTTTATGTCTATAATGTGTTTTAGATTATTGATTTTCTTAGATCCATGACCCATTTCTGCAAATGAACCTCATACTGATGTGTAAAAAAGGAAAAGAAGATAAATGAAGTTACTTAACATTTACATGAATCTTCCTCCATACTTCTGGGAAACAGGCTAGGCGAGTTTTGTATGGTCCTCAGTGCTTACCCAAGAAGTTTAAGGCCAAAACCACCTGAAAATCTGGGTTTGAATGGTCACATGACTCCGGGGATAAATCTTCACTGGAAGTTTCCTTCTAGCAATTATTTATTTTCCATTTAAATGAAGGCGAGATGGAGTCACTTGAATGCATCACTTTTAACAATAAAATATCATTAGATACAAAAGCATACCCATCTTCACGCTAATTAGTCCTTATGTGTATTAGCTGTGATTGCTTTTCTTAGTAAAAAAGATTTTCAAATCACTTACTAAATTTCACACACACATCAGGAGACCAGAAACTCAGGGGAATCCCTGCCTGACATGGAAAGAAAATTAAGAATTCAAAGTTAAGTAGGGGGTTTGCATATTTTCATAAGGGGAAGAATGTAGACCATAAGTTCACTTATTATTGTTATAAAATATGATACGTTTGTTTCTAACACAGAATTAAGGGACACACTTTTTCCATATAAAACAGGGTTACTTTTCTTTCTCAAGAATGGAAAAGTACCATTAATTTTTTTAAAAGAAAGGAGAACACATGCGTCAGTTAAGTGAGACCATGAAGGTAAACTATCTGAAGAGAGCCTATTGAAATGAACTTGCAGAAGTAAGACAAGCTATTTTGGAAGCATAACTGGGATGAAAGTCTCTCTCTCCAGGTGGCCTATTTCCTTAAGATAAGTATTCTTGCTTTGGGTAACTTGTCTTTACTTAGATACCATGAGAATCACTTTCTATTATTTACCCCTGGGAAAAGTCCTACATTAGATAACCCCTTGGGAAAGCTTCCCCTTAACTTCTAGTGCAGTCCGATCGAGCACTTACTATGTGTTAAGAACAGTGAAAGGCACTTTACATATATCCTTCCATTGAATTATCACAACTTAATAAGATTAAGACCACCACGCTCATTTTTTAGTTATGAAATGTAAGGTCAAACAGTTTACACTACTTTAGTAAGCTCAAAGTGTTTGTCAGTGGTAGAACCAGGATTCAGATCAGGCCTGGAGGCTCTGATTTAAAGCCCCGTGCAGCCATGTGTCTACTGCATTTAAGGGTGAGTCTCCCCTTCAACCCTGGAATATCCAATTTGGTGTGTCTAAAATCCCTAGGTAGGATCACAGCAACCACTAGCAACCATGCTTCAACTCTTTCCTCCTCTCTACTCAAACACTTATCTCTATACTTTAAAACACTCTTTTGTGAAAACCTGACAGTTTATATTTTCCCTTCAGCTACTGCCTAATGGACTTAGGGAGTCCCATGTTCTTCTGTAAATACGATCTCTCCCATTTGTGTGGATGTGTAGATGACTTGCTTCTGTTTTTATTAGTTGATTTGTGTTCCCCCAATTCATATCTTGAAGTCCTAACACCCAGTACCTCAGAATGTGATCTTATTTGGAGAAAGGGTCTTTACAGAGATAATTGAATTAAAATGAGATCATTAGGGTGGTTCTAATAGGCCTTGTGTCCTTACAGAAAGGGGGTATTTGGACACAGGCATATACCCAAGGAAAACACCATGTGAAGACGAAGGGAGGGACTGGGGTTATATTTCCACCAGCCCGGTAAGGTCAAAGATCACCAGCAAATCACCAAAGCTAGAAGAGAAGCATGAGCAGATTTTTCTTCATAGCCCTCACAAAGAACCAACTCTGAACATCTTGACCTCTAGGCTCCACAATTCTGAGATAACACATTTCTATTATTTAATCCACCCAATTTGTGATACTTTGTTATTGGAGCCCTAGCCAACTAATATACTGGTCCAACATTGCCCTTTACCAGCCCTTTTCAAGCTCCTGAACTAATGAGAGGAGCCTCTGACTCCTCTAAGAGTTCTGTTGGCCGCACTCTTTACCTTTCTACTCACCTTCTCTTCCTCTGTGCTATACCTCCAGACAATATGCACATTTGCTGCTTTGTCCAGTGCCCTGAGAGAATCTGTCAGCGTGGCGCTTACCCCTTCTCTTTCAGAGAAAGGGAGTAAGGTAGGGTGGTGGTGGTAGTGGGATGAGCAAGTCAAGAAATACCTGAGTGCTCTTTGAAGTGCTTAGCAATAATTTTTGCCTCCTCATATTCTTTAACTGCAGTGGGACTAGAGCTTGGTCTTGAACCCTGGTCAACTTTGCTGGGGTGCTGACCACCAAGCCAATCTTAATCTATTTCTTTCCTCAGTCTGGCTTTAGTTCCAGTACCAAGTCACTTAGTGAGTCCTGCTTCATCTTTAATGGATTCTTCTTGAGCTAACGTGTTATGGTGGGAAAATCAAAGGCAGTTGGGTTACTTAAGATTTACCCCACCATTAAAGCAAACTCCTGGGTAACAAAGCAAGTTAGATTGACATTAACATTAATAGTCAATAACTACTGAGCTTATTTTCTAAGCACTTTATCTTATTTAAAATGCACACAACCCTATATTATGATCTAAGTTATTCCATATTTTTATATTATCCCATATTCATTTATTCAATTACTCATTTATTACATACCTACTGTTTTAGGTATTGGGAGAACAGCAGTGAACAAACCAGATAAAGTTCCTATTCTCATGGAGATTACCATTTCATAAGGGGATATAGACTGTTAATAAACATGTTTAGATTAGACAGAATGGTAGGAAGTACAAAGAGAGAAGATGAGGAGTGCTAGTGGAAAGGGATGAAGTTTTATAAAGGAGAGTTGGGGGAAGCCTCTCTAATAAGGTGACAACTGAGCAGAATTGTGAAGGAAGGGAGAGAGTTAGACTTATAAATCTCTAAAGAATGTTTAAGGCAGAGGGAGCACCTTCCTTAGCTTTTTCTAGAAATTGCAACATAGCCAGTGTAGGTCAAGGTGGTCAGTGCTGGAGTAGAATGAGTAATGGAGAGATGGTAGGATTTGAGGTTAAAGAAGCAGTAGGGGATCATCTGGTAGGGTCTTCTAGATCATGGTGAAAATTTTAAATTTTACTCTAAGATGGAAAGTTATTGAAGCAGTTTGAGCAGAGGTAGGATATATTATGACGTGGGCCTAAAAAGAATATTCTAGATGGTCTGAGAAGGGGCTGTTAGGGGCCATGGGTGCGAAAGGTGAAACCATACTAGAGGTTATTGCAATAGTCTAGATAAGAGATGAACTAGGGTGGTAGAAATAGAAGTGGTGGGAAGTGATCAATTTGGGGATGTATTTCCAAGCTTGGGCCAACAGGATTTTGCTGACCTACTGGATGGGGGATATGAGAGAAATAAGAGCCAAGGATGACACTAAGCTGCTTTTGGTGGAAGGAAGTTTCCTTTTATTGAGTTGTGGAAAACTGTGGGAAGACCAGATTTGTGGGGGTGGAAATGAAGAGTTTGGTTTTAGACATGTTAACTTTGACATGTAAATAGAGTTGTTGAGTGGGCAGCTGGAAATGCAAGTTCAGAACTGAGATACAGTGAGGTTAAATAACTTACCCAAGATTACACAGTTATTAATGGGGGTGGTAGTGCTGGTCGTGGTGACATTTGAATTTAGGCAATTTGGCTTCTTGTTTTTAAGTAAGAAACCGCATCCTGTATCAGAATCCCACACTTTTGTTACGCAATATTTCTATGTTGATGGGTATACTTAGATATATAGCCAGCCCATATGTGTAAGGTATAGGTCTTCTGTATATCTAATCCCATTCTTACAGACTGCTTGGTCTCAATGTTCTCCCTTCTCATTGCAGATCTGCTGTTGAAGTCAATCTACCTTCCAAAAAGGAGTAGGGTGCTCGAATAACAGCTATATGCTGGAAAGGAAAATTGTTACAGATAAAAGACGATGGCTCCTTTTCGTACTCTTGGACCCTGGTTCCATTTAAAATACTTGCCCTGAATAGAATGAAGGAATAGAAATAAGATACCATTACATGCCTATTAGAATGGTCCAAATCCCAAACACCGACAACGCCAGAGACTCACAAGGATATGGAGCAGCAGAAACTCTCACTCATTGTTGGTAGGAATGCAAAATGGTACAGCTACTTTGAAAGACAATTTTGTGGTTTCTTACAAAATTAAACAGGCTCTTACCATATAACCCAGCAGTCACACTCATTGGTACTTACACAATGGAAAACTTACATCCAAAAACCTACATATGTATGTTTAGAACAGCTTTTTTCATGAATGCCAAAACTTGGAAGCAGCAAGATGTTCTTTGTAGCTAAATAGATAAACTGTAGTATATCCAGGCAGTGTAATATTGCTCAGCACTAAGAAGAACGAAGGAACAGAGTTTCTCAGGAAGTTCTTGACTGACACTGACAACTTCCTTCTGGACTATCTTTTTGTTGTTGTTGTTGTTGATTCAAAGCTTTATTGAAATAGTTTTTGTTGTTGTTGTTGATTCAAAGCTTTATTGAAATAGTTTTTTTTTATTATTATATTATGTTATTCACCATACAGTACATCCCCGGATTCCGATGCAAAGTTTGATGCTTCATTAGTTGCGTATAACACCCAGTG